>NC_082599.1:9503471-9877221 GCF_030936135.1 Gavia stellata
CCTCTAGTTTGGGATTTGGAGGGGACACTCAGGTCCCCGCAGACGTTAACTGCTCCCCAGGGGTCTATTCTTGCAGTGCTCCAGTCAAGGGAGTTGCATTACGTACGTCAGTAGGTGCAGGATTTGTCCCACGTGAAGGACAACTGTCACTTTATGAAATAGTGATATCAATGATCATCTGCCTGGCAATAGCTGTGCCTCGGTTCACGGCTCTGCATTCAGAAATCAGAGCATCTTCTGATCGAAAAAACCACTTTTTATAATCTCATCCCACACGGTTTTGCATGCGGTAATACATCCCAGTGAGACTATTAGACAAATAGGGTCTTAAAATCTTATCTCAGATCTTGCTCAAACATGACATTTTTGTAATCATAAATGCTAAAAATACCGCTCAAATGTAAGAATGCTAACTGCAAGCGGGATTCAGGCTTGCCTGAAATTGCTGCAGTCCAGGAAAGTCACAGTTAATACATAACTCTCTTGACAAACAGCTCAGATGACAACATACCTATAATTATAGTTATATCTGATCATGTAGCCTGGGGAAAAAGGAAGGTGATACTGCAGATGCAGAGGGGCCGCATCCTAATCTCCATCTCCCAACCAATGTTCCAGACTCCCTTGGACCTCTCCGGGAATTACTGCCGACCGATGCTGGCTAGCCGGTCCCGGGAGGGGATCTGCTAGAGATGCCATGCGCTCACCTGCACATCCCTAATTTCATGAGCTGTGCAGGACCCACTTGACACGATGCTGGCAAATTAGAGCAGCCTAAAAATGCAGGCAGGTAATAGAAGCAGGGTAGACTTGAGCTTGCGTCTGCTATCCCTGGGAGGTTTGCAGGGCTGGCAGATGGGAAGCCAAGTACTTACGCCGCCGTCATTACTGCCCTGGTGTTGCTTGTATGCCAGCTCCCCGGGGGGTGAACCAGCTACCGTGGCTGCGCAAGGGACAAAAAGGCCAGTGTCCTACGTCCTCGGGATTCATCCTGCTCGGTGCCACCCTCCTGCAGAGCTGCTACGTCGGCATCAGCCTGGGCCACCCCTTGGCTTGCCAATGGAGCTAATGCCCCTGGAGATTTACTCAGTCTTTGGTTTGGCGATGCCTTTGCAATCCTAAGTATGAAAAACACCCAGCACAACTGGCTCAGCTGGGCAGGCTCCTGCCTGTCCCCTTTTTCTCTGGGCTGAGCACTTGTCCCCATCGAACAAAACCCCATTGCATGCCCATGGATTTAGATGGACCGCTCTCTCTAGCGCAGAGTGAGCGGTGATGCTCTGTATTTACACTGCTAGCAGAGGTACGAGGCTGTCCTTCTCCTTGCATTTGCTCTAAATACTCACTAGATTCCCAGGATGAATATTCCCAGGATGAATATTCTTATATGGTTTTGCAACATTTTTTTGGCTGAGACGGCAACGTTTCCTAATGCGTAAATTTGCCTTTTTTTTTTCCTATGCATAAGCCTTAAACTCTGTCAATAACTAATTGTTTCGTGTGTCACAGACAAAGTGTAATCAACAGAGAGGATGGTGGAGAAGTGTGAAATGACAGAGTGACATTCTATGCTTAAATAAGCAAACTACACCCCAATTGAACAATGGCTCGAAAATGTTTCCATAATAAGGGTGCATAAATTACCCCCATTACTTGGAAAGCTCTTACTTGCATCTTACCAGCCACATTTCTAGTATTCACGAGAGCTGATACACTCCAATCATGATAGACATGCCTCTGTTACAGTAATTATAAAACGCTTTGTGAAAATACCATTGTGTCTACAGAGCTACTGAAGTTGTACGGTCTCCTTGGTATTTGTTTATTGCCTCTGTGAATTTAAAAAATATAATTAAAAAGAGGAAGAAAAACAACATTTGGAAAAAGATAGGCCAATTTTTGATATTGATTCTCTGCGAGCCAAAAAGAAAACATATTTCGGGTTGTGCCAATACATGATAGGCACTGACTGGATGACGGAAGGGGGGATTAATTGGAAAAATACAGGCAATAAATTCTGATCGGGCGAAAACATTTCAAGAAGATACACTGATGGTTTCCCATGCATGATGTCTATTACATATGCATATGTACATACGTGTGAGAAGGGTATGGGAGCAGGAAGGCTTTATTCTGAGAGGGCCAAAGCCACCCGGAGCTGGGTGCTGCTGGCGGTGCTGCCCCCGGCTCCACGCAGCCCCTCCGGACCCCACGGAGGGTGAGAAAATCACTCCTCTCTCTTGCTCTCATCTTACAGTTTGAAAAGGAATTGCTACTCAGTGCACAAGTATCTTTTTTATTTTTGGGGTCCTACAACTTGAAAAATAGCAACTTTTATTTTTCCTTTAAAGGGAAGTCCTGATACGGTTCAACCAAAAATAGAGCCCTTATTTATTCTGAGACAATAAATCCCATCATTTTATATCTTTTTTTTCCCCTCAAATGTTTTGTTTTAGTTGAATACATCTAGCGATGTAAAGCTATAAACACTCAATTTAAAATTCTTTTAGGATTACTGAAAATCTCGAAAATAATGATATTAATACATGAAAAAGAAAACACAGCAATAAAAGAAATATGACTTGCTTTTAATTTTGTGGCTGGATTTATCATTACACCAATGTAACATAAAGTATCTATCTGACCTGCACATGATTTTGGTCCTTATTACAGTTGTTGGATTCATTAAAAAGATTGTGTTAACTTTATTTTAATAGTATGAGGGTCCTGAAGTATAAGTATTCTCAAAATTAAAATCAGTCAACATAAATAAAAGACTTGAGCAAATCTGAAATGCCTTAAAGGATTGTTCTGAATTAATTTTAACACACAGTGTAAGAGGAAAATCTGTTTGCGTCCTATTATTTTTATTATGAAGATGTATGTGGAGCAAGTTTGGAGATAAATTGTCCACAGGCAGTGAAGTGCAAAGTGCCAAATAATAAATATACTCACTTTTTAAAAAATGTGCTCAGTTTTAACAAGCCAACAGGGTACAAATGCACAAAAGAAATCACCTGTATTTCAAATTAACCATAGCAAGCCCTTTCACTTACCTGGAAAACCTGATCCATACGCCAAAATTTTGTATGTTAATTTATACCGCAGAGTTCTTAACATCTGACATCAGCTGTAACATTACAAGTTGTGCTATGACTTTATTAAGGGATGATTTCCAAAGCCCTAAAGAATACTTATTATGTTGTAATATATATTTCTAAAGAGGATTAGGTCTGTGATGCTAAAACCTAGACGTTTTAAAAGTGAGTTTACTGAAATGAAAAAGATTACATATGTTCCTTTGTGTTGCACCAGGTAGAGCTTTTTCACCTTCGTTTCAACTGTATCGCAAGCCTCGGTGGTGTCACGACCGAGAAACACATTTAAAATCCCTCGGAGTCTCATTGCCAAAATGGGCTATTCCAGAAAAGGACCTGGGGCTTGTGCTGAACCACAAACTGAATAGCCAACGATGGGAAAAAACCTGGAAAAATGGGGAAAAACCAGGACACATCCCTTCTTGCAATGTGTTAAATGTTAATATCAGACTGAGCAGCAGCTGGATTTCAAGGACTGTGTCTGTTTTTGCATGCCAGACTTTAAAAAGGATCGGAAAAGTTGAAAGAAGAGCAAGAGCGATGAAAAAGTTTAGAAAACTTGACATGTGAGAAAAGATGAAACTGGGTTTGTTTAATTTAGGAAAGAGGGGACGGGTAATGGTTTTCCAAGATGTAAAAGGTTGTTGCAGAGAAAAACACCATCAGTTGTTCTCCAGATCCACTGGGGGTAGAACGAGAAATAATCAGCTTAATTTGCAGCAAAAAAAAAAAAATGTAGGTTAGATATTAGCTAAAATGTCAAACTATAAAGAGAGTTAAGCGCTGGGAGAGGTTACCTGGGAGTACTGTAAAAAATCTGGCACTGGAGGTTTTTGAGGCTGGGTTAGAGGAGCAGTGGGGGATGATCCTGGTACAGGGAGCTGCCTCGGGCATGGGACACAGCGTGTGTCCTTCAGGGCTCACCCAGCCCCACAGCACTGCCCGTTCGCCCCCATAGAAATCAAATGATTTAACTTCATTGCAGAATAGTCTGGTCAGGTCGGGATTTTCAGCCCACGGCATTTTGTTTGAAATAAATAGCCCATTTTTCAGTTATCAGCACAGGGAGAAATACTTTTCTTTCAGCACTTGCCGCACACTTTTTTGACATTTCCCCTCTCAGGTCACTCCCTATTTTATACTGAGATATATATCTCTCTCTCTCTATGTATATATACACACATACACATATGTATAGCTTTTAAATAGGAAAATCAGTTGATAACCTTAATTGACGAGGATTTACATTACGTATGTGTAAATGCAAAAAGCCTCTTGTTTCTTCACTGCGAGCATCACCTGCAGTATGTGTCCCTCGGAGCCCAGCAACTAAACCAAGGTTGCCTTTCCGCGTGTGATGGCTGATACATGTCTCAGTCCTCAGCACTGAAGTCTGGTGTATCCCCAAGGTCACTTCTTGCTCTCAGATGAGGAGATATTGGATATTGGTCAATACTGCCTTCCTCCTGCAGGCGAAATACAACTTTTTGTTATTATGGTAAAACTTGCTCGGAAGGGAACTTTCTCAGACACCTGTTGGAGATGGTGCCATGAGCTCCTGTAGGAGCTACAGAGCATTGAAAATCCCACCACACCTGGGGTTTTGCAGCAAAAAGGAGTGAAATCTTATTTTTTCTGATGTAAACTGAGAACAGTGAAGGAGAGGAGAGGAGAGGAGAGGAGAGGGGAGGGGAGGGGAGGGGAGGGGAGGGGAGGGGAGGGGAGGGGAGGGAAGGGAAGGGAAGGGAAGGGAAGGGAAGGGAAGGGAAGGGAAGGGAAGGGAAGGGAAGGAAAGGAAAGGAAAGGAAAGGAAAGGAAAGGAAAGGAAAGGAAAGGAAAGGAAAGGAAAGGAAAGGAAAGGAAAGGAAAGGAAAGGAAAGGAAAGGAAAGGAAAGGAAAGGAAAGGAAAGGAAAGGAAAGGAAAGGAAAGGAAAGGAAAGGAAAGGAAAGGAAAGGGAAAAGTTCTCTCTTTCTTGGAATGCATGAAAAAAATTAAACCACACATGGACAACAGAAGTATTTATTAATGTACACCACGAAGGCATTAAGCCCTGATATCAATAAAAGACTATAGGATATCAAGAATGAGACTTCCACTTCCAGGCTTAGCCTGACGCTGCAGACGGTAGCTGCCATGCTCTTCCCTCTCTGCCGCGACTGCTGCTCGCTCCCACGCCTGGGTTTGCACCAAGGCGTGTATCCTGCCACACACATCCCCATCCTCCCTGCTCGTGGGGCAGAGCTAGAGATGATGGGGGTATTTGTTGTATAGGTCGGAGCAATGAGCAGCAGGGTCTGTGGATGGCTGGAGTGGGAGAGCAAGGTCACTGTGGGAGGGATGCTCACGAGCTCATAGCCCAATGGCTAGAGCAGTCGCTTGGGAGAAAGGACCCTGGTCCTTGCACTGAATCTGTATTTTATATTAAACCGTCACTGGGTAAAATATGGAAAGGCTGGAAGAAGCTCTCCCCCTTAGCTAGTGACCAAGCCACTGGGTTTGGTGAGGCTCCTTTCTGGGGGATGCAGGTTGCTGGCTATGCACCCAGCGGTGCAGGCTCAGCCTCTTGCCCTATATTGTAACCAGTTTTCCAGTTACAGGGACAAATGCCTTTGTCTTTATCAGGGCTGCTGAAAACCTGTACAAATTTTAAATGTGTTTTAAATTTATGAGATTTAAAAAAAAAAAGGAGGGGGGATGTGAATGGAGCACATTTGCACAGTGGCTCAACTTGAGAAGAAGTGTGTAAATCTGCACTCTTTTCATCCAGCTCTGTTCTCTTCTCAAAGAAAATCCCCAGTGAAATACTATTCAGAAAAGAGTCACTTTCAAATACGGGAAATGATGGTTCTTTTAAAGTGGCAACTATATGGCCCAAATCCAGGGAAATCTTAAAGATAGAGCATGAATCTGCTCTCAAGCACCGCTGCCATCTTACTTTCAGACATAGAATAAAACTGTATCTAATAGAAAAGTTGCTTGCCAGGGTCTGTGTGCCAAAGAGACCCTGACTGTACCCTCTTCATTAAACCTAACACTTCTTTTACACAGTAAAAATGGAACATAGATCAGCAAGAACTGAGGGATACTGAAAAAAGCATCCATAGATGTTATTGGGAAGTGAGGGCGCTGTGTTTATGTGATGTGCTATCAGCTCATAGTCAGGTCATCTCAAGATACAGAACACTGTCAGGTCCCTCACCAGTGCAGAATACCTTGTTTCTGTCTGTTTAGAAGTTATTTGCCCACTACTTATAGCTTTAAATTGTGTTTTTCACCATTTCCGCTGATAAGATGCATCAAAGGATCACTTAGAATATCAGGAAGATTTTGGAAAGGAGCATCCACATTTGCCCCTGGTCGCAGAAAGCCTCTGTTCAGAACTGCACTCCATTACATTATCTTGTCAGTCCCTGATGTTGCCAATATTTGCAAAATTTTCTGTAGCAGATATTCCCTCACTGTAACAAAGAGCTCTTATCATGGCCCTTTCTTACTTACTATTTCTCCCCAACAAATTCCTTTTTTAGAAAGAAAGCAAAACAAGGCTCCTCTCCCCCTCCATAAACCTTTTTATCAACTCCCAAGCCTCTTCCGTATACCCAGGCTTCCTGGCCTGGCTCCTTTTCCTGTCCTCCAGCTTCTGCGAAGCACGTTCTCTCCACTTTCTCCCATCACAACAAATTTGCATGCATCCTGCCAAAAAAAAAAAAAAAAAAAAAAAAAAAATCACCACAAAAGCATCAATTTTCCAGATTTTTCAGTTGGGTTGGGTGCTGGAGCTGCAAATGTTCTGGTCTCACATCCCTTTATCCTCAACCTTTCCTCCACTCTCTTGCTATTCCCCGAGCATCCCTCTATCCTGCTGTTTGCGTGGTCCCATTCCCATTCCCCTCTGTTTCTTCACCTTGCTGTTGCTCAGGAGCTTCCAGCCATCCTTCCACGGTAGCTGACGGGCTGATCAGCCACAGGGAGGAAGGTTCGGCTGCTCCAAGCTGTGTGTTCAGCCCGGGGCTCTGCCGCCTCCTTCCTTCCCTGGGCTGGAGGTGGAGCGGGTGCTACGTTTGAGGGGTGTCCACCAAGCCATGACCTGGGTTTCACTCTCCCTTCCCTGCACCTGGAGTGTCTATCACCACCTGACATTGCACCCCAAAACAGAGGTGTCAGAGGAGACAGCAACACAAACTTCAGCTCCAATATTGGAATTTTTCTCATTTCTTCTCTTTTCTGCTCCTGTTTCTCTACATGCATCTCAAGTGGGTCCTGCAGCCAAGTGGTCCTGCAGCCACTTTGGCATCTGGCTCCCTCACCAGATGCTGCCAGCATTGGGGCCCACGAACATACCAATTCTGGGTATTCTGCTTTGCCACCACCCGCTCCTGCTTGCGGGGATAAGCACCTCGCCGGCGCAGGCTCTGCGTCCGTATTACTCTGCCTTTGTTCATAACTCAATCCTGCCAGCCTCTGAACTATTTTTATTGCTCTCCTCTGAATAATTTTCAATCTGTCACTATCTTTCAGGTAATGTGGTGCCCATAATTAAATACTGCAGGCGCTACCGCACCAGAGCCATATGCAGACGGACTATTACCTTCTTGCGCTGTGATGTGATGTCTTCAGCCCCAAATCAAATTGGCCTTTTTTTGCTGCCATATCTCAAGGCAAACTCATGTCTAATTTACTCCACACTATCATCTCTAGATCTCTTGCAGCATTACTGCTTCTCGGGTTTTTATCGCTGATTGAATATCTGGGGTTTAGATTATTTTTCCACAAATGTAGTAGCTTCTATTTTCTATGTTGAATCTCATTTTATTCTCCGCTCATTTTTCCAGCCTTTTCAGATTCCTTTACATTATTTTGCTCTCATCTTTGGGATTTCCAAATCCATCCACCTTAGTTTAGTTCGCACATTACATCAACAAACCTTTCCCTTTTTCTGTTAGATCATTAAAACAACTGGTAAACAAGCTCCCCATTTAGCAAATAATTTAAGCACATGCTTATAACCCTTAGAAGCCAAAAGGGCTCAGGTATGGGATGACGTACATGTGGGCACGCTTGTTAGGTTGGTTGTAATAAGGACAGCATCCTTCAGGTTTGAAGAGCAGCAGGTGTTTGTGGTGGGGCTGTAGCGGGGAGGGACAGGGTGACACGGGGCAGCGGAAAGGATGCACTGAATATTGCTGGTGAAGCAAACCCATCACAGGCTGCCAAGTGCATCCACCTCATCTGCGTGGCTGAGGCTTGTGTCGGGGTCTTGCCCGGTTGAGATGCCACCAGAGGCTCCCCCAGATCAGCTCGTTGCCACTCCTCAGTTCTTTCTGCTGAGAGACGTATGAAACCACGTCAATCTGAATTAATGTTGGGAGTAAGACGGCGGGAGACAGCAGTGACTGTTTTATTAAAATCCAAGGACCCAACTGAGCAGTCCTGAACTGTGCTCACATGGATAATCCCACATATTTTGAGTGTCAGACCTTAATTCACAAATTTTCTATTTCTATAAAAAGGAACTCAATGTTGGCTAGTCAAGATTTGCTTTTTGTAAATCCATGCTGCTTGTTTGCTCTGTTGACCCCTAAGTGCCTGATGCCACCGAAGCCAATGGAAAGACACCCTTTGCCTCTCAACATCTTCAGATCTGGCTGCAAGGATGTATCTACCTGGAGAAATACGTCTGGAATATCTACAGTGAAATAAAATCAGTCCCAACATCTGAAATACATTCTTTGGATAATCTGCTCTAAAGTAAAAGGCATTTGGTTCTGGAAAACTCCACTCAGAAGATACAGTGTTTATTTGCAACCAAAATCTCATTTATCTGTGGATATTGCCCACATGGATAGGTGCTCCAGAGCAGCTATTTCTTAGTCTCCCTTTTTTTTTTTTTTTTCAGAATGGCTTATTTTGGCCAATTTCCCTACATAGACAAGCCCCAACTGATGTTTCTCTTGTAATATTTGTTCCTCTGCTTGAATTGGTACAGAAGATCCATTACCTTTACTAGAAAACAAGCAGGACCAGTTTTCTTCTGGCATCACTAACATTTTCTTCCTAATTTTCCTACAGCTCTTCAGCTTTTCATTAAGAAAAGAAAAGAAATTGGCAGTGCTTTAGGAAATTTGTTAGCTAATTCCCTTAGCAGTGAAGAAATCCAGGTTAGTTAGTTTATATATGGTCCTATTTTGTAGGGTGAAACTGAATTGCCTTATTTATTCTGCTTGTCCTTAAGAAATTCCAGTTCAGATCCTGTAGATATTTGGGTAAACAGGTTTGTTGTAGGACTACTTGTGAAAAGCCAGTTTTAAGTATATATGTAAGCATATTTTTGGAAAATAACCTGTGATGATGAGAAGGCTGGCTGATGGGAGCTGGCACCTGATGAGGAGGCTTCCATCCACTAGCTCAGGCGAGAGCAATACAAACCCTGACCTGTCTGTCCACTCGGACGAAGCCACACAGCCTCAGGTCTGAGGAACAAATGCTCATAGTGAACAACTCAGCATCGACGCACGCTTCACAAATAATTTTCAGAAAACGCTGTGCAAGAATATTTAATAACGGACATCTCAGAAACCTACACTACCTTCTCAGACAGCCTGTGACCAAAAAGCAGGAAAACATTGAACAGATAATTTGCTAGACATTTTTCCGCTGTTTTTACCTTTGCTTGTTTATTTATTTTACTAAGTTTTCTGACCTTCCTACAAAAATAGCCCCAACTTATTTTATTCTTATTATTAAGGATAGATTTTTTAAAAAAATGTTCAGCAGTCCAGCCATTTTTGATTCGCTCTTAATTTAATCCCCTTCTAATTAATTAATGGGCCTACTGTCTCTCCAGAATGTCTTTTCCCTTTGATACAGGTTTTAGAGCCCTTTTTAAGTTCTTTGGTTAGCTTTAAATTCTTTTTTTCCCCTTATCCTTATTATTTCCCCTATAATCCCTAACTGAATTTGAATATGCTTGTTTGATTCCTTCCCCTGCCCCCTCTTGCTTTCTAACTTTGACTACAGGTTTTTTTTTTTTTTAATTAAAAAAAAATGAAGCCTCAGATCTTTGCACAGTCCCTTATGAAGCCACATTGGCCGCTTCTTGTTCTCTCCGTTCTTCATTTTGAGAGGAGCAGGAGTCTCTTGCAGCTTAATTATGGTTTCTTGCAGGAGTCCCCCTGCTTCCCCTCACGCTGGTGGCTGTACAGTATTCCTCCTCCTCCGCAGACTTTTGTTAAATACAGTATGCACAGCGCGTACCAACCTTTTAGATCTACTGGATTTCTCCCCCGTTGATATATAAAAATACCTGCCTATGGGTTTACGTCCAGGCGAGCTTTTTGCTGTCCCTTGCCTTGTTTCTGGCATTAAATCTGCTTCCAGAAGGACCAGGGGATGCTGCTCCTTTTGTTAGCTTCAGCGCCGATATTTTTTAATTGTTTTCCAGCAAATGCAGCTACAAGGTCGCAATCAATCCATGGCCAACATTTTGGCACATTTTATATAATTCATCTGAATATAGCTGAAACCAGGGCCAGATCCTGTGCGGGTGTAAATCTCTGCAGCCTTTTACTCCCTTAGACCTGCTTTCTGCGGGCGGTGGATGCAGCTCAAAGTTCCTCAAGACACTTGGGAGTGATTTCAAAGCCCTTCTAATTTTCCTGATAATATTGGCACTCCTGGGTGCTAGTTTCCTGCTAGCTTCATTTTTTTTTTTTTTCTATATATATAAACCTGCAAATGTTGATAGCTTGAGTTTCTGGAATCAACTCTCAGTCCTCATGAAGCTATTTTAATTAGAATGGGAGGGCTCTGTTAACTAAAAGTGGAAGAAATATTGATATGAGGATGCTCTGAATTGTGCTCAGCCTAGCGAGCATCTTGTAACTCCTTGTGAACGCTGAAATAAGGAATTTTAAATACAGTTGGGGGAGTTTAATTTTTTTTCCTCTTTTTCTGTAATTTTTTTTTTCTGTTTTTTCCCCCTTTACCTACTATCATGACCTAAAATCTTTTGTTCTTGCATCTGTAAAATACCACATTCCCAGTCACCCTTTTCACAACACACATTTAAATCTAACAGGTTTATAATATCTTCCCCATCCCTAAGCCCACATCGGATGCCTTACAGTCCTGTCATATTTGTTTACATCCACTTGGTTTTAGTTCCTCGCTCTTTTTCTCCGTAGACCCTTCGCCCCCTGGTTTCCTTTGAGCTGCCTTTCATGCCAGCAGACTCTGTCCGGTTAATTGTTCATCCGGGATCGGCGAGGTTGAGCGGGGCTGAGACGCGTTTCCTCTTGTCGTGACAATTGTTCGGACTGTTCGCCACTTCACACTCGGATGAGTTTTTCTCTCTCCGCTGCCCGTACCGCCTCGGTTGGCTCTCCCGCTCCTCCTGGCCGCAGACACATCCCAACACGGCGCTGCTTTGGCCTCCCCTTCGGTGAGACTCTCCCTCTGCCCTAGCAGCAGATTTTCGGCCATTTGGGGTTGGGGTTTTTTTTTGCCATCCTCCGCTGGGGCTAGGGCGTTCGTCCCAGAGTCAGTGTTGTGCGGGCTGCCCCAATATTGACTCCCAGTCCTTCTGGACTTTTATTTTATTTCATTCAATGTTGGCACCATATGGCAACTATGGCAACTGAATATATAACCCTATTCAGTCTGTGACTCCAGTCTGGCCTATTAAAGAGCTCCATGCTCTAGTCTGGAGAAAAAAAAGCGATTCCTATAGGACATAGTGGTAGAGAAGTTCAAATAACACTTAGCTGCCTTTAAAGTTTCCCTTTTCTGATATGACAAACACACAAAAAAAAGGTAAATAAATTTGACAAGGTTTCACATAGGGCAAACATGTAATATATGATTTTGAAGGCGTAACAGGTTAGTTTGAATTAGTAGTACAATTATAGTATATATAAAATCACAGTATGTGTAAGGCCCAGCAGCAACATATTTGTGTTTATTTTTGTTTCATTTTATTTGCAAAGAAAGCTTTTCTCAGGAAGCCAGCTGCTAATAAAGCAGCTGGCTAATAAAGGGCAGAAATAAATGTCTGAGGGAAATATTTATAAGCATCCCGGTGACTTAGGGATGTGTGTCAGTTGGGACACGTAATCTATTTAGGCATTTTCAGAAGTTGCAACTGGAGTGCACCCTTGCTCACAGGAGTCGTTTTACTTGCCCACTCCCTTTGAATTCAAGTTAAGGTTACTCGTGCATAACTCTCTTCAGGACTGGGCCCTATGGCTGTTTCTTCCTCCTGAAAAGAAACTGAAGGAACTAATTTTGCTGATGATTAATCTCAAACACTGCACCTGCCATGCCTGTTTTCACTCGAATGAGAAGAGATTGATCTATCTAGCTATCTTTCTGTCTGTCTCATTATCCATCTCCCGTCGCATCTTAGTACCTCAAAAAACGATGACGAACTTATCTTCCCAATAGCTGTACGAGGCAGGGCGGTATTATCTCCACTTGCCAGTTGGGGAGATCAAGGTAGGAAGCAGCAAAGTGGTATGCCTGAGATCATGTAAGAAATTGGTGGCAGAGCCAGGCAGTGCAAAGAGCTTTCTGGACTCCCAGACCCATGCCATAATCCCAGTGCCATCCAGACGGCTTTTTAGGTCCTCTGAAAAGGATTAAGAAATCCTGCTGCTCAAATCCCAGCTCCTCTTCGTGGAGGAGCAAAACCTTGCTATGGTCCAGCACGGCTGATTTCCTGCACTGCTGCCTGAGCAGAGAGCTGCAAAACACACATCCGCTGGCAAGGGAGCTGTGCAGGGCCTGGAAGAAAGGAGCAGCTTCTCTTATTCTTTAAGAATAAGAAAAATATCACTGTCAAAGCTGGGATAAAAAATAGATATCTCTTGAGGTTCCCTCTGTGATCCCCTGAGGTGTGGAGCTCTAGTTAGGCAGGAGCAGCAGGGGGGAAGACCAACACAGGGGGCTGCTCGGAGGGACCCCAGCTACAAGCACGGCATGGGCAGAGGGGCCACGCCATGGGCTGGGGTCTCCTTTGGATAGGGGAATACGTGAGGGTCAGCTGGAAGCAGGATGCTGATGGACCCGCTGGGTGTTCCCACCACTTGGCCCAAAGGCAGCCCCAACCCGGCACACAGAGAGCTGAAGAACACGTTTGGTGGTCATGTCTCCGTTGGCTGGAAAGCAATCCCATCCTGGCCATGCTGTGTGGAAAGCCCTTGTTGTAACTACCCTTGACACAAGGTTTTTGCGTGAGTATTTCAATGTTTGTGGGCACGACTCCTTGCCAGCGCTGAGGGCTTTCCCCGAAGACATGTAATCCCATCCATCTTCCAAGGTGAACCAACAGAGAGCAGCTCCAGGGTGAGGGACACCTACCCCAACGTGTGGTCTGCTGAACACCCGGGGGAACCTGGGTTTTTTGCCTGACTCCAAATCACAGCTTGAATGCAGGCTTCCCATAGTACCTAGGGGTGACCCAGACACTGGCCATCCCTGGTGCTTCCCATCCTGCTCGTCCAGCCCTGAACTGCTGGAGTGCAGCTCTGACCTGCTCCAGACAGGACCTGGCTTCATGGTGATCCCACCAGGAGCATGCCATGAGAGAGGTCATCTGGCAAACTCTCAGGCATCCCAAGGCCAGTGGAGGGGACATTTCTGTGGATATAGGTAAAGGCGGACACAAGCCAGAGCGCTGACCCCAGGGCAGGGCCACCAGCCTGCCCGCAGAGCTGTTGCCTGGACAAAGGCAGGTGACAGCAGAGCTCAGCTCTGGCAGGTGACACCACTGAAACTGCAGGCTTGCCAGGCTGAACTCCTACAGCAAACGGGCAAACAGCATTAATTAAATTCCAAAAGCACCAGCTTTAATTAACTTCTATGCTGTCCTGGTGCCCAATAGCACCTCCTACCCCCAGCACCAGGAGGACCACATTGCAGTGGCCACCAGCTGATGGAGGTGGCACCGTGGCTGCCTGGGTGCCTGGGCATGGCCTGGCTGGGTGCCAATGTGGATGCTGGGGACAGCAGAGCCCACAGCAAAGCCAGCTTTGTCCTCTTGCCCCAGCCCCAGCCCACTCCCAGGGGATGTCCCTGCTGAAGCCGTTTTTAGGGTGCACGGGAGCAGAAAGTGGCTCACCGCAGGTTAACTTTTCTGGGCACATCAGCTCCATTGCTTTCAACAGGGCTAAAAGCACGGAGGACCTCATCTTTTGTTTTTTCTTAATGTGTATCTTAATGTGCACTCGATGGGGCTAGTTATCTTGTCAGGGGCCTGGGGTAAGCGGGGGGCTGATGGATGACGGCAGCCAGCAATAGTTCTTTGCACGCCGCTTTGTAGTGTGCACCCAAGTATTACAAGCCTGGGTCCAATACAAATAAATAATTAAGCGCATTTCCTGGGGCAAGAAAATGAAGACTTGGAGCTGTGGCGAGAATTAATAAGTACGAGACCTCTAGACCTGCAGTGCACACACGCAGTGTGTGACTGACAGTGGGTTTCTTGCAGCCATCACATCAAAAGACTCCAGAAAACTGCTGTGCTGGGTGTCACGGAGAGGCGAGGCTTTGGCCCCATCAGCCCCGCTGGAGGAGGGACCTGCCCATGCCAGGCAAGCCGTGGGACTTGGGATTTTGAGCACCCCTAGGGAACTTTGCTGTGCTTCAGACAGCGCCATCGATTTGAGCACGTTGGTCTTCAAGTGAAGAGGAGGATAAAGGCCTTCCTCTCCCCTAGCCTTGCAGATGGAGGGCGGGCAGCACGTGAACCTCCAGGCAGGACCCCAAGGGAGAAGCAAGTTGTCACCTGCGTCCCCATGGGGCTCCTGGCTCCCTCCAGAGCCCCCACCCCAGCCCACACACTCGTCCTGTCCCACTCCTGGCAGGACTCAGGGCAGCCTTATTTCCTCAGAAATAATGGTGCAAGCCTTAAGAAAGGAGGGAGCTCTAATCCCCACACTAAAGATCCTCCCATCATGTAGGCTGCCATGCTGGGGATGAATCACAGAATCACAGAATCACTAAGGTTGGAAAAGACCTGTAAGATCATCAAGTCCAACCATAAAAAATGCCTGATGCCCGGGTCTGCTGCTTGGCACATGGGGCTCTCAGTAGGCACGCTGGAAAAATGGGTCAGTGTAAAAGCCATCCTTTTCCTGAGCATGCCTGGGATGCCTCCTAAACGTATTTCCAATATGTAAAACAGAGTGGGGATGGCTGGGGCATGGGCAGCAAGAAGTCTCTACACACACCTGTAGGCTCTCCAGATCTTCACCCATTTCCCCAGCCAGGTTCCCCAGCTGGAGTCTTTGCAGAGGTTTCTCCATTTTGGAGAATGTCACCTTTGGAGTGAGGTCTGCATCTTGCAGCAGGTTGATGCAGCATGAAACGCTCCCAAGGCACCGCTCAGGACTGCACATTCGCCACCAGCTCCATCATTGGACCGTTGTAAAACAGATGCTTGGTATCACTGTTTGAGTTTGCATTTTGGCCTGTTCTTTTCCAATAACCTGAGTTTTTCCTCTTCTCTCCCTGTAAGTTGGTTTAAACTTACCTTTTATTTAATTTCCTTTGGGGATCTTGGTTTCTTTTCAATTTTGTAAAGAACTTTTCTCACCTTTTAGAGGAAAAGAAGTGCAGCTCAGTGTTTCCTGCATCCCTCAGCAGATGCTAGACTGCCACCTGCACTACCATCATGGTTGTTTGCTGGAGGGACAGTCAACACTTTTTTAGTTTTTAACAATTTTGCCACTGCCAGTTGTTTTTATGAAAAAATCCTTAAAAAGGTCATTCATGACAAAAAACCCCCAACTACTTAATTTTCCCTGGTATGCCTATAGCTCCTCCCTGCTCGTGTGCTCAACTGGTTTGGGTTTTCCCCTCTCCAATTCCTATTATCCCTTTTGCCACGTGCAGCCCTACTCTAACCCCTGATCCACACCAGGCCTTTTCTCTCTCTTTTTTTTATTCTTCTCATATTTCCTCACTCCTCTTGTTTTATTCAGCCTTCTTGACTCTGCCTGAGCCCTTCCCTTCTCTTCTACAGCCTGGCTCCTCCCTAGACTTTCCCTCTTTGCTTCTCCCTTGGCTTTCAGAGCCTTCCCTGGAAAAGACACAAGCACTCAGCAGGACATAACCAACCCGGAGGGGACAGCAGCACAGAGTCTTCACTTCTAGAAAGGGCAGGCACCAAGCTTGAGGTCTTTAGACATCCACGAACCTTGGAGTACACGTTATTGAATGGGCTATGCAGTGTAAGACTGTGCCCCAGCTCTACCTTAGTTATTTCTTTGATCTTTGCCTTAATTCAGAAGCCTTCACATGGTGAAGAACATTAATTTGCTTCAAGGACTACACTTTAATAACTTCAAAATTGTCCTTCTGATCATGACCTGGAGGACATTTCTTGGAGGTAACTACCTCCAAAAGAATCAAGTCTGCAACCTGTCAATGAGACAGCTACTGCAAAATTGCTTTGCCAGAGTGAGCATTGTGTCCTCTTACCATGACACATGGACAACGCTGCGCAGAAGTGTGGCTGGAACTCCAGGTTTGCTAGACCAGAGACCTGCAGAAGAGGTGCCTGCCTCGGTATGAAGACAAGGTGGGAGCCCTCTCTGTGATACAGGCAGGATTAGAAACTAGAAGATACCCACAGCCTGATATGCACAGGAGATCTCTCTCTGCTTACTCACTCTCTCCTTTCCCACATGGGCTCATCCATGCCACAAACTCTGGAAGACTTGGACTGAATGAGCATGAATCCAAGGCACTCCTTGCACCATCAGCTGCACAAGAGAGAGGTGGGTCTTTGCCAGTTAGTCCTATCCTGCCCTCCTTCAGTTTGTTCAGGTTTTGACCAGTAAAAATTGCTATTTCTGGTGACATATCTATCCAAAGAGGCTGGTACCTTGTTTGAAATAAGGGCTTGTACCTGTTTTTCCCCAGGAGTGAGGAAACTGGGCCAGAGGAACCCCATCCAGGCAGAGTCAAAGAGCAGCAGCCAGACTGAAACTGGGCTCTTCAGGCTAAAAGTGAGGCTGACAACCTTCCCCAAATGCACACACGCAAACAAATTCTTGTCATGGAGTGATAGGAAAGCACTTGTCTGCAGAATTTGTATCACGTACTCCAAAATACGTGTCCTCCTGACAGTAGGACAAGTCCAAGATGAAATAGTGGGAAGCTGATGAGGTTAAATGCAAGTAAGAAATTGTCTTATCTAGAAACTTTTAATATGAATATAAAGATACTTTTCTTGTCAGAATACCAAATAATATGATATCAACCAGTAAGATGGGATCTCAGAGATTTGATAGCTGTTTTATGTACCCATAAGTAGTCTACATCCATATGGAATATGAGACACATTTTCTTAAAAAGTTGATATCAGTTTCTGGAACTATTGTATTCAAGCCCTGAGAAAGTAATAAGGAATAGGTAGGTAGAAATTAGCCCTACCTAAATATCAGTGATGGACAGTGGTACAGCCATTTAACATATGTCCATCAACATCAGTCACAGTCTAGGGTCTTGGTAAGAGGATACAGAAGCTTGGTGCTTCCATTGTCGGACACCTCTGTCTGACCCCATTCAATCTTTAGGACCCACAGCTTTTCTTTGTGTAAGGACCCATGTCTTCTGGAGCTAGCAATGTCCTGTGGCCAAGCTGGTTCTGATCTGAATGATTTTGGGTTTGTTACAGTAGAATCAGAAGAGCCTGCTGTTGAGATGGAGATTGTGACGCCAGGTCTCAGAGACACAAAAAGCAGAACTAAAGTTGAGAAATCCCATTCTTACTGAATTCTGTGAGGTCTCAAGAAAGGACTTCCATCCAGAAGGATCGTGACAATCAGGAAGCTTGGAGCCCTCCTATGCTGGAGCAGAGCTGGAGGGACTTTGTGTTTTCTGTCACAAAAGTAAGGTTTTTTTCAGATCTTTCCCTTCTGTAGGAAAAAGAAGTGGGAAAACATGCTAAGAAAGAGAAAACTTAACCTGTGTATTCTTGGTATAATTCATTCATCACCCAAGATGCAATCCTGAAGAAGAGCTGCTAGATATGGGACCTGGTGCTGAGAAGACTGTTCCTAGATCTGGGCACCTGCAGACAGAGAAAGCTGTTCATGTTAATATGGACAATGTCCATGAAGTGTCAGTTAAAAAATTCTGCTGATATGTTCTTAACTTGAACAAGAAAAGCTCCAAATATTAGATGAGTTGCCTTGATTTGGTAATAAAGTTTTATACACAGAACTCAGCTCTTTACATGTGTCTATATAACCTAGCTTTTCCAGGAATTATCCATTATCAAAAAGTCTAAGATAACTCCTGCTTTCTGTCTGAAGCGTCGCTTAGAATTGCCTTCAGTAGTAGAGAACCATGAAAGGGCCTGTCAAAATAGAAAAGCTTAGATTTTTTTGATGTGTGTTTTAAATAAACTCCATGTGTCCCACTGAAGTTGATGCATTTCTTATATCCAGATTTATGGAAGACAAATTTAAAGTGTGACAAATATTAAGGCTGTTGCGGAAGGAAGTGTTGTAGTCAGAAATCTTATTTGGACAATTAGTCAATGAGAAAAACTCTTTCTTGCAACCATGTCAAGGTGTTGGGTTCATTTCTCCTTTGGGAGTACCAAGAGTAAGTTCAGTCAAATCCCTGACATTTTCCTGGTATAAAACAAGTCTCAGTAAGAGAATCCGGCGCTTAAAGCATTTAGGAGAGTGATAGGAATGTCACAACATGTGCCGCCTTTCCCTGCAGTGTCCATGGAAATGGAAGAGAGTACACACTACCTCAAAGGTGTTCCGGATACCTTCTGGAGATGTTCCCATAAACGATATACAAACAGGACCTTCCATAAAAACATGTGGCTTATACAGAATCTAAAAAGCCTGAAAGCATTGCTGTAAATGGTAACTCATCGTAAGGATTTGAAGAGCATCTCAGAATATCTCTGGTGGCTCCAGACCACGTTGCTGTTTGCAATGCTCTAGCTACAGATAAGTTATATCCCAGGTACCATCAAACTTTAGCTAGATGCTTTTCCTCCTTAAGTCATCCAGTAAACAAACCACCAGCAGCACAGGTCTGCCATGAGATCATACAATCACTCCTCACTTACAGCTTTTGACAACTGGAAGTGTCTGGAAAACAATTCCGCCTGTGTGTTTCATGTGCTTAGAAGTCATTCTTCCTAATTTCTTGCACAGTCAAGACAAGATCTTGATCTCTATGGGGCAGGTAGCAGTATTGTCCATGCAGACACCAACTTATTGCTGAGAGCCCTGCTAAGGAAGTGTAACCTACCTGCCTTCCTGAATACAGCCATGAAAAATCAGCTTCCTGTCAAGGTAAACAAATATTTTATTAAAAACAGTTGTCATATAGAACTAAATCCCGAAGCTGTGAAGTATAAAAGAGGCTTTCAAGCTGACTTTCCTTGAGCTTAAGTCTTGTTGCCATTGCTGAAGCTCATCAGGAAATCATTTGAAGGGCTCAAAGGTTAAGAATCTGTGTTTTCATCTGGACACAAAGGTGAAAGATCAGATGGCTGATCTCAGCTATTTGTGTTTTGTCTTTTTATCATCATCTTCAAATGAATCAAGGAGCTGTTCATTCAGTTTCATGAGGGCAGGGCTTTCTTAGACATATCCAGGGTTGTTTACAGGCTTTTCAGGAGAGATGGAAGAGCCTTCCTGAAGAGAAACAGCCAGAGCTGGTGATACTGTTATTTCCATCACAGCAATATCTCAGGAAGCCCCTGAAATTAGACAGCCCATGATGTTAAGTTTTGTGTCAACATGTAATACAAAACATGAGCTCTGCCCTTACTATTTGAAGGAAGAAAACAGGTGGATAAAATAAGCAGATCAGACCAAAGGATGGAGAAGGAGAAAAAGGGAAAAAGATGAAAAGCAAGAGGGAAGTAAAGTCCACAGTGATTAAAGAAGATACAGTCTCTAAATATAAAACAGCAACAGATTGAGCCCTGCACACCCATCAGATTAAGATAAGCCAGGAATCTCTCAAATACAAAATTCTGGAGTAAATCCTGAGTTCCCCCCTGGGAACTTTGGGTCAAACAACAGGCAGGCCCAAGGTGCTCCGCAGGAGCATTGCACTTGATGGAGGAGCTGCGGAGAAACATGGTGGATGCACAAGAACATGTAGCAATGGCCATGTCCACCCCACCGGTGCTGTGGCTGCCCAGGCTGCATCTCCACCTGGAGCAGAAACATGCTTGAAGTTAAGCCACAAAACACATGCTCGTTCCTAGAGGCTGGGGAACATCTCCCACCACCGAGATTTTGCAAAAGTCAGTGAGAGGTGAGTGCCTACAGCGCATCCCTCCTGGTGTCCCAGCCTCTGGCTCCCACTAAGGAGGGAGCAGCTCTCTCTTATTTCGCAGGTGATGCTCCAATGCTCTTCCCTAGTACTTTTAAAACCATCCACAGTGCAGCAGCTCTGGGCAGAAAGAAACAAACTGACAAAATCCCCCTTAAGGAGAAGCAGTCTTAACCTAAAAAGACTCCTCCATGGAGAGAAGATGCAACTTTCTCATTCCTTACAGGCTCTGGGTGGGAAAGGGCTGCAGGCAGATAGATCTTCATGTCTGTCCCTCTTTTGAACCTGGAAGACAGCAGACAGGTGGGTTCCCTGAGCGCTTAAGGATTGACTGTACAGGAGAAGAAAAAATATGGGGAAAACAGGAGAGTCACTCATTTTGGGGAGATGAGGCAATCTGAAAACAGGATCTATCCTGTGCACCATGCCATGCTATCGTATGAGAAAGCCTCGCAACTGCAAACCCCTCCGAGTTCACATCCTTCCCAACCGTTCCCGCTGCTCCCGAGTGCCCCCAGCGCAAGGGTAGCTCAGCCCAGAAGGACCTTGGCTGTCATCCTTCAGCGTGCTGCCCTGAAACATCCTGGCTGTGCTCAGCACCACCACGTTATTTCTCAGCCTAGTTTCAAGCAGCTACTAGAGCCCTGACATTCATTATATGAAGAAGCCCGTAAGTGAAGAGATGCCACTAGTCACCCTGGAAAGTGAGCACAGCTGGGGAAACTGTGTCTGGTGGGCAAGGCGGCCAGTAATCCAGGTCAACTGTGACCACCCGCTGTGCTGCAGTCCTCCTCTTACCTGGACCAGTGTAATTGAGGGCTTTGAAAAGGAGAAAGAAAGTCTTGATTTTGGTGCAGCGTGCCACAGATAGCCTTTCAATGCAAAGTTTCACGATAACCCGTACCATGGAAATATAAAGATCATTATAATAAGTAATAATAAAAGTAATGTACATCTGCAACCCAGTACCTATGTCTGGTTAAGTAAGGTGGTGCAGCAAATCAGGAGTGGGACAAGGAATGAGGATGTGTGATTTCTATTCCCGTTTCTGCCAAATTTTGTCTCTACTCCTTGTTATTTTAAGCTGTGGGTAAAGATACTTATTCACTCTGGTAAAGTGCTTTGGCACGTTCAGGTTGCTCTGATGAAAAGCACAGTTAAAGGCTGTATGAAAGATGACTTAGGCTCAGCAAACACCAAGTATCTTGAAATTCCTTTTATGGTCTTACCTGGTCATGCAAAGTGAAGTCTTTGAAAGTCAAAGCGAAATTACCCTGAGAAAACCAACCTCGCATATTCCCACTCCCCGGGATTCAGGCGTCATCGCTGCCCTCCCAGGCTGCACCATCCCCAGGTGACCATGAGTCCCTCTGCTCCCACATGGGTGTAAGGCATGGCCAGGAGGGCTCTGGGAGACACGGTGGCTTAAGTCAAAGCCCACTCCAGATAGGTGAGTGAGTGTTAAAGCACAAGCTGAGTGTTAGGGTTCAGTTATGCATGGGAAGCTTCTTTAGGAAAGGCAGCGTCGCAGGCTGGGGGCTGAGGACTGGCAACACTGCCTGCACTGGAATTAAGCCCAGGGGACTGGAAGGAAGATATCTGAAACCATAAGATCTACCAAACCAAGACAGCTCAGTTTTATGTTCTGAAATGCAGTGGTAATGGGGGAATTAGGAGGGAAGAACACACAGGGGGTATATTGATAACCAAAGCCTCACAGGAGGCACAGCTCCAGCTCCCCACTACCTTTAGCCATGTAGGCACATGGCACCTGGAGGCTCATACAGGGTGCTCGGGTGCTCTCTTTGCTTCCATCAGTCATAAATTTCACAGATTAGGAATGAGACTGGTCCTTCTTCTTCCAGAAGAGCCAGGAGTGTCTCACTGGATGAAACTGGGTATATTTTGCAGTTCACTTTGTGTGCCAGAACAGGTAGAGCAGTGGGCAGCAGGCTGGGGGCACAACCACACCGTCCTGCTGCCGGCCAGCGCAGCTGAGCATGGCAGAAACCCCCTAACTCAACTAAATGCAATGGAGAAGTATTCATTAGTCACCAGCATACAGCTTACACAGTGAAAGAAGTTGAGACAAGTCTCCATCTCCTTCGCTATCAGCAAATGGGCATTTAATCACTCTTTTGTGTCCCCAAACAATACTTTCTAATAATTTACCATCCCTGTGGAGGCCACAAAAGATGGCTGCATGGTTAAGACCTGGCCACAGCAAGGCCAAAGGCGGGCAGGTTGTTTAATAATCTCTGCCTGTTCTCAACCTGTGAAAATGAAGGAGCAATATTCCTGCATCATCTGATGCATGGTGACAGGAGTAAGAGCTCCATGTGAAGTAACTCTGCTGCTTGTATAAGGCCAAGCACATGGGATCCCGATCCTGACCAGGGCTGAGAGCCACCCCTCTAACACAGCTCATAATGAACAATGATAATAATGAAATTCAAAGGCAAAACAGATCAGCTCAAGATACGCTGGTCTCTGTGTGACACACTTTGCACAGTGCTTAACATTCATTTTCCTACTCTTTATGAGCACCAGTGTCACGCTGAAAATCACATCCCGACTCTTGGTCCTGCTCAACAGCAAATGGCTGGAGCTGACCTTATTTTCAGTGTGTTTGGCCCTTGGCACAGGTCTGAGTAGTGGCAACCCGGTGCTGCTCCCTACTTCTGCGATGCTGACACTGGCTGGAGCTCAGCCCCAATCGCAGGAATTAGCAGAACCAACCAACACACACAGTCAGATAAATACAGCCCTGCTGAGCACCGACGCTTTCTGAACTCTCACCTTTTGCTCCTGTCACATTTAATGTGACAAGGAAGATTTTCTTTTTTTTTTTTTTTACCATTTGAGAAACATTGCCATATAGAAATCTTTTTCTTTCCTCCTTCATTAATGTCTGTGTCACCTCAAGGGTTGTTATAATTCCTTATTGGCTGCTCTTCCAGAATTTGCTTTAAGAAAACTTCAGCTAGTTTTGAATGCGGCTGCAAGGTTAACTAGAAATAGAAAATGTCACGAACAAGCTGGATATATATCCCTTCTGCTTCCCTGCCACTAAGCCAGCTTTTCATAAAGTTTGAAACCGATATTAATATTTAACTTTTAACTCACAAGATCTTTCATGGTCTCAGCTCTGCTTAATTAGCTGACATTTAGCTCCCTCTATTCCACGGCACACACCTAGGAGTCCTTGGGTACCGCTTTATTAACATTCCCCAAAGTAGATTGGAGCAGGCGGTTACCAGAACCTTTATCAATTGCTCCCGAAGGCGATGGAATTTATTGCTGAATGCCATTAAACCAGCCAGGTCTGTAAATATGGTTAAAGGCATGAAGACACCCTTGTTTTGCAAAGCTTCTCGCTCAGTTTAAATGAGCTTTGTGAATTGGTCTCTCTCTTTCTCATACTCCTTCGCACGCAGCCTTGTTGAGGTGCTCCTAAAGAAAGACTCTGTATTAACCTATATTGCATTAAGCACAGTTCTGCTGTTAATCAACGCTCTTACAGTGATATATGCTGCTACAGCTCTGATCTGGCATAGACACGGCTGCGTGGAAGTTGCAGAGCGTAGCAACTCCACCTTGCATTTATTTGCTAACCTTTCACGCTCTTCCATTACTAAAAGCTTTCCTCCTTTTCATCCAGCCTCAGAAATGCCCTGCTCAGACAATATAAGGTGTTTGTGGTGGTTTTACATGTACACTGTGCCCACAGTCCCACATCCAGAGCGTTTCTCCCCTCGCTCCCTTCCCCGCCCCTGGCTGGTCTCCCATCGCCTCCTCCGCCCCGCCGGTGGCAGAGGTGCTCCTGCCCAGTGGCTAACTCCAAGAGACTTGTTCTCAGAGTAACCGTATCCATCCCAGCACTAAAAATAAGGACAATTTTCAGAGACCAACGTAATTTAAGATCACTCACAACTCCATAACTGCAATACTAATTACCTACTTAAGCCTCCAGAACAAAGTATGCTGTACTTGGATGCGTACGCCGTAATTACGAGGTATTCCTTACCACTCCTGCCGTAAGACCCATTAATAGTATTTCATTTAATACATAGCTGGCTCTCCTAATTTCTGGTAGACTTAACATGCATTAGGACCACCATACAAGTTAATATTTTGCTCATAGAACTCTACATACTTTTTCTTTATGTCAATGACACAGTGACAAGTAATATGCATTTTTTAAAAACTGTATTTTGATGAAATTATCACAGTATGAGCAAATGTCAGACCACAAAGACAAATACGAATAGAAAATATGACTAGTTAGTAAACAACCTTGTTTTAGGGCTTGTCTTAGTAAATAAAGCACAGATCTTGCCCGTTCAGGACCTTGCTTCACCCATTTTTAGTTTCTCAGTTGAATTAATTTAGTGGCCTCAACTCACTCAGTGTAAGCCACATTTGAAATAAAATCTGTCACCAGGAAAGTGCTCCTTACCTGGCATGTTTGGCAGGGAAAATGAAAGTAACCATTTTAAACAGAATGTATTAACAGTCCTCATGAACTGGGGACCTCCAGTCTCCCCAGGTCAAATGTAACAGCTCTATCCCAAGTCAACAGAAGAAAGCTACTGGCTCTGGGCAAAGATCTGGTCCTCCTTTCTTAGAAACAACCTTTACATTTCTGTTGCATTGATAAAAGGCTTGATCATGCCTTTGGATACATCTCTGACTTCATCAGAGTAAGGTGAGATTAATAAGGGAGAAAAGACAGGGTCTGAAGTCAGGACCTATTTCTCCGATTTTCCATATAGGTTTTGAGATACTCATCTCGTGGGGGGAACCGAGGAGACCAGCTGAGGACAGCTATATAAATATCTGGATAGATGGGATCACAAGCAGTTCATGTTATATCATATCATATCATATCATATCATATCATATCATATCATATCATATTTAATATTATATCATTTTACCTAATCTACTAACTCACAGAAGATAAAATGCATGAATCCTTTTTTAGACAGAGCACTTCCTACTGAACCCAGCATGAGTTTGGCTTCACAAAGGGCCTCACAAATTTTAAGTTTGCTTCTCCGTATCTGCTTCAATAAAGCGATAGTGAAACAATCTGAATATTTACCCCAAAGATAAATACCCCAGGCTGGTGACAGCACGTATCAGATGTGGTCCACTACAGCATTGCTCCAGTTGCACCCAAGTTACACCAGGATAAGACTGGGGTGACACAAGGATGAATCTGGCCCGTATCTTATAATCCATGCAAAAAGGAACAGATACAAAAATCCTCTGGTAGTTTTTCACTGTGAAATTCAAAGACAAAATGTAAATGTGCAAATTACAACTTAAAGAAAGATTTTCCTTCTGAGAGACGTATATCAATAGCATCATCTAGCAGTGTTTTCTCAGCATAAACCACACTAACTTCAGCGGTTGAATGCACGCATCGAGCATGGCACGAGAGGACTTGATGCTCAGTAAAACAATCCAGCCAGGTAGTCAGGAGCACTTTTTTATCATGATCATGATCAATTTTGAGGGCATATCCAATAAAGTATAAGACAGCACTAAAATTTTAAAAAGACAAATAAGAAAACTCTAACATACCTGCCTGAAATAATTTACCAGTCACTGTTACAGAAAGCACCCTCTAATTATATAAAATAAGGAAAAAACCCACAAATTACTCTCTATTGCCATCTTGGTTTGTTTATTTTGATCTTTTGATAATGCTTGACCGCTTGCACTATGCTGTTCTCCTGGATAATCAATTTTCTTTGTTGTTTTTATGGGTTTTTCATGTTGAATGATAAAAAGAGGATGCTGGAAAGAGGGGAAATATTTTTAAACTCAGGGAAAAAAGATATGATTAAAAATAAGGTGAAAATTATCTAGACTTTGAAATAGCTGCACAGATTCCCAGCACCTGTGTTCCTGAGAATATATTTTTAAACACACTTTGGGCCAAATCTGGCTTTTCTGTCCACTCACAAAATCAACAAATTTCACAGAATGGAAATAGGAGGGGAATCCAAACCTTTCGCATTAGTTTGATATGTATATGTATTAGTTCTCTATGTAATGTATAAGAAACATTTTCCTGCTCTCGGACTATAAATGGAGCCAGCTGACTGTAGGTTTTGCATATGGGCTGAGTTCAGCATCAACACCGAAGACCCCATCTCAGCATAAACTAGCCAGTTGGAAGCAGAATGAAGTAAGAGAGAGTTCAAATGTTTGAAAGTTTCTTTAAAAATCGGTGTTTACATACACATGAAAGAAGGTGTTGAATTGGATTAAGTGTGAAGAAAGTCTTCCTTAAATACTGAAGGTATTTCCCTTTTATAGAGTATAGCTGCTTCACAATACTCAAATTACAACTTTGATGAAGTATTCTGCAAAATTGGTCTGTCAGTAAGAAATGGCAGAAGATATTCCACTACGAGCAAAAACTTAGAGTCTTTTAAAAACCAGTAAACCAGACAGCAAATCCTTGTGTAACAGATTTAGGGGACCAGATGTTAAACTGTTGTAAATCAGTATTGCTCTAATGGCTTCTGTGAAGCTCCAACAATTTACACTCACTGACGGATGGACTGTGTTGTTGTTGAAATATTTACCTTTACAAATATTGTAAAAAGTGATAAATAAACTTTAAAATTATGTGATATATATTAACAGATTTTTAATCAGTGTGGGGTTTTTTTTCCACAATAAAATTCATAATTTTATATTCTTCAGTGGTTACTCAATCTGCAGTAAAGGTGACATATATAATTTTAGAAATTTTTTTTGTTATAAAGCTCACTTTTTCTCTGAATATTTTACTGCTTTGAATGAACTGTCCTTGTTACCTTAAAACCACAGTTAAGTAGTTAAAGTCTGTTTAAACAGTGCTTCCATAGAGTATTGGAGCCTGAGGCAGATATTGTCCCACTTCATCTTCTGGGGACACAGCGACAACCTGAACTGAGTCCCAGCTCTGGGTCAGATTTATGACCAAATATTTTATACTGATTAATAAATATTTTGGACCAAAAAAACCCTCCCAGTGATGAAAGGCATAACCCCCTGTGGGGAATATTTTGATGTTTTTTGCCATTTCTTCAGCAAGAAAGCTTTAATTTAAAAAAGTTATTACACTAGTGGTGCTCAGGTTGAGTGAACATTTATATTGGGATCAGTAGGACTTTGATATGGAAATTTTAAAAGAATGGCTTGTTTTAAGCAACCTACACACATTCCACTAAGTTATTTCACCTTTAAAAGGAGAAATATTTGGAAAGTTTCCTGTCGCCATCTCAACAGCAGCAATAGAAACTTAGCAGCTCTTAGCTATAAACTCTAAACTCTTTTCTGGTACGAAAGTGCAGACAAATTGATCATCTGTTAAAACAAACACATGAACTTGAAAAAATAATAGGTTTATTGAAATTATCTTAGTTATGTTTTTCTGTTGGAGCAGGAAGCTGAGATTTTACAGACCCTAATTACAATTACTCTGTTACAATCAGATGTTGATTTTGTGAAAATCGTCACAACTGAGATGAATACCTTGGGGTAAATAAAACCTAAACACAGAAATAAGGTCAAATAGCCAATTCCCCGTTAAACTGCACATTCTCACCAAAACCTCTGCACATTCATTTCAAAATACTTTAATAGAAAACCACTTAAAATGAAAAAAAAAAAAAAGACTAGGGAATGTGGGCACATTTAAAGATTAAAAGTAGAAAATACGGGAGATATTACAACGGCAAGAAATTAGTACACAAGAAAAAAAATGGTGTTTTCATCTTCACTCTGAAATGAGGAGCTGCACAGGCGCCTAAGGAAGGAAAAGGTCCCTGTGATTTACTTACGTCCTGAACAATTACGCTTTGCTAAAAGTACCTGTTTATTTAATTAAAAAATACACATTTTTCGAGCTAGAAAAAAGACAGGTTTTCTCCTTGAAGCACTTCCACCACTGAAAGTGTTAAGGTGAAAATTAAAGCACGTTAAACTACTTTTGCCCAATAACCCAGAAAGGAGGAACAGCATGAGGCATAACCATGACACACTGATAGTGAGTCAGGCTTTTTTAGATATACTCTTCGAAACAGAGCAAGAAGGATTTTTTAAAAATAGAGTAAAGCAATCTATTCTCAATTCCTGTCCTCAAATGTGTTAAATAATTCAGGGTCCGACTCTTCCCTTACAGGGTATGGACATGACCCGTGCATCCCCATGCGAGCTGGCATTTTTGCAAAGCCCTGAAAACTCTCGCTCCTCTTAATGGAAAAATTATCCCACAACACAGGGGTCTCTAATGATTTTCATGTCACATGAACACAGTTTATGGAGAAACAGTTGCTAGAAACCCACGTCAGGAAGCACCCAAGCTCTCATGGTGAACCTGCTGCTGCCCAGGTGGGTTTCACATCTGGCTTTGGGCACTTGCTGGTGCTCCCGTGGATGGGGTTGGCCATGGATGGGCCTTGGAGAACAGACCCCAGCATACTGCACCCTAAGAAAAATTTAGCTATACCAGTAAACGTAGAAAATATCCCATCTCTCTCTCTCCAGAGGGGCTCACATTAGTTTTAAATTCACTTTCCCTTGTCTTCCCAGTATAATCTTATTGCTGCAGCTAAATCTGGGGTTTTTTTAATCAAACTTGGTATTTTAAAACAAGGAGTGTCACGGCCCAGTTCTTTAATAAACCCCACCGATATGGATCCTTCAATCCCTGCAGTGTTCAGGGAAATCTGTGCTCACAGATCCTATTGCAGGGCAGGGGACTCGGAGGCTAATCTCTCCATATACTGTTCTTTTTTCTAGTTGCATGGGGAGAAAAATGTGAGAAAATATGTAATTCCAGGGTACTGTGGCAGCATTAAACCACAGCTTCATACCTTGTATATTGCCTTTATTAACCATAATCTTGCAGAGGGTATTAAGGTAAATGGTAAATGGTTTAATGGCAGTTTAATATTCTGCACATACCCATAAGAGACATTTTAGTTGCTTTTAATTGATGTAGCTGCTAGCTTTGTTAAACTCTCCAGGAGAGTAGTTCTCACTGGGAACGAGCCTCCTAGAAAGTATCAGTTTGCAAAAACACAATAGTTTGAGCGATAATTGTGCAGAAAGAGACTTCTGGATTTCTTTGCAGCTGAATAAGAGCATTTTGTTTCACTTTTGTATAACTCAATATCGGGTGCCTAAATTATAGTCAAACCTTCCAAACAGCTAAATAAAGAAATACATGGGTTAAGTCACTTTTAAGATAAAACGGCCACTGGAAGATTTTAACCAAACAGAACATTTTTATAGCTGTGAGGACATAAAGAAAATGTTGGAGAAGTCCTGGTGTTACTTAAACAGTGGCTCTCAGCAGTCATAAAAGATGCGGCATTAAATTATTTTCCACTTATAAATCAACTGGCCCTGCTCTATACATTAACACAAGCTTTAGCTCGTTTCTGGCTTCTTACTGGTCTTTGCATAACTCCATCTAACCCCAAATGAAATGTTGCTGGCACGGCACTGAACCCCAACTATCGCAACTAAAAATATATATAAACCCAGAAAGACCATGTGGAAAATGATTGCAATCAGCAAAGAAAATTAAAGGGCTCTGCAATTAAAAAAACCTCTATTATTCCATTGGTCTGACTGGCAACCGTGCCTCCTGTTTGGGGGGGGATAAAAAATAAGGGTAATCTCCTTGAAAATTAACTTTTAGATTTCTTTAAGCTTGTAAAAATAGTAGAGGATCCAAAGGTGCGTCTCAGCAGGTTTTGCCTGCCTGTCTAGCGCCGAGACTTTTTGTGTGATCAAAGAATACATGACAGCGAACGGATCTATGCTTGTAAATATCAAACGGTTTGATCATGCTAAAAGACTTTATTGAAGTTTCCCACTTTTTAATCAAACAAGAAACATCCACCTCCAGCACCCATGGAAAACGGGCTAGTATGATATTAGAATAAAAAAAAGTACTAAACGTGACTTACGGATCAGGGGTTTTCTCCCTACAATATGGGACTTCCATTAATGTCACGTTTGTAGCTGAGAGGAAACTGCGACCCTTATAATTTTACCATAGCACAGTATAAAAAGGGTTTGATTACAGTGATATTAATAAGTCCACAACAGACCACAAGAAATAAGCCATGTTCACATACGCAGCCTTTTAAAACAGAATTAAAAGCATAATAATGAAATGAATACACCGCTGACTTGTTTGTTTGGTTTTTTTTTCCTCCTGCTTTATGATGAAATCCACAGCATCAAAATCTGCAACTGGCCCGTGGAGAGGTTTTCTATACTATTTCTGTCGCTTAGTATGATAATTTCCCCCCCCCCAAAAAAAGTTAAAAATGCCATTCTGAATGAACACATGGAGCTGTGAATAAAAAGAGCCAATAATTTACAGTAAGACGATAAGAGTGTAATATTGCTTTAATATAATGTATTAATGAAAATTGCCATTGTAAGATAGATAAGACTTAATAATATAACTCTCATTGTGTTCCGTGAGTGGGAGGCTTGGGTAAGTTATATGTTAGTGCTGCGTGGCTGGCGTGAATCCTGACACAATTTCGAAGACTCGCCGCTTCCAATGCCACCAAAGCCTGAATTTATTTTCCCTGGAAAAACCCAGGCAGGCATGTTCCCGCTCTGTCAGTTATTACTGTGCTCCTCTGCCAGCTCCCGCCTGCCGCAGAGTTCATGGAAACGTGTTTTCATTATTTTTAATGCAATTTAACACATCTATTTTCATCCCACTTTATACGTAGGGCAAATTAGCTTAAAAATAAAGTCCCTGTGGCTTATTTTAGTCTTTATTCTTTAACATACTGACATTTTTTAAATGGGCAATGGGGCAACGGGGGGAATGGCAGATTAATTTCTTGCCCTTATTTTTATGCCAGGGTAGCTCAGCATCGCTCTGTAGTGTTCCTGCCACTTTTGCAAGCATCTTATATTTGCGATGATGAGGGCTTATACTTCTGTTTGTTACACAGCAGCTTGTTTAGCTGTGCTAATTGCCAGGAAGAAAACTAAACCTCTTTCCTCTCTGCGGACCACTATTTATAGTTAGGAAGATCAGCCCTGCACATATGCAGGGGGTATTTGTGTGAATGAGGCTAACGTGCAGTTACAGCAATCTCTTCTGCCAGAAGTGAGGAAATTATTTTGTTGATACAAGAAGGCTGGACGAGCACACAGTGTGGGTTTTAAACCCAAAATGTGATTTCAAAGTGAAAAAAAAAAAGCTTTTGAGCAGATCCATTCAAAAAAACAACAGAGATTTTTTAACAGCGTGGGCTTTGATATGAATATTTTTGTGCATCTTTGGCAAATATTTTTGCAGTATTACTGAAGACGCACAAAACTGCAATTTGTTCTCCAAAAGGGTTAGGGGCTGCTATGAGGGGAGCCAAGGAGGAGCGGGGATTTATACCAATCTCCTCTTCTCTGAGAAAAACTCTGAAAGATGATGATTTTTCTGCATTATCCCACAGACCCTTCTGGGTTTTGTTTCTGAAATGCCCAGAAAGTTTTTCTGTGCAAGTCCCGCTACCAGAAATCCTGCCATCCGTGCTGGAGGAAGTACGTTGTTTTCAAAACAATTTGTTACTCGGTGTGTCTGCGCTTCTGGCACAACAGAGAGTAGCTCTGTCATGGCAGATATGACAAATAAAAAATATTGGTAAAAAAATCAGACCTCTTCCGGTAAGTTTATTTTTTGGAAATTATTTGTCCGCACAGATTATAGAGAGAACTTTGTGTCGTTACAGATGGCGTTCTCCAGTGCTCTGGACTATACTTTTTCAATAAGTATTAAAAATACACTGATGCTTTAAAGTACCCAAACTTATTTCTATGAACTTCTAGTGAGTCAGGTTTCGCCAACTTCTAGTACTTTTTACGGGCTCTGTCTCTGACATCCCAAATAATGTTTACAGCCTTTAAATCTCAAAAACACACACCAATATTTACAAGCGTTGATTCTGAGATCAATGTTTTCATGCATATTCTATCACTAAAGGCAGCAGGTTGAGGAAGGATAATCCAACTTCATTTATAATCTCACAGTACTTAGTGCCTTAAGCGACCTGCTTTTTAGATTCAGAAATTAATATTAAAGTCATCAGAAAAACAACACTGAAAATGAAGGCAACAAATAGAGGAATGGAGGAAGATTTTAAATAAGCTATAATTAATTTTTGTTAGCATTTTCTTACATTGTCAGGATTGAAATGAGGCCTTACTTATTTGAAATTATCTATTTTACAGAGAGAGAAAATGGTTATAAAATACATCCTCCCTAGCAGGGGATGGCGGTGGGCTGGCCAGCCCTGCCAAGGACAGCTCTTGTCTGATGGCAACGAAGAGTTCATCTAAAAATGAACGGCACATTTCTAAATCTGCACTCACACGGCTCGCAGTTCAGCTTAGTGGCCGCAGTTAGCAACTAAACGGGAGAAACACATGCCTGTATTTTGTTGCAAGAGGGTTAGTTTCATTTCTGACTTGGAAATGACAGCACAGACACATAAGGAGCAAAAAATCATGTAACACCAGGAGGAAAACACGCTGCATTAGCTAGGATGCTCAAATTATGCTGCGTTAATATGCACGAAAGAATTAAAAGAATTAAAAGCCTTTAAAAAAAAGGGATGTTTTTAAAAAGTCATGTAGTGTCATTGCTTATTCAACAACAGCCCACTTCTCCTCCAAAGCAGTACGCTGGGTTTGAAAAAAAAACCCAACCCCACACCGCTGTAGAGAGAGCACATGTTACATCAGACACAGTACCTGATTTTTCACTGCACAGCTTGTCAGCTAGATAGTCTGCCTCTTGGGCGATAAGTGAGAATATTTCGTCTTCATACTCTTCTACGATACTTTCCCACTGTAAGGATGAAAAAAAGGAGGATACTCGTACTGTGCTTTTTCTTTTTTTAGCTAGAAATAAGCAAGGCAGTTGCGATGCTGCGGCGAGAAGCCCCTGGCTCGCTCTGCTCTCCCTGCCCTACGCAGCACGGGGATGAATGGGGGCTGCCCAGGAATTAGTGCTACCAAATATTACTTAAACTTTATGCCCAGCCTCACTGTTGTTTCAAAACCACATTCATGGGTTGGGGGGGAAAACCCCTCCAAAAGGCATTTTGCTCGGTTAGGGACCCCCCCCTCCTTCAACGTGGACTCAGGGAGGAGGCACTCGAAATTTAAATAAAACAAGCCCGTTTTGTATTCTGATATTAGTGGTCGCGATGTGCAATAAATACAGCTCCCTGACCATGCAGGCGCGGCTCTGATTTCACTACAGATAGAGCAGTCCACAGCAATGAGCTGCCGAGCCCCCCCGCCCCCCCAGTATTTAGGGAGCTGCTGGTAATTCACCTCGGTGCCACAAAATGGGTCTCTGGTCCCCTGGGAAGGGTGGAGGAGCGCGGCTCCGAGGGGGTGCACCATCCAGCCCGGTGTTTAGCACCTTTTAGGAAGCCTGGGTGTACATTAAGAGGGAATTCCTGTCCCCAAAATCCCAACTTCAACCCATAAACAAGGGGAAGCCCTTTAACATGGGTGGAGAAAAAACGTACGGAAAAAATTGCTGGAAGTTGTGCTCAGTACACACATTAAAAAAGGCCCTTTGCCGCGCTTTGCTAAAAAAATCAAACCAGTATCTGCCAGGACATGCAATAACCCCGAGCTGCCGGTGACCGAGGCAGAGCTGCTGCCCGCGCTCCTCGCCGGGAGCTCCGTCCCCCCGAGCGTGGACGCCGGCTCACTCGCCTGCCCCTTTCAAGTCCCCAACTGCTCGAAAGGCCACGGCCAGCACAACCCCATGGCTTTTCTTTGGGTCTTCGGGTTTTTTTGCACGCTTTCCACGAAAGCTAAAAAAAAAAGACCCCCAAAAGCATTAAAAACCCCCCATATATACTTGAAGAAGGCGCCGGCATGAAGCCAGACAGAGCACCTCAGTGTTTTTAGCAGAATTAGCTGAGTAAAATCTCTCCCTACACCACGAGGCCTAAGAAAAAAAAGATGACATCCCTCCCCTCCTCCCCTAATTTGTCCATAAATATTTGAAACTACTTTAGTAGCAAACTGGGTTTTTAGCCACTAGTACAATTCCCTTATTTCCTGCACATAAATCAACAGAGATATTTTTCTGGGAAATGCTGATTTATATTTAATCACTTAGAAAAAAATTCCCCAAGTAAAATGTAGTTTTGAACTGTGGGAGTTTAGGAAATTTGTAACGTATAAAGCATCTGGTTTAATCCATGGGTTACTTCTGCAAGTGACGTGCCTTTTGTAAATGCTTTATTCATATTTATGAAGCCCTAAATAGATCTGAATACGTTTCTAAATAACGTTATAAAGCATCTGACAAAACGCAGTGTTATCTCAAAATACTCAGCAGGTTTCTGCGAGGAGCCAGTACGGAGTATGTTAAAATATGGCAAGAATCTTAAAACAAGGCACGATCTGCATGAATTTCCTAGTGACAAGAAAGAGTGGGCACACTGACACAGCTTTCGCTGGAAAATAAAAGGTTACTTGTTCATTATGTTGGCTTACCCCAAATTTCAAAGGTTTGTAAGCATCAGATTAAACCCTGATTTTTTTTTTTAACGTCTGCATAGATCTTTCTCTTCTTGCCTAGGAGCAAATCTCTCCCATCTCCTTTTCTGTCCCAACAACTCCGTTAAGTTGCTCTCCGACTTTGCTGAAGGAACCTCATGGAGGAAAAAATTGATTTTTTTTTGCTTATTATATCAGCAAAACCCCCCACTTCATACAGATAATGCCTAGTTAGATCGCGGAAAGAGAAAAAGAGCATCCCTCTCACTATGTAGAACTGTTGACACATTACATTACACACGTAATTAAAAACGTCAGCTCCAGCTAAGGTGGCCCTGGAGAACCTGCGCAGACCCTTCCGGCTCACACCCGACGCGCCCCTCGCGCCCCTCGCCCTCCTCCAGAAGCCAGCCGCCCAGTCGGAAACCTCCCGGCAGCCCGAAGAGACCGCGGCGACGGGAGACGGCCGGCGGCGGCGGCGGATGTTTCGGGCCATGAAAGCCCTTGGCGCTCCAGCCACTTGTTTCTCTAGTTGAAGCGGAGTTTGCAAAAGTCCCGGGCTTTCAGTTGTTGCTCTGTCTTTTAGCCGCTGCTCGCCAGCTCAGATGCAGCTGTTTAATACCTCCCAGGGGTTTTGTGCGGAAAATAATAGCTTACAAAACCTAGCTTCTCCCAGGTTCTACTATTTCAGCTTTATTTCCGAACAGCTGGTCCGTGTCTTTGTCCATCCCCTTCCCTCCCGGCCGCGGCGAGAATTCGGCAGGAAACCTCCGGCCGCTACCTACGCCCCGAGAGCCACCACCGCTGGCGGTGGGGGTCAAAGAGCAACCCTCGCCCTTGGAAACGGGGACAAAAAAAAAAAACCCCAAACTTCGCGCCCCGTCTAGACAGGTCAAGGTGCAAGATGCTCCTCTCCCTGTTGCGTCTTCCGGAAAGGGGCGTGAACCGGAGCCAAGTGCACAGCAAACACCCGCGCCGCATCCCTGCCCCTTTAGAAGACTTCTTTTTTTTTTTTCTTCTTCTTCTTTTTCTCTCCACCCTCTGCTGATCAAAGTAGGAAGTTTTCATGACAACCATAGTCAAAGGGCCTGCATCGCAAATGAACTCGATTTCGGCGATGTTGATATATCCCGGCTCCATTGTCTCTTTTCAGACACAGTATGAACCCTTCCGGTCTCAATGATTACATTACAGAAGGACTTTCACATGTGGGCTTCATTTGCACAAAGGGGTTGCCTTGCTTCACCACCATCTGGCCACAAATCAGATAAATAAAGGCAGGAGAATTAAAATTAAAGCTTAGAGGTTTTTTTTTTTTTCTCTCTCCCCCTTCGTCGTCTTCTTGCACCAGGGCCCATTATGAAATCCCTCCCTCCCCCAGTCGCATTCTGGATGGGAAGACTACTTTTTATGAAACCTGGGAAAAGCAAAAAAGTGACTAAAAAAAAAAAGACCAAAAAAAAAAAAAAAGGCAAAAAAAAAAGTCTGGGAAAAGCACAAAAAATAATAAAAAGACTGCAGTCTTTCTCTCCCAACCCTGTTTGTAGGGCAGCGTAACCTATTTTACAGTAAAGACAGCCTTGTACAAAACCACATTTTGCTATTAAAAGTCCGTCTCATCCACTGGGATGCAAATATTTTTTTTCAGGAAAACACAATGTCCCACAAGCTGGAAAAAAAAAAGCTGATGGCGATGGAAGGCGGTGGCAGAAGTTGTGTTTGAAACTTGTGCTCCAAACTCTGCTGCTTCTTCCTCCCGCCGGGGCGGGGAGTGCAGAGGCTCAGGCAGCGCTCAGACACACGGCAAGGGCTCTTCCCCCTCCAAAAAAGAGAAATACGTGGCAGTTTCTCAAGGTAGAAAATAAAATAACCTGTGAATGCGGGAGGAAGGTTTTACAGCCCTTAAAACAGAAGGTGAGATTCAACCTCACAATTTAATTTCAACCCTGGCATCACTTCTATTGAGGTCAGTGTTGCTCCGGGAGAGATTTTTTTTTTTGCAATCTGATTGCTGTAGCAATAAATGGCACTAAATTTCATCCCCCTTCTAAGCTACTTCCAGGACAGTAACTTAAGTCAGCTGACGGGGAATGCCACTTTTCATGGCTGTATTTCTTTACACATAGAGATATTCAGTACCATAAGCAGAAGGGTTTTACTCGGTAAATTCTGGAAAAAAAGATTTTTGCATGTCTAGATTCCAACCAATATTCAGGTGGGTAGTCATATCCCCTATTGCCCCTCTGCAGCCCCTTCCCGTGGCTTCCTGGCTGGTTGGGAATGCTGTGAGTGTGGCTGAGCCAAAGCCCACAGATGCCACAGGGTACCCTGCCCAAAGACAGGGCACTCACATCTCCTGAACGTTATCACGTGCAGCAAAGCCAAGCACCAACCCAGAGGAAAATGCATCCCACATCTGAAAAAAAATAATGAACCCCCAAAATTCATGTGACAAACTTACAGAAATGGTTTTGCTGCATGTGCTTTCTTTTGGATGCACGAGAAAGTTTTTGTATGCGTACTGGCACCTATGTGATGTGGTTCAGGTTGAGCACGGCTTGTATGAGCATCATATTTAGATTTGGACTGTATTCCCTTGCTACAGTAATGAAAACTATTTTAGAGATAGCATATACATAAAAAAGATGAATAAAAACATAAGAGCATAACTTGCCAACAGTTGGATTTACACATTTTTTGTTTCTCTTTAATAAATTACACATTGGATGCGTAAACTCTGAATAACTTTGTCTTCTCTCATTTGTTTGGAGACAGGCTCACACTTTGGGCAGCAACTATTATTATCCGAGCACGTTTCTTGTAAACCCATAGACACAGAAGCTGCCAAGATAATCTATTAATTTCTGTTGTCCATTTGTTGGGTTTTGCCTAGGGAAATTTTTGCAGAAATAAATGCAGCTTGAATTTAAGCGAAGTATTTTTTGCTGAACTGTGCTCTGCCCGGGTGTACAGGGCTCTAGGCAGTTGAGAGTGCTCTTTCTGAAAGTGTTTTAATAGTAAGAGAGGAATAAGTATTTGGACAAGTGGTGGAAAACTAAAGCCTTTCTTTCTATACTGTGAAGATTTTGAATAGTACTTGTCAATAAAGCAACTCCTATTGTAATTGTACCGGAGACATGGGCCTCCACCCCGAAAAAGCTGTCTCAGAGATACTAACCTCATTAAAATATGAATGAAAAGGCAGCCATCATTGTAATGGGAGAAAACCATTTACTCGGCAACAAACTTTATCTGCTACCTTTTGTAAAAATATAAATATGATATCCAACAGATTTTTCATTACATTTCACGAGGAGGTTGGTGAACACATGATTTTTTTTTTTACTTTTCAAATAAGTCGCAAAATCTGATCCTTCCCTCCCTGCTTTTTCTACGGCGCATTTCAAAACTGGAAGCACCTTCGAATCATTTGAAATCTTTAAAAAGGGTAAAAAAGGAGGGCTTTGTTTCTTTGGGGCTTTTTTTTTAAGGTTGAAGGAAACTTTTGCATTTATTTTTGTGTTTTTTTTCCAGAATATCTCATCCAATTTAAAAACAAAACAGGAGAATTCATTACGGACTACTGTGACGACACCTTAGTAACAGTCAATTATAGGGTGCTCAAATGCCTGTTCATTACTATGTCTCTGTTAATCTAGTCCTAAATTTCTTGCTTGATAGATACAGCAGCCGGCCAAGAATACAATTGCATTACAAAGTGCAGTGAAAAATATACAAAATGTAACTGCAGGAAGTAGGTAGTTTCAAAATAACCGAGCTGTCAATCAAACATTTGTCAAAACAATTGGACATATCTGGTCCTTTTTTTTATAAAATATAGACAGACTCGGAATGGATAATATACAAAGCTTTAGGTTTAAATAGGAATTGTTTCAAAGACTTCGAAATAAGTCTTTTGAAATGTTTCGTGTAGTTTAATCATTATCTTTTCATCCACAAAAGTGTTCAAATCATTTTTGATATTAGTTAAAAGTCAATATTTAGAAGTGAAAATTCAAACCTCCTTTGCTCTAGGCTAAAACAGGAGCAACATGAATGCTGAGCTCCTCTAAAGGCTGATGGGATATATAATTAGCTATTATGTTAATTGAATCCACTGTGAGTTTGTTGTATGAGATTTCTTCATATAATATGCAAATAGCTTCGAAGGTTTAGTTTTATTAGACAATATAATTAGAAATCTTCTAAAGGAGTGAATTCTAATGAGGCATAATAAAGCTTTGTAAAATATCTGTTTGCTGGGTGAGCAGACCACCTGGGCTTAATCAATACCGGGAACTTTATTGTGTAATGGCATATTTTAAAGAAAGTTTAGGAATTTGTCTTTCTAGTTCCATTCATCATAGTTTTATTTTAGGAGAAGGAGAGTTCATTTTAGCAAGGAAGGAGGTGAAATTCTTGTAATAAGGAAGGAGGTGAAATTCTTGTAATCTGAGGGGAGGAATTAACTTCAAAAATAAACGATTCAAATTCTGCTTATTTTAAAGAAAATAAAAATAAATAAAAAAACCCTCTCCCAGCTGTAGCGTCAGTTATGTGCATCTCGAGACGCTTAAAGTGAAACGTTACATGAGCAAAGTTAGCCATTATTCCTGCCATTAAATGCCTGCTTCAAGCAGATGTACATACTTTAGCTTCTGTAGTGTAACTAATCAGCGTAACTTCACTTTTAGTAAGATAGCCCAACATGTTCATATGTGGAATTAAGCACTCTCTTCTAAAGGAAGAAATTCACACCAGGGTATTCCAGAGCCGGTCCCGAATTCCACCCTCGCATTCCACTTGCTTTAAGACCACCACCAAAGACAAAGCTTAAACTATTTTAGCTAATGCCAGAATGCCAAAAATGTGTAATCTCTCGTCTGATTCGCCTTGTTCGCACTTTAGACTGTGCCAAAGCTGCACTATTCAGTCTTTTAATATTAATTGAAAATAATAAGGGCAGGATACTTTGTGCTAGCGTAGCACTCAGAGAAGGGCATTTTTTCCCCCCGTCAACAATAATCAGTAGCAACACGTTAAGAAAGAACCAGAAGCCCCGATTAAAGCAGTAGGTTTAACCAAACCAAAACCCCCACATCAGCACGGCAAGTGCCCTGCCAGCCCCGTTGGGGAGGAGAGGCAGAAGAGGACCCAGACTACAGCCAGGCGAGGTGTCCGTGCAGCCAGGCTGCAGCTACCTAGAAAATGTTTCATTTCTTTGTGCCGTGCCCGAATATCTCTGCTCCTACGCTTCACAGGGATGCTCTCCACAATGCCAAAAATCTGACAAACCCATACTTAATAAAGGCGATGAATATACTGTTGTGAATATATTAAAAACTTATCATACCTCATATAGCTTATTATAAAACTGTCGTACCTAGGTCTGGGTGGAGACCTAGCTGGTACAAGTAGCCGTCCATTAACACTTCTCTGATCCACACACTTAAAATCTGCAGCAGCAAGTGCTTGTTCCTCTGAATAATAAGGATCTCAGCACGGCAGAAAAGGATGACATCGTGCACATCATCTTCAGCTGAAAAAAAATCACTGGGTTTATTTTCCCAAGTTCTGCTCTACGCTGTTCAGAAGTTGTTTGCAATCCCTCAAAACCACCCCCCCTCCCCACCACCACTTGAGGAAACAAATAGTCAGTCAAAGCCAACCTTCCTCCCCAAACGTGAACTTTATTCACACTCGGGTTCTTTATTTCTTCCTTAGATTCAAAGCGTCTGGAGAAGATAGCCTGGAGCAGCCTTCAGAAATCAGGCCCATGCCCCGGAGAATTAGTGTCAGAAGAGGATGTTACCTGTTTGCCTTGCCTGCTATCCTCCCCTTATCCCCTAAGGGAACAAAACCAGGCGGATTCTGCCTAATGTTAATTAAATCACGCTGTTAATTAGAAGTAAGGTGCTTTAGCAACAAGCAAACAAAGGGCCCTATTCCTCCCTTGCTCTGCGGGATGGACTCAAATGCACTCAAACACAGACTGGATAAAGTCAAAAAGCAAAAAGAGGCTGAGGAGGAGCCCACGTGCTTTGATCAGCCTTTCCCGCTTCTTCCCCAGGCAAGACGAGCTCTCCTAACGAAGGGCTGCCTGCGAGGGACGCCGGACACCGTGAGGAAAGGCTGACTAGGCAGAGAAACCGGGAACAACTCACGTACGTGACTGAGTCTCCAGCAAAGGAGAGAAAACATGAAAAAAAAAAAAAGTTTGATACTCTGCTGTGCTGGAGACGGTTTAAGTGTTCAGTCCCATGGGCCACATCTGGGCTAATGGACTCAACAGGCACCGTCACAGGCATTGAAACACAACTGTCTGTGCTCTTGGGCTTGGGCCAAATCCTTGGTGGGGACAGCCGGGGAAGTCTGCGAGGTGAAGGGCTGAGGAGGTCAGGCTGGAGGTGAACACCCCATCTTGGAGTGCACGGGTGGACATCGCCCCTCACAGGGAGGCCTTGGTGCTGGAGAGCAGGTCGTGGAGTTTCATTTAGGGAAAGCAAGCTAAGATGAAGTGCTGGCCTGCTGGGTTTCCCATGGGATCCAGATCTGAGCTGAGTAATGGTGCATCCCCAGAGCCATTGGTTCCCAGCTGGGGGTTGACGCTCCCCGCTGACACCGGCTGTGCCACCTCCTCCCCGGGGTGACACCCTGCACCTCCTGAACCTCTTTTTCCATCCCTGCGAGCAGGTGAGTCAAAAGTGTTGCTACTCCCCGCTGTTCAAAGTAAAGCAGCAGGTTCTCCTCATTGCTCTATTAAAGTAATAATTTTAAAGCAGCAACACGCCTGTCAGGGGACAGACTGTGACTGCAGTGCAGGAAATAACACTGATAAAGGGAAACCCCGCTGGAAATTTTTAACTAGTCTTATACATGACAGTAGATAAAATTTTCTAATCCGTGGATGTTTCTATGCTTCATAGATTTCCTTGCTAAAAGCTCAGAATTTCTCGAACTCCGCTGTCCTCCTGCCCCAGCACTCTCCGCTCAGAAAGGCAGGTCTGCAGCCTGTCCCCACGCTCCGGGGGAAATCCAGCACATCCTCCACAGCACTGAACCTGCTCCGGGAGTACTGCACGAGCCTCCGTCCACCGCTGCTGCTTCCACGCTTCCAGGGCAAGTAAAGGGTGGCAGGTTTCAACTACTTGAGTGCAGCCTTCTAAGACCACCTATAGACTTAAGCCTGTTAAATTAACCTTAATACCTTCATTATTCCTCTGCTGGATGGTAACCATCTGGCCATGACTTCATATTGCAGTTAACCTAGGCTCCTGCCTAGGTTTCAGCTGAAATCCCTTTTTTTTGCCCACATTGCAAAAGGACTGACTCAAGCTGGGACAGGTTTAAGCTGGGCTATGTCTCCCCAGCATCAGTAGGGATGTGGATCTGTGAATCCCATCCCACTTACCCAATGCTGCCAACTCTGCCAACTTTACAGCGAGGATATCGGCTATCCTCTGACTATCCTCTGGTGCCCATACTCATCCCTCCATGAGTACAAGGGGTTGGAAAAACAGGTCTCCACATAAATGATGGTTCCTACATACTTTTATCTTGGCTTTTCTCTTTGCTTGGGGATGTAGTTAAAGCAGTGCAATTTTCACTTAAAATAACCTCTAACATGACATTAGTAGCATGGATGCTGCCTAAGCTACAGCTGTGCTAGCTCTCCATTTTTCCTTGGGGCCGGATTTTGTGTCTCCTCTGCCTACTCCATCCCCACTTGCTCCACGTGTGTCTGAAGCTACTTACGTACCCCGACCCCCCGCACAGGGCCACTTCTCACAGCCCCATTTACTGAGCCCTCCCCTACGACAGGGCCGTTTCTGTCCTCTAGGTTCCATGTGCACATCCCCACTTGTAGAAGGAACAACAAAATACATCATACCATCCTCATGGATAGCAGCTTGGGGTGACATTGCCTGTCCTCAGTCAACAGCAATCGATTTATTTTCATTTTTCCTTTCCTGTTCCTGGACAGAAGGTAATACACCCTTTCATTGCCTGAGAAAGCTTTCCACCTCTGTTAAGCCACTCCAGCCCAGTGACACAAAGCCTGTTGAGCAGAGGACCATAAATTAGCAGACAAAAAGAAAAAGGCTTACTAATGAAATGCAGCCCTGGCTGGGCTGCCATGTGGCTTTATCACATAATTTCTCTTTTATTTCTTAATAGAGCTTTCAGTTGCATGCTGCATTGGTTTTTGAATGTCCAGGAAACAAGGAGGGAGCCGGAGGTTTTGTTCAAAGATATTGCTGCGTCACAAAGTAATATAAAGCCATGGCAAATTGTCCATTTGCAGTGTATTTTAAAACATTGCACAGCATCATGTTATTCCTCACTTACAGTAAGCGCTTCAAAGCATTGATCCTTTGACTTTAGTGGGACGTAGGCGTATGCCTATATGCTTAACTGTATGTGTCATATATTTATATATGCTTAAATAGATGTGTCATGCTTAAAGAGGGTATCTAAACGCACTGGATCCAGAAGGTCCAGAAGAGCCTCACTCCAGTTTCTCAGCACAAAATTGCTGTGAGCATGCCTGCCCTGAGAAAGGATGTCCAAGTGTAGTTTAAGGCTACCTGAACGATGGATCAAGAGCAGATGTGATCCAGGTGAGCTCTGCACAGAGAAGAGCAATTGGTCACCCAGGAGATTTACCTATTTTACACCAGATTTTCTGTGGCAATGCACAGTCCAGCCTATGTCTTGTACGGTACAAATCTTGCTCAAAACTAGGGAGAGCAGAGTGCTTGTCTCAGCTTCAGGGCCCCACTCCTCTCTCCTACTAGGGACAGCTGTAACTCACCAAGCTGGGATGCTTGGGACTTGGAAAGGGAGCACAAAAGCCACGGGCCTCCCTGCTGCTGCTTGACGAGCCCCAACGAGCATTGCCAGCATCCCATCAGCCGCGAGAAAGCCAGGTACGGCCTCTTCCTTTGGTCAGTCCGAACAAAAACAAGGGCACTTAGCCTTTGCAAAAGGTATTCCAGGAATGTTGAAGTTTTGGTGTCTTTTTTGCTTTTTCTTTCTCAAAAAAAAATCTACTGCAAACATCTAGAGCTACCCTCCAACACATCTACCCACATACCTGCCCAGGGGAAGCCAGCAGAAATTCATAACCTCACCTATGAGCAATCTAAACTAAGCTTCCCTACCCAAAAAATGGACTTGGAGTTACTTAGCAGTGGTGAAAAGAGACCCAGTTGATAAATAAACATCACCAACTAATTCTGTGCAGACTTATTGGCTATCGCTTACCAGAGGCAAAGGGGATTATCACCCCAGCTGGCAGGAGCGGCCGCCTCTCTGCTGCACTTACAGGTACCAGAGGTCAGCTTCTTCCAGCAGCTTGCTGGGACTCCCTGCGTTTCTCCAGGGAGTTAACCCCCATTCCGCAGAAAACTAAGAGCTGATTTTACTTAAAGACTGAGAAGTGTTTATACACTTAGGGAAATTAACAGTAAGAACCACTTTCTGGTTTTATCTTAAGGGGATGGTTGTCCCTGAAGCATCCCTTGTGTACGGTTGCTAGGACAAAACCCAAGTCTGGCTGCTTTTCTGTTCAGTCCATGAAAGTACTTGATACAATTAGATGTTATTTTAGTTAAAAGAAAAAGTGGAGAGCAGTTGATTTCTTGAATTTAGCCTAATTTTCTACAATTAAGCCTTTCTAATTTTTAGCTTGGTTTCTAGAATGTTTCTAGGGATGGTAGATCCAAATATTCCAAGCACATGCATATTTTCATGAGCCATCTGTTTTTACATTTGATAATGCCTTAGATACAGCTATGTAACTTTTCCAGATTACTGTAAGCATTCAGGAGTGTTTTTCCACAGCAAAAGTGCATACAAATCTATAAAAACCAAAGTCATCTGTTTTCAAAGCAAATGCAAATCAGTGGGGATGACTGCATACACAAAAACATAGTGTAAAACCATGCACACCTTCATGCCATGAGCTAAATACCTTGAGCATAAATCTGTGTTGAACCCCAGGCACCCAACCCCCAAATATCTGGCTGTCACCGATTCCCCATCCCACAGCGATAGACTCCACACAATATTCAAGAGATGATTACGAGAGTATTACCCCACCTAGCACTGCTGAAGAAAGGCTCCCACGCTGAAGGGAGTCACAAATAATTAAATGTTTCAAAACACAATGGATATGACATGCTTTCAAAATAGCATCTATAGAATCGCTTCCACTAGGGCGAGGAGCTCTCGGGAGGGAAAGCCCTTTCACTCAGTTCAGTTGATTACCTGTATAAAAGGGCTTAATTTCTCCGGAGCGTTTCCTTTCCAAATCACCTCTTTTTACCAAAGCCATTGCAGCAGGAGCGGCAGGTACTCATACAACCTGTGAGATGATGTTTCCCCAGACAGAGCTATGAGGACATGGGTCCTGGCTAGATTTAATTTTTAACATGCCATTTAAAAAAAAAAAAAAATTGGCAAAAAATTGCCATCCCTGGGCTTGTAGTTCACTGGTAAAATGCCCAAACTATTAACCAGTAGAAGTCTGACCATGACTTAAGACTTCAGCTCAGGGGGTTTCAGCGACGTCCTGGAGCTTTTTCTTGGAAATCACCTTTTCCATCCCAATTCTGCTAACCTAGACCTATCAAGCGATGCCCTTCCTTCACCCAGTTGACAAGCAGCAGGTGTCTGAAGGATTTTGGCATCCCCTGCCTGAGAGCCAGCCCAGCTCCTGGCACCCTTCAACACCCATTTGGGAAGAAGCAGTTGCCCAGCCCCCTTGGCCACGGTGCCCCATGAGTCACTTGTAGGCTAAAATCTCATATTTCTTTGGTGAGTTCCTGGAGTTGTGTCCTAAACTGGTAGTTCCATTTTCAAATGCATTTTAAGGGGAGATGCTGGACGGTCAGTGGTTTTAAAAGATTGCCTCGCCTCTTTCAGTGAAGAAACAGTTGCTGGGGAATGTAACTGCAATCACCCATTAAGAACATCTTCGCTGAGTGAAAATAATTTCCTTAAAAAATAGCTCAATATGTTAAAATCCACAAATAAATTAAATACCTCAAGAAAAAAATGTGTGCCATTATAAAGCTGCATAAAACGACCAGATACCAAAAAAATATAGGAAAAGGCAATGCAGAACACACAAGCAAAACTGATACCAACTTTCAACATCTGCGGTGAGCTGCTATCGACTTCCCGTGATCAATGATTCGAACAACTGTCCCTCCACCCCTGACACCCTATGGCTAATTCAGGCTCCGTCTCCCATTCACAGCAATAGTACTCTCCATCTTATCTGAAGGGAACCAGATCACGTCACTGGATACTTCTGTGTTTATTACCTTAACATGCTTTTAATTCTTTGGTAGTGTATATTTGTATATGGACTTCCTGGGGGTTTTATGCTCTTTATAATTGCAACCCATTAAGAAAATGCCCTTAAGTTCTATAAATACATTCTCAACTCTGATCTTCCTTCTATACAGATGTTTTCTCTGGGATTTTTCTCTCATTTAAAAAAATAATGTTTAAAAACATATATGTAAGGGAGCCAGATTAAGAAATACAATAGTCTTGGGCAGGTATGCATTGCTGAAATATTCATGGATTCATGGGCTTTCCCAAGGGTTTTATGGGATGTAAACATTTTTACAAGCTTGAGACAAATGAGGACAAAGCACATTTAGTTTCTAGAGAAACTTCATGGAGACAAATGCAGCCAGTCTGGACTTCCTTATCGCCAAATTACATTTCAGAGGGAAGCTTGCGTGGTGGCTGGCTGTTAAAAATAGGATGTCAATGTCCCTGTGTGCGCACCGGTACGAGGCTGGTGCCAGTAGAGATACAACTGGGTGAGGATGCCCACAGGCTTTGATCTCTGTGAGTTTGAATTTGCCATTTACTGGCTGAGGATGTTCTCCCTGGAAGGCTGGGTCTGTCTGTCCGGCCGCAGTGCCCTCTCTTGGAAATCCCCATTTGTGTCAGTGGGACCTTCTCCCTCATCACCTTTGCGCTCTCTCTTCAGGAAACTGAAAAACTCGAATCACCGAGCAACTAAACAACTTAAAACTCGGATAGTGACAGAAATAAGAACAAAAGAAGAATAATTAAGCATTAAAAATCCTATGTGAAAATGACTTCATTCTCAAGTGGGTATAAAACTAATATACGTGTGGGACATTTGAAGAGCACCAAAGGCTCATGAGATACTGCGGTGAAATTTAGACCACAGCTAATTTTATCTTCTCTGATGGAATGGTTTTTCCTTTTATCCTCCGGTTTCCAAATTTTCAGGGCAAACTCTGATTTCACCTATTTAAAAAATACCTATCTGTATTATTAAAATTATTTGGATGAGAAACACCTTTGGGCAAAAGCTGATTTGCTGTAATGTCTTTATGCTGGGTCATGTAGAGTTGGTTGCTCCATGACTGGTTGCTCTTGGTATTACTGAGGTGCCAGCACTAAATAGCAGTAACTTTTTAGTGCATCCTTAGCGTGTCTTGCTTCAGGAAAGATGGTGCAAACACTGCAGAGTGGGATTATTGAAGAAAAACCTATTTGCTTTGCAACAAAACACAAAATCCAGCTCTTGTGAAAGTTTCTGTTTAGCTTCCATACAACAAAATCTCGGAGATGTCTGGGAGTGGGAAAGCATCTGCTTCCTTCTCCAAAAAGCCAGGCACCAGTTCTCCGTATAGGAGGCAGCGTGGTCCGGTAGATGGTAGCACCAGGCTCTAGGTTCTAGCTCCACCGTCGACCAGGTGAGTCAGATAGTCAGTTATGCCTCTGTTTGCCCACTAAAATGTTCAGAAACAGCAACCCCGCTTCTACATACATGCCAGGGGCTGAGCTGGGCTCAGACAGAAATTTTTATTTCCATTTGGATAGTTTGGAGGGATTTGGGGAAGCAGACTGTGAGGATGCTCTGTGTCTATATTTCACCAGCATCTTTACGGTGTTGGACTACGCGTTTAGCTTCTCCTCCTTGCAAGAAAGAGCACACCAGTAAAATGGGTGGCTCCCAGGGTGGGAGATTAGACCTGTTCACACCCCGGGGGATATTGAAAGTGACAGGAATATCTAAGAAGAGCTTTAGAACTACAGCTTATCCTCCTTACATAGCCAATCTGCCTTTTGCTGAGAGCTGCCTGGGAATGGATTTCCCACTGGATTAATTAATTCTAATTATGACCTTCCATCATCTAGCCATAAATTGGCTTGGTGTGGACGTAGGTGAGATTTCAAATACAGGCTGCACATTAAATATACATATATACATGTGTGTATCTGTGTGTGTACATACACAAGCAAGTCTCCATCTGGGACTGCACAGCAACTGTGCTGGATGCTGTGTGCGCACACATCGCCAGAGGATATTCCTGTCCCAGTTGAATAATGAAAGCCAACCAGGCTGGCAGGTAGGTAGAGAGTGGCATTTTATAAGCGACCTCATCTTCAATAGCAGATGTTGGGTTTTGGCCAGATTTCTTTTTTCTTGGTTTGTTTTTCAGCACAGCCATCCGGGCTCCGCTTTCCTCCAACTACAATCAACCTCGGTTTTGTTTCTGGGTTAATTTTCTCCTCTCAGCTCTGTGTTGCCTTCCTTCCAATGTGCTCCAGGATCTCAGCGGGATCTCTCGGGGATGCAGCAGTGCCTTCGAGGCTGTCCTCAGGGCTCTTGTAGAACACTGCTAGAAGCACCCACAGCCTCCACTTCCATTACACTGCAGAGCGTTAAAGATATGGATATTTATTGGACATTGACATATAAATTAATATTAAGAATGCTGTCTAAAATAACACACTGGATAGGGCCTGAGGGGTACCATGCCAAGAAAATGACTGTAAATCTACCATCTGCAACTCACGCCGTTGAGTGTGGAATGTGCAATGTATCTTCACCTGATTAACCCAACGACCCAGATTGGACCAGGAGTATGGGGCTGCCCCAGTCTTGCTACTGCTTGCCCTTGGCAGCATCAAGCAGGCTATATTCTCCCTGCCAAAAGACATCGAGATCTCATAGCTTCAGCAGGGAGCTCAGCCACTGCCACGTCTCTTGGGTGATGTATATGGCATTATCAGAACCTGGGTTTGGCCCAGTGTTTTCTTCTTTCCAGGAAAAGTTTTGTAGAAAACTCCTTTTGTACAATATTTTGATCAAGAAGATTAAAAAAAAAAAAGGAGGAAAATTATCCCAAATTATCAAAAAGGAGACAAATAAAGAAATAATTCACCTTTTCCTAATATTCTGCTGCAAAGCTTCTAGCACAACAGTTGCAGTAAGTATCAGCTACTGTTTGTAATCCGTATATATGGAGCCATATGCTTTACAGTCTGGATTAAGGCAACCAAAGCCCATCTGATCTTGGTTGTCAATAAATCATACAGACCCAGAAGGACTCACAGGAATCTCAGGAATTGAAAAGCTATAGTTACCTCTTTGCCTTACAACATTACCAGCAATTCACAGAAACTGTAAGACTGGTGATGTAAAGAAAACTCATAACTACTCTGAAAATATAGTCATACATAGCTACTCTGAAAATACTCAGAATGGGTCTGTTTCAAGAGTATCAAATCTGAATTGCAGGAAACTCCTGCAGAAAATAAGAGAGCAAGAGCCACTCCTTTATAAGCTGATTTTTTGAGTGAAAAATCATACTTTACAGGATCATATCATTTTGGTGATGCTTATAGGACCATCATCCCCTTTGAACAACTTTTTGCAAGATCAGGATAATGAGCAAGTAAAGCTCAGGAAGCCTAATTATTTTATCCAAGTTAAAGAAATGCACGGTAGAACAGCTCCTCTTTAAACAGAAGCTAAATTTTTTAATGCCTCAACCTCACAAGTCCTCCCGCAATTCACCTAACCCATGTGCAAATTTTTCCTTGATTATTTTTTGTGGGGAAAAAAAAAAAAAGGGCAAAAAGATTTGTGTTTAGGAAATGGGTACTGCCAGGCTAAAAAAAAAAAAAAATATCGCCGCTTCCCCCCTGTCTCTTAGCGCCGGTCAGGCCATCTTTGGGGGTACCCTTTTGGGAAAGCATTGCCCTGAAGCAGTGCCTGCCCTGCAGCCCAGAGGTGTAACGGCAGTAGTGCAGTCCGGCTGCGGGCAGCCCTTGGGGTGCCTTAATGAGTCGTCTTAGGTTTTGGCTGCTGCTTCACATTTCTCTGTATGACGACACACCATCATTGCATAAATAGAGTGGGTTTTGTTGTCCGGAGCAGGCTCCTAGGAGAAGCCTGATAGTTCCTCTCAGTTATCTTTTTATAAACCGCAAGAGAATGGGAACATACACTTAAGATTTAAATCCTATATGCAAAATATTGAATTGCAGGGTTTTTTCTGCCTTGTTTTTTTTTTTTAAGAGAACACTTGCTGTTCATTTTACAGCTCCATGCAGCAACTGGAAGCAAAACTCTTTCCCTGTTTTATTTTCAGAGCCCACTTATCACAGGTGTCCTGACGAGCCCCTGAGATGCTCTGCTACAGCATCTGCAAATCACATCCCCACTTCTTTCACCGTCCAGGACTGGAAAGCCAACGAGCTCCTCGGCAGGTCTGGGAGCCCGCAGCCCGGGCAAATCCCAGGGCTGACACTCTGCAGCGGGGAGGGTGAAAAGCTTTCATTGATCCCAGCACAACGTGCTGCTGTTTTACCCCTTACTGTCTCCCGCGCTCGCAACGTGCTGTCTAGGCGTTTCCTGATGCTGTTATGAGACGCTTCGATGGCTGCACAAGTAATTTTTTCCAGTCTTTTACAACAGACTAATGCCTTTATTTGATTGCAAGAGTGAGATCTGCCCTGCCGGATATTTTTGAGGCTGAAAGACCGACGCAATCAAATCGGGCAGATGCAGCACATAGGAAATAAGGACTTCATGCCAGAGAGATGACACTTCGAATCACATGCCATTTTAGACACAGGAAATGAAAATCCCAAAGAGCCTCTGAAGAAATGGAAAGTCGTTTAACGTTTCAGTATTTCTGTATCAAAATCTCCAGGTAATAACCAATACCAGTCTTCATCAATTTAGGAGGCTTAGCAGCGCCACAGGGAGACAGAGATGAGGACTCCCAGGATCCAAATCCTGGCAGCAACAGGGAGGACAGTGGGTAGTTTATTTGCCTGGGAGATGGGTAATGTACGGCAGCGTATACTCCCCAGAAGGCAGGCAGGTAACGAGTCAAGCCCGTAGGATGCATCACACCAAAGCGGCTCTTTGCTGTGCCCTCTGCAATGCCTTAAGCAATTTATTGAACTGCCCAACTCTCCAATTAGCCAGAAACTAATGTTTCTGACCCAAAAGGTGTCACGCTTTCCTCCATCCCCTTTCAGCCTCAGCCGTCACTGAGAATGTGAGGGTGCAAAGAAACCACCAATGTATGACTAATGAGTTTTGATAGACACTGTGGAGATAGGAAACAGCTATATTTTTGTGTATATAAACTGGCAGAGAAGGTGTTTCTCTTCCAATAGCCCAAGTAGCCCAGCTGGGGTGGCTTCCCATACCTCCTTCCCATGCAACTGCAGCTAGTAACTGGAGGAAGAACAAAGAAGCCACTTTGGTGGTAGGGAGACATACGAACAGCTCTTCAGAGCCACACAGGGAATTTAGAGTAGGAATGGGAAAGAAGCGAACAGGTCTGGTAGGGGAAGACCAGCAGGAACCAGAGGAGATGGGCTGACCTGGTGGACTTGCGGTTGCCTCTACAGCAGTCAGTGCAATGAATCTGGGTGCTGCTGCTCCTGCAAGTGGGTGGGAGATACGGGGTGCACCAGTCCTGGGGAAAGGTGACTTGGCAGCCCTCCTGCCTGCTCCACCACAGGGTAGCGACCCGCTTTCCCAGAGGGACTGGAAGAGAAGGGCCACCAGGCTGGAAGTAACGGTGGGGAGTGGCAAGCAGAGTAAGCTTAATATCACCGAGAACAGACAATGAAGAGCTGTAATAAGAGTTTACGTAATGATGAGGACTCTCTTAAAACAGAAAAGACAGACATCACCACTGAAGCAGAGTGGGAGAAAATGGCTGTGCTGAAAGTACAGGACCAGCAGACGGGAATAATTCAATAATTCAATACTTTTCTCCTGAAAACTGCACCGGAGTCTGCCATTCCCAGCTCTCACCCTCCCATCTCATGGAGGAGGAATTGTCTCCACATTTCAAGTCAACTGAGCCTTGCATGCTAAGGATGGGCACTGGGGAAATTTGTGTCACCCACCTCTGCGAAAGGTAACCGGCCCTGCCAAGTCATCTTCTGCAGGGAGGGCTCAGTGATCCAGGGTTAACTGGATTAAAGGTATTCCGGGAGCCGTTACAGCCTGGAGCTAGTGTAACAAACAGCTGATGGGACCTCTATGCATAGGAGTTGGGAGTCCCAAAGGGGACACCAATATCTGTCTGATTTTGGGAGCAAGGAGATGACAAGAGTTATCTTGGGAGGAACCCACCCTGCTCTTCCCATGCCACGAGGAGAAGGGGGTGCTCTGTACAGGAGCAGAAGTTTCTTTCAAAAGTCATGACATTAATATTTCCTGAAATACCTCCAAAAGCTTGTGGAGACATCAGCATAGCTTAGCCAGAGTTACTGCTTCTAGCAAATTCTTGTTCTACCAGAGCTTGTCAGTTGGGGCACTGAAGTCCAGGTCAGTCTCCTCTCATCTAGGATGTGGGGAGGGAGAAGATATAGCTGCATGTAGGCATCCTGACCAGGATCAGGCTAGTGGTGGTGTTAAGAAAAGATCAAACAAAGGCTAACATGTGCTACAGCTTTGCAGATTTCAGAGCTGACTTAAGCCAAGAGCTTTTCTGACACAGGTTAGCGTGTCCTGCACTGCTGCTGCTTGGCCATTCATGGCTTGCATCTGGGGCTGCCAAAACCCCGGTTACGTGATGCTGCTGTGAAAGTAGCTGGAATTGTCTGGACCAGAAACACTGCAGAGGGAGATACCTGAGCCTGAGCTGCTTTCCCCGGTGCTCTGTGAGGGTCTTTTCCAGCCTGATTCACACAAACCCATCATCCCAGTACAGCGGAGTCAGTCTTGTGGCTAGTCCAGGCTGAGTAAGACATGAGATGGGTCAGCTGCTAAATTTGTCAGACTAAACTCCAGATTAGATGAACATTTAAGTCAGAGCAGTTCGCTGATGAGTATTTCACTGCGAAGCCCTCACAGAATATCAAAGGGTCTAAGTTTCAATGCCCTGAGGTTAGACAAAAAAGCTCAAAGAAACACAAAGCAGAAAACCTGAGCATCCCTGACAGAGGACTTCAGGGACAGGTAACAAAGAAAAGCAATCAGTATATGGACTATGTGATAAAACATCCTAATATTCCTGGAAAATGTGCCTGTACAAGAAGTTGAATAGTATTTGTCTCTGAAAAAAGGTAAGGGTGCAGTATTTTGGGGGGAAAATAACTGGAAGTGATACTCATTAAAGAACAACTTGAGAGAGGGATGTGCTCACTGGCTGGTTATAGCACTGCTGAAGGGTGTTCAGGGAAATGTCAAGAGCAAAATTTTTCCCATTTTGCTGCCACAGCCCAGTTAAGATCTGTTTGTGGAAGACTGTAAGCAACATAACTGATAGGCAAGTAAATGAGAGGTTTTTAATGCCTGCCAAGCCTCCTGGATCATTTCACTTTAAAGGCTCTGAAGCGCCTAGGACTTCTGACAGATGAAAGCAGAATCGGTTCATTTGTTGAATGCAAACCGAAACCTCTCAAAAATGTTAAGTCCCATTGTAGGGTTAAAAAAAAAATCCAGCTCGGAAGTCAGCCTGCAGATTTCTGCTGTGGAAGATAGAAAGCACAAGCTTCTTCGTTGCTGCAGAGCCAGGTTTCACATGCCAAGGCTGTAAGAGCATTTTACAGTTCCAGTGAGCAAACAACACTACACCTGATGACACAGAAGGTGATGTCTGCTGAGTTTCTTAAACACCAAAGTTTGATTCAGTCCTTCAGGGAAGCTCAGGCTAGGAAATATGGAAAGCTAGGGACTGAAAGGCAGCCAGGAGAAACAGGGAAGGCAGTGCAGAGAGCTTACAGCAATGCTGCATGAAGCAGCAAATACCTTCAGTGAGCACTAAGATTCAGGCAGTCCACACTCTCTTCTGTTTAAAGTCTGTAGATAAATCTTTGATGTCTTGATAGCAAATGTTAGAAATAAGGAAGCCATATATATAAAGGAACTAATAAAGAGATCCAAACATATTGTGTTACAGGTCTCATCACACTGAGAAGTAGTCAGGACCATTCTGGATGAAGACTTTATTTTTATTATGGCAACAATTTTCTCTCCATATTCTTTGATTCTCCCTGCAGTACCACAGTATCCAGTCCATGGCAGAAATGGGGCCATCATGCAGTTGCTGAGAGGTGGGGTAATGCCATTGAGTTGATGTTCTATAGGCAGCAGTCCTTATGGAGAGCTGGGCATCACACGGGAATTACAAGCTATGAACTGGAACAACAAATGGAGAATTACAAGGAAGCCTTGTGCTATGCCTATGGATTAGGGAATTAATTTTATGCTACCTGTCCAGTTTACTTTGGCTTTGGAGCAAATAAAATTGTAGTGTGCAAAGGAAGTACTAAAAATTAGAAGCCTAGAAATATAGTTTAACTTGTAACAGCCAGTTTCATCATCTCATAAAGTATATATCCTTGCCCTGAACAGATGAGTCTACCTAGATTAAAAGCAATTCCATTCTTGAATAGGGGAATACAGTGCTAGCTATATGGAAGTTAATTATCTCTGCTTGCTTCAGATTTTTCACTAAAGGATCTAGTAAATGGGGGCACTACATAAAATGTGAATATAACTTCTTGAGGAAGGGGAAAGGGGGCTTGACAGGACAGCCTTTCTGGAAAGTCTTGCAGCAGAGGATTAGGAACTATGGATGGTATTTCCATAAGCCCTTGTTTTTGGCCTGACTATGACTCCCAGAGAAGCTGATGGTAAATCTGCCATTGTATCCAAGAGGAACAGACTTGAGACAGCGCTGAGCAAACTGAAGATCCCAGCCTTTGACTCAGTACTGCAAATATTTTGCCTTTATAAGCAGAGATTAGTAAATTCAGGGACGTTATTCAAAACGCAGTTTGGTAGCTGCTTCACTGAGCAGTATCCATACACACTGAGCATACTTATCTCCCATGGCTTTAAAAACTGCTTCGTGCCGTTAAGGAACAAGGACATAAATCACAAAAGTGACTGCAGTCAGTGTCGTAGTGGGTAATCTCAGCACAAAGGAGACAAATGGGTCACAGACATATTACTCCCTTTGCAAGCCTTACGATGCTCCCCTCCAAAGGAAGGGTGCATGGCTGTAGGGATGGGTGCTAGGAAATACAAAAGTTGCTGTTGATTCTGTGTGAAAGCTGGTATCATGTTGTCGATGTGCTGTTTTTAATGAGAATGGAAAAGAGCTGTGGGGAAAAAAGTAAATCCTTGTTCGTGTTCAAAGTCAGAAATATTGTGGTGTATATAATGAATTTAATCCGCTCAGCAGAAAAGTCCCTGGCTGGAAAGGTATCCAATAAAGATGTTCAGATCTGCTTAACTGAATTGGTGAGTGGATTTTCTGTAGTTGTTTATCCAACATATGTAGCAAAGATCAGAAGACAAATGCAATATATCTTACCTTGTAGCTATAGCAGAAGACAGAGTGGTCACAAAAAACTTAGATATCCACAGACACAGCTAGCCACAAAATGCTCCATGCACCCAGTGCTCAAGGAAGAAATGGGATTCCAGACTGACATTTTAGGCAGTCAGGAAAATGTACTTGTGCTTTCCTGAAACACTTGATTTGAGTAAAGCAGCCTACAGTTCCATACCAGTCATCTTCTGAGTACTCTGCCTTAGCTAGGCAGTTCTCCTGCCTTATTACTGAAGGTTGGAATTTAATAATTAGTTGAAGGATTTCAAACAATTTCTTGATCTTAAAGAATTTCTATAATTTTATATTTTGAGAGTTGTCAGGACTCTGTATCTGGCTTAAAAATGCGATAATGGAACTTGTCAAATAATTCAGAGAAAGTCCCTGACTTGAAAGTCGTGTATCATCTGGAGACTCTACTTATACCCGATGAACAGAAGTAGAGGTCAGCTGGCACGGTAATGTAAGATACAGAACACCACTGCAAAGTTGTGGTCTGCAACTTTGTGGGGGAAGAACAAGAACTATTTACATAACAACAGTTTTAATACTTGGAGATTTTCCCCAAACAAGCTGGTAACATCGTGTCATGCAGAATTGACATTTTGCTTAAGTATTTTGCTCCTGCTGCGAGATCTGACCCTACAGATACATTTAACCTGCCCAGAGTATTAGCTGAAGAACAACCTTTCATGTCACACACTAGATTAAATCCTGTTCATTGACTTCTTTGAGTGTCCAAGATGGCATTAAGAAGTTCATCCGTCTCTATACTTTGGTCTGACAGACACTTGCCTCGATGAGTTTTTGCAACAGAAAACTTCTGTTGGGAGAAAACCAAGAAGGCAAAGATCCAAAGCAAAGACAACTGGCTGGAGAGAAATCATCAGAAAACCCGTATGACAGAAAGGGATGAACAATACTGGAGGGTTTTGGTCTTTCTATCTGCTGTACAGTTTTGGAGAGCAGTGGAAAAGTGGCAAGGCATTAATTTGAGAAATGGCTTATTTATCCTCATTCATCTTAGGTCTTGATAGACGCAGAGGAATTCTGCCACCAGTCCACTAAACTGACTTATATGACATGGGATATCTCCCTAATTTAATTTACTTTAATGGAAGTCTCAGTGATATCTGCCCTTGGCAGCAGTGCATACTGGTAGAGCACCTGAAAGAGGAAACATCTTTCCACCTAAAACTGAGAAGTTGATATATCTGACCTGGGCTGAGCTGATCTTGTTCCTCTTTGCTTATGCACTCCCCATCAGACCTGATGACACTAACAGCTCAGTAGAGCCTGTCACCCTCAGACATGCCTCAGGATCTTCATCAATCACTGCTCTAGCTGCTGGAGCCATCATTCATGGATTCATGGAGCCTTCTCATAATTCTGGAGATAAACTCTGGATTTTGTCCTGGGACCTGAAATGATAACCACAGCTGGCATCAATGCCACAGGCATGTGTGTGTCACCAACAAGCATGGATAGGCTGGATATTAGGAAAAATTTCTTTACTGAGAAAGTGGTGAAGCACTGGAACAGGCTGCCCAGGGAGGTGGTGGAGTCACCATCACTGGAGGTGTTCAAGGGACGTGTGAACATGGCACTGTAGGACATGGTTTAGTGGGCATGGTGGTGTTGGGTTGATGGTTGGACTTGATGATCTTACAGGCCTTTTCCAACCTTAATGATTCTGTGATTCTGTGGTACTCCACTTGAACTTCACAGGAGGGAGAAGAGGCAAGGAAACCTCTCCCAACCACATCTGTTGGCAGAGAGCAAGAAGAAGAGATGATAGGAATTACTACACAGCCCTCATGTGAACAGATCAGCACCCACCATAGGTTTCCACGAAAATTGGATTTCTGTTTCAGTGTGGCCACTTGTTTTCCTGTACGGTCATCGCAATCTTGTCAAATTTATTCTGAGGTGACACTTTGCATCCAATTCTGTTTGTCTTCAGCCCAGATTCACTTCCTTGGCTCCATCTGCCTGCATTTACAGTGAATTCAGGATCCTCCAGAAACAAGTATCTTGGTGCTGGCTCCAGCAGTCCTTTGAGTCAAAAACCCCAATTAAAAAACACAACAACTGTCCAATGAATTCCTGTTCCTTAAAACCAGTGTTAATGCTACCATGACTCAGAAAGAGAAGTGTTTGTCAGATCAAACAGTAACAACCAGATATCAGGGGAACGGGGAAAGCCACCCTCCAGATGCAGTGTGGAAGAGCCGTCTACAGGACTGCATAACGGGAATGTGAAAACCAGCCTCCTTTGGGAACAGAGTCGGACGCAGAGCCCTGCTTTGCTGGTTCCTCATCAACACGGCTGGAAATTGGACAGAAGAAGGATTGTACTGCCTCGACCCGAAGCAGCTGAAAAAGGGTTTCATTCACACCCTGGCATTTCCATGGGTCGCTTGAGCACTGGAATGACAAAGTGGTGCTGCATAACTCCAGAAACTAAACTTTCTGGACAACATCCAATTACATTCTTCTGAGTAAACTTGTAAGTAGCCATTTCCCCCCAAACTGGAAAAAAATCTTGCCCTAGTCCTTGGGTCTGATGCAGGGCCAAGTGCTGTATCTTACATCCCAACCTGCGCTTGACCTAGTCACTGACTGCCAAGTGGTGCTTTATTCTCCTGCCGATCAAGGACTCTAGTCGTCTCCCTATGGTTTGTACTCCTCCCAAGTACTGTAACTTGATTTTTTTTCTGATGTCTGATTAATCTGAGCTTTTGCTCTATGATTTGCTGCCTCCGATGGAATTTCCTCCGCGTGCCGGCACTAGTGCCTGGTCGGAGGCACCAGTGATGGCCAGCAATCTCCTCTCTTCTTCACTGCGCTGTCACTCTGTGCACTGGCAGTGATGCTTTTCCTTCTCGGTGGATGCCACCCCTGCGATTTGTCCCCATTAGCCCACCCCAGGAGGAGATACTGAAATTCTTCCAAAAATAATTCTGGTGGATACTCGTGTCCCTCATCTCCAAGAGACTGAGCTTGCTCTCCCTCCCCAACACATACGGACCCTCCTCAAGAAAGGACCCGGCGTTTCTCTGGGGGTTTGGGCATGCAGGGAAGGGACAGGAGGGGACAGGGAAGCTGGGATGGGATGGTGGGGAAGAGAGCAGGGTCTGCACTCTCCTGCACTGCAAATGCCGTCTGCTCTCTGGCCTTTGGGGAGGGGGAGAGATGAGGCGGAACTCCGGCTGTGGGGATGTGGTGCTGCCTTGGGCAAGTTTCCTCTCATCAAAATGGCAGCCAAGGGGCTGTTTGCCTCAGGAGCCAATTTCTTGGGGGTTTTTTTTCCACCCAGAAAAAGCAAACCCAAGCACCCCAGCCCATGCTGTGCTGTGAAACTGAGCCCAGCGGGCTAGCCTGGCTTGCCTCCCATAAGGGAGCATCAAGCTCTACATGAAGATGCTTCCTTTTATCTCTGCCTGAGAGCCCAATTTTCTCTGTGAAACCTGCAGGGGAGCTGGTCGCGGTTTCCACACTTTGGTGGAAAAGCTCTGCTGAACAGAGAATCACCTCAAAATATAAGTAATGGCTCATGTTTGATGAAAGCTTGAGCCCATTGGACGCTCACAGCACTTTGAAGTTCTGCGGATGGAAATCCTGGCCAAGCCACCCACCACCGTGGGAGTTTGTACATGGCTACGGGATTTGCCTCCAGGCTTTGCTTGCCGGCAGCCAGTGCTTTGCCTGAAGGGTGCAGTGTCATGCAGGTAAATACAGGGCAAGTATTTTTCTTTTGCTGTAGGGGGGCTGCAGAGGACGGGGGTCCTGGTCCTGCCCCCAGACTCTCCGGAGGCTGCTGCAACTGCTGGCTCTTGGCACAGCAAAGGCACCCCAGTGGCACCGCAGCGTTAATGTTGTTTTAGAGAAATAATGGCTACAAGCCTTGCTGCTCAGTTGTAAACTGAAAGCAAAGCTTGGGTTTTAATAAAACCCAAGTTTGGCAAATCTGAGATGGAAGTGCAGATCTGCCTAAATTCCCCATAGCTCCCCCTCTTTGAAAGGTGTGCGAGTCATGTTGCCTTCAGCCTGCTGGAAAAGCAAGAGGAAAAGGCATCCCTGAGCAAAACTCTTTTCCTGAAATATGTTTAAACTTGCTCTCTTCTGACGATCACAGTATCTCCCTCCCCGACTCTGCTATCACTGCCACAGTGCGTACGTACAGATGATGCTACAGATGATGTATATGTGATTGACTTCAAAGCACCGAGCAAGTGCATGTGTAATCAAGTGTGGTGAATGAGTCTGAATCAGTCTTGACATGGCTCTCCTCACTGGCCTAGCCTGGGTGCCTAGACAAGGTTTTTATTCTCATTGCTTTCTGATATGATAGATCTCCTCTAGCTGACTTTTTTTTTAACCTCCTCTGACATTTAGGGCTTGTCTATGCTGGGGATTTAATTCAAATTATTTGAGGATGTGAATTTAGAGAGGAATAATTATTCTTGATTAACTCCCCATGTGGACAGTCTTGTTCCAAAATAAAAGTGCTTTATTTCAAATGGGTTTCATTGACTCCAAGAAAATAAGTAGGTTGTTTTCTCTATGAAAAAAGGAAAAGAAGGATACAAAATGGAGAATATTTATTTCCTCTTCAACTTGTTGAAAAATGCAAGGACTTTTGAACGTTATGAAAGTTTTAACTGAAAATTGCTGTATGTTATTAGGTATAATTTGCACCTCTGATAAGATGAATGCTGTTAAAATTACTGTTCCATGAAAATAATTACACAGCAGCCAACATAATTAGACAAGCAATGCAAAATCAGAGGCAGAAATGTAGGACGAGACTCTGACTGGGAGGGCTGTTTGTAGGGAGGTTGCTCTGAGGTGTATTTTATTCTGTCCACAAACTCGCATCCAGCCTGATTTGCTGGAACCAAAACTGATTACAGAATGTAACAAGCCTCACAAAAGCTTAATAAAAAAAAATTTCTCACCTTTAGGATGAATTTTCTGTTCAAAAACAAGAAAAAAGATGGATCCCAGAATAATCGATGCTCTGCTGGAGAAAATCAGAGAGCGGGGTGCCAAAAAATGTCCAACACCCCAATGGCAAAGGTACTGATGCTGCTGATGCCTGTGGTACCCAGAAGACAGAGCTGGAGTCAGGCAGGGCTCCGTCTGCCAAGTGTCACATGGGCTCAGGCACTGGTCTTTTGTCATCTACACTATTAAACTGATCTCATCCCAGATATCACTATCTGAGAGTATTAAGGTATTGTCTGGGGACAGAGCAGGATGCAGTGAGCACTTTAGGGTGAAGAGTGTTTAGCATGGATACAGATACAACTCATGTCATACCTTTTGACTACAGGGAAGGGAACTGGTCCTAGTCTCCTTGGTCACCAGCAGAGACCTACCCACCTAACCTCCTCTTTCTAAATAACTTTTCTGTCTATGTGGCAATCCAGTGCTAGACACGCATGTCCTTCTGGAACTAAAAAACTTGCCCTTATGAAATCATTGTCAGAGCTGGTTCATGTGATTCTTCCAAAAAGTGTCATCAGCAGCAAATCAGTGTTTTCTGAATTAAAAGAAAACCAACAAACCCTAAAAAATTCAAGGCTTTTGTGTGAATCAGTAGATAGGAAATCTTAATCCAGGGCTTCCCATACAGTAGGAGCCTCCAGTAATGGCCTACTGGAAAACACAAAGTATTGACTTTTCTTAGCTTCCATTTTTTTTGGTTTCATTCCCATGTAGGATGGGGAATCTTTGAAAGACTTTTTTTTTCTTTCCTGGGGCAGGAAACCATTTGCCACCCAATTGCAATTTGCAGTAAAGCAATGAGAGCCTGCCCCCAGATTGCAGCTCTGACATCGAGAACACATAGGAGCATGCTGGGATCATGATAACAAAGAGGTCTATAGAACGACTTGTGCATAAAAAAATGCAGAGCTCTGCAGAAACAGAGCCTAGAATTGAAACTCCTGCAATCATACCAAGAGAAGTGGGAATCTTAAAGCTTCCAGAGAAGGTTTTTTTCTTTGCTCTTCTGGCACTGCTTTCAATATTGGGTTTCACTGCCCCCTCTTCTTTGCCTAAGTGGAAAAGCAATCAACAGACAGAAGACAATTATGCCACTCTTTTAAAACCTGCTGTACACATTCCACAATTAGCAGCTCAGCTGAGAAGAGAAATCCTATGTCCACATCTACCCATTCTCTACATTCACTTCAAGGTACATTATGAACCCCTACTCACTCATACCAAGCCAAACCTTTGCTTTCTTCTTGAAGAGCAATATCCTAATAAAACATATTCCTTTAATGGTTTAATCCATCAGACCAAAACAGATCATGGCCAGAAACCCTAGAAAGACAAAGGACCCAATGTTTTCAAAACACTGAAGAAGCTTGAGCATCCTAAACCTTATGGCCACGGGAGATGTGGGTTACGTACAGAGTGTGGGCAGGTTTGCTTCACTGCACACCTCACCATCCTGGTCACCTTCATCAGATCCAGAATGAGTTGGAGCAACTGCAGCCCTTCTCCAGACCGCAGATCCCCAGCTCTTCGTGGGAGGGAAGGCGATGGGTGCACAGACCTTACTGTGGGATGGAAATTGGGTGTGGCAGATGCAAACATCTGAACTCAGAAGGAAAAGTCTCCAGTGCCACACTTTAGATATATGGCATTAGTAACTTTGGAGACTTTCAGTAGAGCCTGGGCTTTTTGGGACCTGAGCCATTCTGAAAATAGGACTTCAGGATGCTTTTGTAAATTTTAGTCAAGGTGAATTTATACTGCAGTCTAAATCCACAGTTAATTACAATGAAGTAGAAATTGTTCTGATGAGATTAGGGATGAGCTTTTGAAGGAGGCCTCTGAATTTTAAGTAACCAATTATCATTGAAAGTCACTGGGTTTGGGCATCTAACTCCCTTGCTCACTTTTGAAGATCCAAACCAGGGTCTAAAACTCATTCTGTGAACAAGCCAGCCAATATTTCTTTCCTGGGAAAGCATTCTTCTGATATCCCAAAATTAAGACAACAGAGGGCTACATTTTTTGTATTATTCTCAAAGGCTAATACTGAAACAATATAGAAATCATTGTGAAAAATAAACTACAGCAATTTAGATATTTAGTTTTCAAATCAGTTGACAGGCAGAGCAAGGAAATGTTTTTACCTCTGAAGAAATAAATGTAATAAAATACTGTTTAAATAATGTTTAAGTGATGTGATGAAAGACGGGTTCACGAACCCTCTGTTATGTTAACAATTAGCAGTGCAGGACATGGGTTTTGTTTAAGAAATGTGTACTGCTAATATTGGGGTCAACATATGAATAAACAAGAATGGCAGTACGCACTAGAGTCAGACTTTATTAACATATGCGTAGTTATCTGTATTGCTTTACTTCTTGCACCAAGACCTACTGCAGTCATCTCCCATGTGTCTGTGTGTCCACAGGCAGGTGTGGGCACCCATGCATACCCTTGCCCACATTGAGGCATCTTTTGTGCACTGAAATGACTTTCTTGCTCAAAGCGAGGAAGACGCACACGTATCCGCTCACTACTGAAGTCTGACGCCGACCCACGCTGTTAGAGGCAGCAAGGCCCAGGGGTTGGGGTGCTGACTTGGGACCACTCCAGGAGCACCCCAAGCGTCACTTGTTCTGCTGTAGACTAACCGTGCAATGTCAGGCAAGCCCCACTGTGTCCTCCTCTCATTTCCTCTTAGTTAATCTTACTGACCATTGCTGTTGACCACACCGTCGGCCACAATGGTACCCTGAGCCTGAAGTTCCCATTGACAGTAAAGATAAACTTCTTGCAGTTGGACTTCAGAAGACTCAAATGTCTTGGACAGCTTCCGATTCAGCTCACCTCCTGCTGCCTTGGAAAGCTGTGGCCTCTTTCCAGACATATCCTTGGACAGCTTAGTCCTCAGTCCTTCTCAGTGATAGCTTGGGAACAGACATGTAAAGCCAGGCCTGAGAAGCATCATCTTGAGAAGGCCACAGCCATTTACAAAGAAGAAGCTTTCATCTTCATTATGCCTTAAATACTCTCTTAAGCCTTTTAATTTACAGACAGAGATGATGGAAAAGTCCATTATCTGAGTCAACAACAATCCTCTGAAATATTTGCTGAATGATCGAGCTCACCAAACGTTTCCAGAGGCTTTTCGATTTACATGTATCTAGTATGATCTCTATTTTCCATGCTGCAAAACACATAGAGTAAGCCAAGCTCTGCTCCTGGAAGTTGGCAATGTGAGGGCTTGGTCCAGCAAAATGTTAACCACCCTCAGTTCCCACCATAGGCAGTGGAAGTTGAAGGTATTCAGGACCCACAAGAAGCCCATGGATGGCACCATTCAGACCTCCAGTGCAATGCCTGATTAGATGAAGGTCTGTCTCTGGGTAGAATGTATATTCTCTCCCTCTCATTCTCCCTTTTTCTTTCTCTGTCTTAATAATGCGTGTAGCTCTGATTTATTTTTTATCAAGATTAACAATGGAACAATACTGCTTCAAATATTAAAAAGGCAAAGAAATGTAGGTACTGAAAAGGAAGGAAAATACCTCAATTTCAAGCCTAAAGATTACTTTGGGTCCCAGAGGAAGCAGAAGCAATTTAGTGGCTGATACCCTTAGCAAGAAAAAAGGTTGTAAGATTAAGACCAACTGCTGTTTGGATAAGTGGTTGGTAATTGCACATATCAGCAATTATGTGCTGTCATATCATTTTTCTGTTACCTTACTCCTCTCTTGTGTCCCGTCAGGGTTTACTTGGAATGACCCTACATCTATGGTCCTCTTTGGATTCACCTTCTTAATGTCATACAACAGTGCCTCGCAAGTTCAAAGAAAAAAGAAGTCATTATTACAGGAGATGCCTGGTGGAGGTGCTCCTCTTCACAGATGTAGCTAGAGGCTACTGCTATAATAACCAGGCTTCCAGGAACAGAAATAAAGAAAGGCCTCCTGAACCTGCAAAACCTCCCTTTGTCCTCCAGCCTCGCAGGGGGAGAAGTGGGTGTGTGAGGGGAGAGTTTTAGCAGGGAGAGATGTGAGCCGGGTAGGAGAGGGTTGTCTCTCCGCATGGTTCAGGTGCCACCCCGCCCGTGATGCTGCAGCACCCAGCTCCGGGCCACGCTGGGGGTGTCGCGGCAGGAGCTGGGGGCCCCGAGGCTTGCTTGGTTGGGACAGTACAGGTTACTATCTTGAATCCTCTTCAAATGAAAAGGGGAAGCTTGAATTGGCTGTATCTAGGCTGCTTATAACTCCTGCCCCAGCTGGGGACATTTTGGGCGGTAACGGTGGCCCGCCCGTGAGCTGAGCGACAGGGCTCACTTCTGTAGCTTGTCAGAGGCTTTGCATCACTCAGAAAGGTGAACACCATCAGAAACACCTTTTCTCTCACAGAAGTAGCTGATTCCCCAATAAAGTGTCAAAAGATAACAAAGTCTGCTCCAGCTAAACTCATCTGTTCATTGCCTGAGGGAAGCCTCCAGCTTATACGGCACTGGGTGCTCCCATGGAGCAGAAAATATTTAGCTTGCTAATCAGATTCAGGCAGGAGTTGTAACTGCTGCGGTCTGCAGTGTGCCTACAGTATATCTAGAGAGGAAAGGCGATAGCTGGCTTTCAGGTGTCCCGGTACGGATCCGCAGCGATGCCTCTGAGGTCAGTGACTCTGCAGGGATGTAAAGGAGAGCAGGGTTTTACATGGGGATCCCACCGCGCAAGCAGAGTGAGTCCTGTCTCTGCAAGGGCCATCACAGTGAGAAGCTCTGGGGAGGACCAGCAAACTGCTGGGTCATGCTGAGGGAGATGCCAAACTGCAGCCGAATGCAAGAGTCTTAGCAGTGATAGCGAGGTGCCACCTAACAGCTCGTGGAAGAGCTAATACCCTTTGAAAAGCGGATAAAAGATTCATCAGCACAGATGAAGATACGAGGGCTTGGGCTTAGACAGCCTGTAGCTCCTGCCAAGAAACTGTGTGGAAGGTAGACATGAATTTAAAAGGTTGAGTGGGGGCCAGCAAGCCAATAACTGAATAATCCCACCCAGATAGGAAACCAAAGCATAAACAAGAGTCTCCACATACTGACGAGTTAGCACTGGTTGCACTCTGGAAAGGATCCTAAAATAACAGAGATTCCTGGAGACAGAATAAACACATCTCTCAGTTGTCATCCTGAGCAGAGGGTAATTGCCTAGATGTCTGATTGACTCGCTGCTAGAACTAAATATATAGTTCTCTGACATGCTGTCACCTCCTTCGCTGTATGTTTGAGATTTTTGAGTAAAGCACATCAGGAATCAAAGCAAATGTCCAGAGGAAAGATGCATCTCGACCTTGAACTTTAATCACCAGCAAAGGGCTGAAAATGTATTTAAAAGAAGTGAAGTTACTGCATTCCTGAGAGCGACATTTAATCTTGAAATTCCCGGGGGCTTGTGCGCATACAATCCAACCCCCCCAACAGGGGAACACGGAGTTGCAGCCCCTGTCTGAGGGCTGGGGAGTTGGTGCCCGGCTTTCTGAGCTCCCACTCAGACACGACACGGTCCTCAACTTCGCATCTGATCCCCATTTTCTTTCCGGGGGTTCCTTCGGGGTTCCTTCATCATGTTGCTTCCCAGTTTGCACTGCTGGAAGAGACAGAGGAGCAAAGGTCTCAAGTTAATCTTCCTTCTAGTTTTAGCAGCTCTTTTACCCCAAACCCGAGTGCTTGATGCCTTCTCAAAGCCGCCACAAGGCTCTTGGTTAGCGAGCCGTCCTGTCTACCCTGCTCATGCTTTTCTTCCTTCCCACCTCAGAGCAAGTCTCAGTTTCAGCTATGTTCAACTTTTATGTACGTACATGCAAAAGAACCTACCCAGAAGCCTTAACACTGGAATGTTAATATAAATTTTCAGTAAGTAAGTCTTGGAAGTTGCAGGGGGCTGGATGACTGTCAACATAATATTGATTTTCAAAAGTAAAATGACCTGGCCAAACCCTAGGATGGCCCAGCTCCTGGGAAGGATGATGTGCTGGTTCAGTTCAGTTCATAATAGATATAAAAAATAGTATACTAAATGCAATGCAGTGTGAGTTCAGGAAGGTAACTGTTTGTTAACTTAATATTATACTCTAACGTGTAACAGACTTCTATAAAACAATTTACTCCGTACTCTGTGACAGCTTAGGTACTGAACTCAAACCAAAATTAACCTGGTACATCATAGGTGAAAGGAAAATGTTTGAACAACAGGCCTTTAAAGGTAACCGTAAAGAAAATTATCATTAGATTAATATAATTCTAAAAGAGCCCTGGTTCTAAGTCCTTGGTCTTTCGTATTATGCACCATTTAAGGAAAAAAATAAGGTCATCATCAGAGGCACAGACATTGGATGCGTGATTAATAGTGAAAGGATAAATCATGGACGTGGAGTGATACGCATCACCCAGTGAGCTACACATGGGCAATCGGTGGAGTCAGACACAAAGTAATTCCTCTGCAAACGAGGAATGCTGGACGACCTTCCACGCAGGCTGCACTGGAACCAGCATGCAAAATGGCTAAGGCAAAACCTGGGAAAAATCTGCGAGTGGCAGACTGGAGGAAGGAGGTCACATCACCTCCCACCGCAGGTCTGCTATGGTCCCTGCTGTGAAACTGCCTCCAGGACGGCAGCCCAGCACTACCATCAGGTGATGGAGCAGGAGAGGCTCTGAGAAGCTCCATAAAGACACCAGGAATCATGGCATGGGGTGGGTGGAGGGCCAGATTCTTCTTTCTCCCCCCAGAAAAGGGACACTGGAGGCATAGCAGGGCTCAGGCACATGGTGAGGCAGTGGAAACCACACACTTCAAATCCAGATTGGTGGCCCAAGGACAAGACTATATCTGCTCTATCTCTCTGTGTTTGAAAATTCACGTGGGAGTGAACTGAATTCCAGGTCACAGGGAGCTTATAAGGCTGTTTTACAAACCTGTCCCCTCCCCTCACCTCCAGCCTGTGCAGGAAAAAGAGCATTTTCTAACAGAAACTTCAATGGAGCTATCACTTTGTGAGTGCTGCAAATATATATATATATGAAGAGACTTGTCTAATATATGTTCAAGATAGAAGTTTGAGATGTCAGAGAATTTTATCTGAGAAAAACAGTCATTCACGCACAAGAGGATAACTTCAAACCTATCTACCTATCTATTCAACTCCGAGCTCTAGACAGATAGAGAAATCAAGGGGAAGCTAGAGCAGGCAGACGCATGTAAAATGATTTCTGAGGGCAGAAAAGAAGATGATGTCCCTACAAGTATGGCTAAACCGAGTTTTGGAGAGAAAAGTGGCAATTACCCAGCCTGTGCCTCCTGCCCTCACACGCACAGCCTCGGGAGCGAAGTGATGTGCTCAACTGAGACAGCCAAACGTGCCCCAGGGGACTGGGATGGCACACGGCTCCCTTGCAGCCAGTTCTTTTTCTACCCAAGATGACCTACTCATCTTTCTCTTTTCTTTTACTGTAGGAAGAATATTACACAACAACCCAGGGAAAAACAGGGTAAGAAGGCATGCAGCACGGACAGGAGGAACTCTGCCCAAGCAGACGACCAGGCGCTCTGTCGGTACTCCCTTGGTCTGATTTCTTACCAGTGATGATCGGAAATAAGTCCAGCGATTTAAAACCGGTATAAATGAGTCCTTGCTTGGGCTCACCATACAGTGAGTTCCCTTCTTCTCCAAAATGTTATTTGTCATCAAGAACCTTCACTCACAGAGACTGCAAAGCCAGAACGCTCTCTCCATTCATTTACATATTAGAACTCGACAGATGATGAAGGAGAAGCAATTCCTGGAGACAGGAATAGTAGTTTTCTTAGTTATGTTTATTCATTTTCTTTTTTGCCCAGTTAAGCCTATGCTCAACAGAAAGCTGATTGTTTCAGATACCTTCATATGTGGTGTTTTACACCATCATACACTAGTATATGGCACATTAACTTAAAGTGATTTAACACAGTCAAAATGAATGAGATCATGTAATGTGAAGGAAATGTGTGGCAATATCTTCTGCTCCTCTTATGAGCAATGCCTGCCTACATGACTGCGGGGAGCCCCGCCATTTCAGCTGGGCTGTGTCGGCCTCTCCATTAGAGCCAAGAGCTGGGCAACACCTTGAGGCAGTGCTTAAGCAAAGGGTGCTGCTGTGCTGTCCCCTGCCCTGGGCAAACAGAAGTTTACCTCTGTCCCAGAAGCAAAGTTGGCCATTGCAACCTTATCTTTGTGACTGCTAACGGGATAGGTGCTCCCTCTCACCCAAATCCCTCTGCACAGAAGATGGATCCTGGAGATGATATTTTAAACTTCCATTTTCCCTTCAAGTGCCGTTTGGATTTATTTTTTCTCTCTCCCACGTTGTTTCACATTAACTGTATTCAACTACAGGGAGTATCAGAAAATATTACCTTAGCTTGAGAATAGATTTGCTCTCAAGTGACATCTTCCAATACTACTGATTTATACCCTTTTCCTGCATTGATCTGTTGGGAGCTTTCATCAGCTATATCTGACATAAACACTGTATTATTCTGTATTGCATTATACCCTAGAAATCCACTCAAATCCCTTTGCTCCTCAAATTAAAGCAATATGCATTACAGTGTCCTGATTTCCTTCTATTCTTGCATTTGCATTTTTGTATCATGCTCTAGATTACTCATGTATATTTTGGCATAAGCCTCTCCCTGTTCATTTGAGAATATTGCCTTTAATCTTCCTTATACCTTGAAGCATACAAAATCTCTGCCCCAAAGGACACGTGGACACGTTTAGTTCCCACAGTGGCTGAATTTCTGTGGAAGTTATTTAAAGCAAATGCCATGTTGTTCAGAAGCCCAAGCCTTGTTCCAGGGTGATCCCGCGGACACCCACGATGTGCCTCTGGTCTCACTGCTTCACACAGCATGTGAGGTTCGTCTGCCGCACTGCAGATCACTCTGCTTTTGGGAAGGGACTTCTCTTCTCCTCCTGCCACAGCGGCACAGACTGCAGCTCTGCAGCCAAAAGGTTTTAGTCGTGTGGCCGTGCTGGGATGCCTGAGCTCTGCAGCAGTTAAACCATGGAGTTCATTTGCCTGCAAGCAGCTTTTTGATGGCAGAAATAGAGTAGCAGCTGTAGGTTGTACTTTTGCTGCAAGAGATTGGGTGGATCCATTCCATTGTTCTTATTCACTCTGATTTGATCATCAGAATGATCCACTATTGTATTTCTCACAAAACATAACACTACAAGAGTACACCCAATAATATATCTCACAGTTTGGTAGTTTGGGTTGGGTTAGGATTTTTTTGTGGGTCTACATTACTTCCCAGATTTGTTCAGTGGTAGGACTCCATGTAGGTCCAATGTTTGCCTCAATCAGATATTAATGGTTATTCAGTCAGCCAGAGCCCTAAGCTCAGTAAAGCTACATGACACAGATGAAAGGGCAGGACTTTCCTTGAAAGAGGAGCTTCAGACTTTTCTGAGGTAGTATATAGGCACATTGGTTCAGAGTTGCGCCATCTGATAGCCAGTCTAGATAACCTGGCATACTCTTTATTCTAGAATTCCCTGGATTATTACACCCCCCAGAATGTGGTCTAAAGTAACGGGGGTAGGAAAAGACATCTGTAATTTAGGGACAAGTAAGTCTTTCCATAGGTGGGAGGGAAGGGAGAAGACCCAGGCATTATTTCAGTTAAGGCTGAGACCAACATGTTCGAAGTGACCCTATTATTCTCTACTCTTATTTTCAAACATCCACTGTAATATATCTGAGATCTGGCTTAAAGATCTGAGCACTACAGACTCTGCAGGCAATCAGAGCACAGGGTGCACAGAGACACTAAAAATGCCCATTCGCCCGGGCTCAGGACAGGCTCTCAAGAAACATCTTGAAAGGTGCGGTCCCTTACAAGGAGCATCAAGCAACCCGCAATGCCAAGGAAGACCCAGCGGCCTGTGGAAGCTGTGACCCATCGCAGGGAGCACATGCAGCATGGGCTTTGGGTCCAGTGTCAGCTAAAACCTGAAATATCAACCATGGTACCTGGAAGGGAAGAGCCTTTGTATAAGGCAGAGCAGAAGCTGAAGGTGGTTTGGCAAGAAAACCACTGTCACCTGGAGTCATAGGGGAAATGTGTCTGCAGCTTCCGCGTCAGAATGGGAAACCTCTTTCTCCACCCGTATTTAAGCTATGGCCTCGTGCAGAGCCACTAATCAGTCCAGCGTAGCTTCAATCACAGCAAGTAACGTGGAGCTCTCCTTGGAGGACAATCCAACATCATTGATGTACCCACAGGGACAGCATCTCCTGAAATCCCCCACAAAATGCCCCTCCCTGGCCTGTTCACATAGAACTGCAAAAGATGCTATCGCTGCTAAAAACGAACAAAATTTTATATCCAACCCAAGTGGAAGAGACCTATCTCTGCTAAGGTCCACTGGGCGAGGAGCAAAAAGGACAGACAAAAAGACAGAGGGCTAAAAAAACCAGTTATGTTGTGCCTATCAGAGCAAACCAAATACCACTGCATATTCACTAAGATTTGTTCAAAAGTTCAGAAAATTCGCTCCAGTAATATAATGGGTGATAATTCAATTTATTTATGTTTTTAAGGCATGAAGACTAGCTTTAATTTCCCTCAACTGTGCCTCTATTATTATTAATCTACTTATCTTCTAAAAAGATCATCTAAACTACACTATACAGGGAATGTGATCTTTGGCCATGTAGGGCTTTGCAATTATCCAGTTCTGAATGAACTTGTTGTTAAAACATTTTTTAAGTCTAATGAAAACATTAGATCAATTCCTTGCAGTGATAGTTGTCATTAAATCAATAGTGTGTGTAAGTCCATTATACTGATATTTGACACGAACTGCCGAAGGTCTGCTAACAATGAAACCATACTGAAGCGTGTCCTCTGCTAAGCATATTTCATACGAGATAAAAATCTGTTAAGTCTACAGTAACTGAAACTTTTCTTCTTTAACTAAAATAAACAGATATCTGAAATGTTGCTGTAACTCACACTAGGACCACCATGATCACACAGGTTTTGGAGCCGGTCCTTTTATCACACCTTTATCACAGCTGTGCTCTCAAATCAGTTAGAAAAGCTATTTTTGATTATTTATCTGTATGGCTTGCAAAGCCCAGGCAGAGATTTCCTAACAAAGTTCTGCTAAGCATGGAGGACCTGATCCTGCCCCCTCCAAAAGCAACAGCACTGTCACCAACTTCAGTGGAAGTTGGACCGTTCCTCAAGTCCCTGGGAAAGGAAAGGTCTTCCCACGGAGGAACAGCATCTCTGCATCACAGCGGAGCAGCTTGCAGGGACAAGAAACACAACCAGTCCCATTTCCCCATGGAGAAGATCAGTTCCTTCGTATGTGCCATTATATTGTAAATGGGAAAGATCATTGAAAGACCTCTGGCTCTGTGTTCTTTGAACATTTTTCTAGTGGTCTGCAAACTCAGTTTCCACTCCTACCATGGGTGCTTCAGAAACAGCATTGCTGTCAGTACAATCCTGCGAGAGCGTGATGTCTGATGTATGTAATATATGCCATGAGAGAAATATAAAACTTGAAAAAATGGCTAGCTGATGGAAACACTGAAGTCCAGAGAAGAGCCATTCAGCGTGCCATTTCTTATGATTTAGAAACATAACAATTTTTCAGTAGCAGTACATAACATTTGCTCACAGGCAAAAGAGCCGTGAGCACCGAAGTGTAAAGAGAAATAATGGTCAATGGCAGACGTTGACAATTTTCTGGCCGAAAAGACCACTTTAAACTGAAAATTCAAACTAATTTATTTGAAAGATGTTAAAGATTTACTACGGAGTGGGCAGAGGATCAGTGAAAGTCTTCATCAAACAATTTTTGGAAATTTTGGTCCTCAGAAAAGGCTTTTTTTCCCAAACAAACGAACTAATTGATAGAAAAAAGTCACCTGAGACATTCTCTGAGACTTTTGGCTTCTGTAATTCCTGCAGCAGAAACCCCCGACCAGTGCAGAAGCGGAGGGAGAACCCAAGCAGAGCGGGTCCGGCCCTGCCCTGTGCTATGGCTCCCACTAACGGCAGCAAGGGAAAGCTCCGTCACTCCCAACACAGCAGAGAGCGCAGAAAAAACTCTGCAAAGTGTTCTTCACCCCATTTTTGGTGTTTGGTTTTTGAATGTCTAAAATACAGTTACCAACTAGATTTTCCTGAACCGTTTCCACACTCAGAATATGAGTTTAACAGAGAATAATCTGAATCATAGTCTCCTTGGATGGGTTTTATCTCACCTTCAGGCATCTGCAACGTAGACCTCTAGAGCTACATCCTCATTGCAGCCAGGGGAGCGAGATCCAGAGTGTGATTCTCATTGACTGTCTGACCTATTCCAGGCATGGGATGAATCATGATCTCAATTTTTCTGCTGACTTTTGCCTCGCCTGTAAGCGGAGCTGGGGCGACCAGTCCAGACACGTGGTGGAGATTGCCCCGGCGTGACTGCAAGGAGACGCCACACAGAAAACAAAGCTCTTGTGCTCAGCTGGCGAGGATGATGGTGGTTGAAATGAGGACGTTATGTAGGACTCTGCTTTAGGGAGCCTGGATCGGGGGATCAGCGCTGGTGGATGGAGGTTCTTGTTTCTGGTTGAGGAGAGCTTCAACCCCCTTCACGTGGGGTCTTTAGATTTTTGGTCAAGTCTGTGCTCCAGTTCTGTTACTGGGGGGAGAAGTTCAAAAATCTCAGGTAAGAACTGGTAACTGTGGAAGGGGACGGACAAATATGTTTGTTTTCCATTTTGGTTCTGAGCATGACGGAGATTATCAAAACAGCTGAGTAATTTTCCGTTGTTAACGACGCAGAGATATCTGCCCGCAATCAGACGCAGAGACCAGGTGCAGGCTGTCCTTGGGTCCCATTTCTAAATCTCAGATACATTTTTATAAGGCCTCTGACTCAAGGAATAAACATGAGAGGATTACAGCTAATCAGATAAGTATGTCTTTATTTAACTGTAACATCAAAACTAAGCTTGCAGTATGTTCTTAAGAGATAGAGTCTTCAATCTAATTCAAAGATTTTTTGGAAAGATTTTTTTCCTTTTAATTAAATCGTGTTGATTCTATTTGACATTTGATTTCAAGAGAACCGCCAGTGTTTCTCCTTCACTGTCTGTCTCGAATCCGTGTGTAACATGTCACAGCCAAAAGTCTACCCCACTCCTCCTGAAGGCTGCTGTATTTTAGCTTCTCTGTGGGTCATACAGACCAGCCTAGGTACAGATCAGCCACTGAAACACTTCCCACTGAAGACCCAGATTCCTGTATAGTGCAGCACAGTGCTGTGCAGGTAGTGCAGTATGCATTTGGCACCTATGTACGTGCAGGGAATGTAAACCTGCTGACATGAGGCAGGCTTTCCTCACACCAAGGAACAAGTTACGCTGGGATAAGCAACGTGGTAAATACCCCACAAATACCAGGGAAGAAGTTTTGGCCAGCTTGTCCCGCTGCACTGGTCCATGGTGGGGCCAGACTAGCACACAACGGCTGCAGCCAACAGTGGGAGGGTGAAGCAAAGTAATATTGCTCCTCTTCAGCAGCCTGTCCATATTGCAATGTATTTTATATTTTAGCCACATGGATGAAGTCTCAGCCTTAGGTCTTACCCTGGGTCAGTCCTCTGGTCTGGCCCCCTGCGTGACTGCAGCACGTACCCGCAATGGTGGCACTGTGGTGGAGGTGAGAAAGGTGAGAGCTTCCCCTCTTGATGGCAATGCTCCTTGTGGGACCACAGTGGTGGTGGACTTTGGGGACCTCCTTGGGTTCACAACCACATGCATAACTGCAGAGCCCAAGAAGGAACCAACAGAGATACTCCATATGTTAAAACAGAGTGTAAGTTCTTTGGAGATGGGATCTGATGTACCAAATCGTAAAGGAGCTAAAAAAAGATGCTCTGCTATACAAAAGTAATTACACAAATATATTAAGGTTGCAGATCAGGATCTCAGAAGTCAGAAAATGCCTGCGTTAGCGTTGGCTGGAAAAGAGCCCTGTGTCCACTGAATTCCCCTCTCATTTGTTGCTGAAACTGGAAGCTGCCCAGTGAACGAGGCAGGAAATTTGAGGAGGAGGAAGGAGACATGGTGAAGGCAGCTGAATGGTGTCCTGGGGAACTGGCTGCTATCTGTGTCCCTGCTGAAGAGTTTCTCTGAGATACTGCCAAGTCATCCAAACCATACGTCGAAAGCTTTGTCTTGGTAATTGTGTGGGGCTTTGTTTTTTGAATACATAAATTAATGCCCCAAGTTGTGATTCACAAAACTGCTGAGCACTCGTTGCTGTGAAAGAAAACAAGGGCACTGTCCTTCCAGCACATAAAGTGCTAGAGAACGTGAAGTGTTCAGAAAAATCAGGTCATTAGGCATGCAAATTGGGTCATCAAAATTAGTGGATCTTTTTGACATTAATCTCTCTAGACTTCTTCCTGGGAAAACAGGGAGATCCCATACCCTACAGGAGAGTTGTGAACTAAATTAATTTAATGTTTGTTTCCCCACTAGCTCCCGCTCCATCTGATGCTGATGCTATTTGCATGTCAGGCGGGCTGTTTCCATCTCTTCCTCGCTCGCTGCAGTCACTGAGGACACGGTCGAGGCGTGGATCGATGCTGTACCGGTACGGAGCACCCCCAGCCCTGGGCAGGCACAGAATGGGAGCCCTGCCCTGGCCCCTACAGCCACACCAGGCACCTCTGGTGCTGATGGGTGCATCTGGGCTGCTGAGCACTATCATTTCCAGCTCTCAGATTCTCAGATTTGGTCATATTTGAGCATTGTTTCACATGTCCAGAGTATCGTGAAGGCCAGGATGACCTGCCCACTGCCCAGCTTTCGGGCAGTGCTCCACTACGCAGAGCTTCCCAACAGCAAAAGCAACTTCTGAACGTGCTTGTTCCTCAAGGTGGTTCTGCTCCCCTTCCATTTAGATAAGCCCAAGTCTATTACCCCTAAAGTAAAACGCTAAAACTCCTACTGCAGATGTTTAAAGTATGCATTTCTCAGAACAAAGAGCTTATTCAGCTTGAAAAGACTTACTACCTACGGAGAAGTACTAATGCCTCAGCTCCCCGCTTCTCCAGTCTCCGGCATCTGGGGGCCGTCTCAGTCACTGCTCAGCCTGCCGCCCCAAATCCTGCTGCTGGCGGAGGCAGCAGGGTGGGACCCCTCAAAACTGCTGCGCCTCCGTCACCCACAGCTTTGTCAAGGGATTCGGGGAGAGAGGTACGGCTGCATCTGAAGCCACGGCGTTCTTCAGGGAGGACTTATTTCAATATGTTGTTGAAACTATCTGATGTCAGGTTATATGTCTCAGGGGGACGCGCGTTTCGTATAGTTTGTTATGCCATCTGTTAAGAAATGCAGCCACTCGTGTCTCCGCTACATGACCACAGATGGGGAGTTTTTCCCCCTGTGTGCATTACTGTCAATATATGCCAAAGCCTTCTTAGCTGGAGCCAGGTGGAATCACCACCACGACGAGCGCGCCTGGGAAGAAGGGTGCTGGATGGGTCTTCCCGAGCACCTTGGCTTACGGCGTGCAGACGAGCTTAATGAACAAAGCCAGCCTACGCTGGCGAGGTCAGGTCCCCAAAATCCCTCCATCTTGCAGGGCACTGAGCGATGACTCCAGCCGCGGAGCTTGAGTGTGCAGCTTGTTCGTGCAGCTTCGTGCAACACGGTGTGCGGCCCCGGTTGCAGATTTGACCCTCCTGTGAACCGGCTGTGGATGGTGCTTGCCCCAAATCACTGTCCAGCGACAGCACCGTGAATCTCAGATGCATAAAAAAATCCAAAGCCTCAACTTGGTGGAGATGCCGCAGCTCTCAATGAAGGCTTGGTGTGTGCTTAACTAAACACCGTGTCTCCAGTGCTCCAGACTGCGAAGGAAACCGTGCTCTGCTGACCGACCGACCGAGTCCTGCAGGGGAAAAAGCAAACACAAAGCGAGCAGCAAGTCCCCCAACAGCTATAAGCAGCTATTGACTTAAGCATCAGTAACGCTCCTTTTTTTCAGGGGTGATTATCGCACCTTTTAATATTGAGCTGACACTTTTCCACCGTGACTGGGTCCATTCCTGAGCCTGTGGGTTGGAAGCTTTAAAGGGAGGTTTTACAGAAAGGGGACTGTAATTGGAAGTTTTATTGAAAACTGGAAGTTTCACAGGAAGGGGACGTTCGTTAGGAAGGGAAGTTTTACAAAAAGGGGATTTCATTAGGAAGGAAAGTTTTACAGAAAGGAGACTGCAAAGCCAGCCCGTTCTGATCACCCTCCACTCGCTGGTCTCTTTGGGTCAGGTATTTCACCCAAGCAGAATAGGAGCTGGTATTAGATTTATTTTCACTGGAAAGCAAATAGTCACCCTGCTCTCATGGCACTACTTCCACCGCACGGGCGGCAGCACCGGGCGTCATTCCCCGGTGCAAGGAGAGCTGCTGTCCTCCGGGAAGACCCAAGTCAGCAGCAGGAGCGGCAAAGCAGCTCCCTGGGGATGAGGAAGCACTTCTGAGGCTGGTGGGCATGCCAGAAATCTGTCTGAAAACTGAACAAAAAAAATACCATTTTTTCCACCAGTGTTAGAAAGATCTCACCCCTCCACCTCCAGCCCCGCTCCCAGGCGCGGGTGGTGCTCAGCCCTTCTGCAAACCTGCTTTCAAAACTCAGACCTGGGATGCTGCCTCGGGAGGCAGCATTTTGGGGTACCAACAGACGTTTGCGCCCATCGCTTCTTATAAAAGCCCGGTTGGCCTCAGCGAACACAGTCCCCCAACTGAGCCCCTCGCCTCCGCAAAGCTCCGCAGGGTCCTGCTCACCGTGCTCTCTGGCCAGGCTCCACGGACCAGCGGAGGCAGGGGAGGTGGCCCCAGCTCCAGGGGGACCAGGCGGCAGCCCCAGAAACTACTGGGGACAGTGGGGGACCTGGAGGTGCCACCGAGGGGTTCTGAGGCACCAAGTGACCAACACTTGCCCATCCTGGATTTTTACAACCAAATGCAACTTTTGACTGATGTCCAGTTCATGCAGCAAGAAGGCAGATGCTCTACACAAAGATTTCACTGGTGCTTTGTGTGGACTTCGGGCTCCTTCCTCCCCTTCTCACATTGCAGGATCAGGACTTAATTTACCAAGTGATGCAACCAAATAAAAAAGCTAAAGCACTTGAATATAATACTGTGACTAATGGAAAGGATATCTTAATTTAGAGGTATCTTCTCTACTTCTGCCATAATTTACTTCTGCCATAATTTAAGTTTGCACATGCCCATGGGAAAAAACCCAACAACTCATAAAACAATTTTCAAATAAACAGATATCTTACATTATGAATATATGTCTTTGAGGCATGTAAAGCCCTGTATCTAAAGCAACCTCCAGCAGAGCTCCGCCTGCCTTGAACTCTCCGCAGGACTGCCCACGTGCATTTATTTTGAATGCCCACATATTGCACCTGCGGCTCTGATGGTACAGCGAGCAGACAGCTGGCAGGATCGCCCGGCTTGGGGATGCTTCAGCCATGGACCAAGTTCATCAGCACTTATGTGGAGCCCCATGTAGCCGAAATTTTCCTCCATGTCTCTTACAACTGGGAGGCTGCCAGTGCTACATCTGCCTCTACAAGCTATGAGTCCTGTAACAAATATTTGGACTCCAAAAAATAGGGCCCCAGGAGAGAAAGGATTAGGCGCAACCCTTAAAAAAATGAAGTCTTTGTGTTTTAATATCCGCATTCATATCTCAGCCTCTGTCAAGCTTTTCACACAGTGCTTTGGGTGGGGGGCAGCCAAGAGTCATGGCATCTCGGAGGGAGCTGCCGGTTGAGGGAGCATGTCCTTCAACGCCAGGAAGGGCAGCAACAACGCAGACCTTCGAGATGAGAAACACTTGCTCCTTTCTGCACCTGTATAATTCCCCAGATGGACACCCACTAGGGTTGCCAGATTTAAAATCAGAAAATACGAGATGCAGCAGCCACAGCAGCTGGAGGAAGCTGTGAGGAACTATTTTTCCATCATGTCACTGAAAAAAAAATTGGAAATGGAAGAGAAGATGGACTAGAAATAGAAAAAAAATAGAAAAGGAAGAGTAAAAGCTGCGAGGAGGCCAGAATGGAAAGGAGATGAATAGAAGGAAGAGAAAGCTTAGCAGGAAAAAACACTTGCTTGCAATCCCGAAAATGAGTAAATCTGGAGAGAAATAACAATTCTGCTCTTACAGAAAATTGCCACAAAACCCAAACAAAAAACCCTGAATGGGCAAAAATGCTGGCCCAAATACAAACTCATTATCTCCTCCATTTTTTTAGGCAAATGACCAGCAAGATGGCAACTTTTGTGCATCGATCCTTAGGAAACAGCACTCCCCCCGACTCCTGTCATGAAGGACAAGGGATTAGCTCAGGCACCAAGGAGCTGACATAGTTAAACACTGCTGCTGGCAGATACAATCCAGTTTATCACCGAGGCTGTAAAAACACGCATGAAAGCAAATTCGTAAGAAAGATACTCTAATGAAGATGTATAGAAGGGCTGTAATGCCATGTAGCCTCTTGATAGCTAAGGCCCTGATCCTGCAAATTAAGCTAAGCGGCGAAGTTAATCAGATGCATAAGCGTTTGCAACATCAGTGGGTTTTTTTTCTTCCCCAAATGAGCTAAATTCAAAAAGCCTTCGTTTAAATTACATGAAGATATTAGCAACATTGGTTCTTTATTAGAAGCGGTTTATTCATTCAGGGTGTACAGTACGGAGCAACACGCCTGGCATGGTTAGTGATGCGTGAACCTGAAGGGGAAGAAATCCCTTTGCATTCCCTTCACAGCCAAGTTGCACAACAATTCAGGCTGCTGCCTCAGCAGCCAAACGGGCAATTTTCCAAGCCTAAAAGTCAGCAACGAACCCAAGTGTTAAGGAGGCTTTGTTCTCCCTTAAAGCTGACCAGATACCCTTGGAAAGCTCCCTCGGATTGTTCTTCTTCCTCCCCATCTTCTCCCTGACAGCCTCTTTCACTAGGAGAGTATAACCACGATGTTGCATTTCCCAGCCCTCTGCTCCGAAGCAAGGGGTGAAAACCTTACCCAGCTTCACAGGGTCAACGGCAAAACCTTTGGTTCATGGCAAGGCTATAAATGTCCCGGTGAGGATGACCAAACTAGAGCCATGCACCTGAGGGAAGAAGAGAAGAAAAAATCCAGGCTCTCCGACAGCTCATCTCCTATCTCAGAGGTAAGTTTAAAGCTGTGGCAAATGCGTGTTAGCAGCAGGCGTGGCAGGGTAACCCTCAGGAGCCGTCCTGCACTTGTCTTCATGTCAGGGAATGAAATACTAACTCAAAGCAGCAAATCCCGCTTACAATTTGCACACCTCAAAGACACTGCTAAAATCATCTCTTTTGTACAATGCAGGATGTCTTGTTCAATGAGAAAGAAAAACCGTCAAAAGCTGAACAGGCAAAGGAGAGTGAGAAGCCCTCTCCGCGAGTGGAGCATCTCCGTGATCGTAACATAAGGCGATCAAGGCTGGGAGGCCAGGGGACCTTGTTGCCCTCTCAGCAGACCCATTAGCACTCCGGTAAGATTCTTCATGTTGATCAGTTGAACAGTAACAGTTTCTCATAACAAAGCACCCGAGCAGCATCCATCAGGTACGCTCGTGAGGTATCGGTGTGTGGGTGATCAGGGACTACCTCCTCCGCAGTGAAACGTAGGCGATGTTGAGATGGGATGCTTAAGCTATGGCGTAACATACAGCAATGCTGTATAAAGGCGAAAATTGGGTAAAACCTTTTAGAAAGAAATGACTTTATTCAGGAAGAAATACAACACCAAGGGGAAAGAGGAATACAAAAAGAACAAGCAAACAAATGGCTCTTGCTTTTCTCTGCCATTTTTAAGAGGCTTAAGTGAAAATTTCTAAATGTATTTTTCAGTTAATTTCCAATTTTTCTCAATATATATCCTTCCCATTTTCTACTGGCTCTGATAAGATTAATTTCTCATCCAAGCATTCCAGCAACCTCCTTGACTAGTATTGCCCATTTAACAAATATTTTCATCCTACACCATGGCTGTACTCAGGTCTTTCATAGCCAGTCTGTGCTTAATGGCCACAATGCATTCAGAAGCCAAGAATACCTATAAATATTTCAGTGTGCATGAACTGAAATTTCAGGGAACAACCTCCCCCCAAATTCAGTGGTCACTTGTGGTCATTCATGATTACAATTTTGCAGCAGGAGCAAAGGATCTTACCTTGTCTTTGAACCTTGGCCCCATACCAAGTGAAAAGGAAGATGGCAATGATGTCAAGAGTGAAACAGTATTACACACCAAGATACCATTTCTAGTCCCCCAGCCACAAATGTCAGGAAAATATTTTGAGTACATATAACTGTTCTTGCTCCCTTTTTTGGTCTTGGCTCTACCCACCTCTTACTGGTCATTCTTGGAGATAAATACTGTGCCAGATGGACTTTTATTCTGACCTGGTACACAACTTCTTACATGATTGTAGGATCAAGAACTAGCTTTTCTAAATTTCCCAGGTTTGGAAGTGTTTCAAAGGGAAAAATAGAAAAGAAAAAGAAACGCCATCGATCTAGTAACATTTTAAAATGGTTTTTTTTTAGCATTCTTCTCTGCACCATTTGTAATAACCAGACAGGTATTAAATAGCTACAGAGTGGCAAGAGGAAAAGCAGATGGAAAAGGGAAAAGAAAAATCCCTAGTATCTCTTGTTATTTCCTACAAGGCAAAAAGAGATTAAGCGAGTATTAAAATTATCTTAAGAAGGAAAAATAAACGCTAAGAACGATTAGAAAAACAAAATGCTGTTTCATTTCAAATCTGCAAGAAAAAAATCTGCTTTTTTTTTACTTCATTAAAAATGAATTAAATTAATTAAATTCATTCATGAGGTAACCTCTTCCTTTCAGCCTAACCCCTCCACATCAGAGAGCCGGCTGAAGGGGACATGGGGGGAAAAGAAGAGGGGGCTTCCTGGAGTGCTTTGTGCTGAGGCTATTTTGGGTTGCATAGCAGCTGGTGGGCAACTGTGGGCAGCATCTATAAGCTATAGCAACGCTTGGGGTGACGGCTGGCAGCTGTGCCAGCCCTTGGATCAGTCCCGAGGCCCAGAAATGCAAAGACATCACGAAGCCGTTTTCTTCCCCTGTCTCGTGTTGAGCCTCCTGGGAGGCACAAGACAAAACCTGGCATTGACATCCTTCCTGATCTCTGTCGGCCAGAGCTTCCACACCCAAAACTCACAGCGACATCCACCCTATATACATTTGCAGAATTGGTCCAGTGTGTTTCAGAGATTGCTCTTTTCTTATAGTCAGAATGATAACAAACTAGATACACAGAATAACTGCTGGAACAAGATCAGATTGGTAGGCGAGATGTTTAGTCCAACAAAGCCTGGCTTTCAAGCCGGAAACGTTTCATAACACCACTCCCTTAGGTTGCTGCAGAAGAGCCCTTTTGCTAAACTCAGGCACTAACCAGCACTGCTAACCTGTTCTGTTTACGGGATACCTGGCATGGTCTGAAAGCACTTTCTGAAATAATCTGTTTAACACAACTCCACAGCTGCTGTGTAAATTTAAGGACTGAACATGAGCTGGTACTTGTGCAATCACTGACCAAGACATTTGCTCTTGAGTTGATTCACACTGACAATGTAAATTGAGCAGGTTCTGGGAGGTACAATGCAAAGTCAGTGCCGTCGGTACTGGAGCAGGGAGCGTTGGTTCCTGACTGGAAGAAAAGTGCATATTTGCACACCTCCTGCTGGAAAGAGAGGAATGCGACTGTTAATCCCTGGTGTCTGAATAACTAAACACAAAATGGTTGTCAAGAAAAAACCCAACAAAATTAATCTTTTCTCTAAGTGGTTGCCAAACCTGACGTAGACAAAACATCAAGCAGGTGAAAGATGCTGCAGTTTTCCCTGCAAACCTCTAACTACAGGGAGCACTCGGCCACGGCTCTCCCCCAGATTAGCGAGAAGGTCAGCAGCTCCCATCAAAGAGCAGCCTTCGCTCCGTAGCTGCAGCCTGACCCCTGTCAGCTTCATCAGCTGGACTTGAAACCTTTCCCAAACCCTCCGGCTCCGCCTGGGAGTAGGCAGCCCAACCTGAGCCCAGCCTGGACTCATTCAGAGCCTGAGGCTGACTGAGAAGTGCCCTTCCTCCCATTGCCATCTGCATTCTGGTGCCTACGTTGGAGAGAAACAGCGCTTGCCGGCATGTCACAGGTCTGCTCCAAAGGCCCTCTGCTACCGCCACCACCCCATGAGGTGACACCAGGGTCCTAAATGAATGGAGAACCGGGGATCCTCAGCGGCAGAGCCTCCTGCCTCGCCTGCATGAGCTCCAGCCAGGTAGGACGGGTGCGAGGCTGGAATTGGAGTTACCACGGCGAACCACCTGGCATGAAATGACCTCATTGGAGACTTCCTCGCTACAGGATTTCTGGGGGATGCAGTAAAGCTGATTGTAATGCTAATTTTCTTACAGGACTGCAGTGCTGTGCTTACCTCAGATGCTGAGCATCGCTAGTTGGAGGAGTGGTCCCCTCCCCCTCAGGGACTGGGAATCCTGCTTTAAGGCATGAGTAAAAATAGGGTTTCACTAATCCCTAGTTGGTTGCATCACAGGAGTATCGCGCACACACACAGAGTACAGTGTCTGCTCCAGAGCGAGGATTTCAGGGCTGTAAGGAGGTTTGGGCTGCAGCTTGTAATGGCTTCAGCATTGGTGGCTGAAGTCAGCTCTCTGTGCTTTAAGTCTTATAAACACCCTCATATTAAGCAGTGTCCCCTCATCCCACAGCAAAGGTGAATGCTGCTTCCAACATAAGCTTAAATGCAACCCAAATGGTTGGATGTGGCTGGTCTGCTAGGACAGCAGCTTTGGAAAGTGTGTGTGGGGTGTGTGTATGTGAGAAGGGATGTATATGGCACATCCTGACACAGACAAATATTGGAAATCTCTGCCTCCACTTGAAGATTCATTGATGCTTCTCAAGGTGTACCTAAGGTTGGGATTTTCACTATTGTACCAACAGCTGCACCATGTTTGGTGACTGAATGATGTCCCTTCCACGACCTTACCCCGCATCTATCCTGTTCATGATTTGACTTCCTCCAGTCTCCTCATTGTGCTTAAATATACCTTGAGTCCAAGGCAGGCACAGCTCTTGGAACCTAGTTGTGCTGATTCTCGGTCTCAGGCGGTCCTGCAAGCTCTCCTAAAGCACACAGCCTTGCAATTAAGAGGCACCACACTTGCACAGGACCAAGGGTTCAAGCTCTATGAAAGCGTGGAGTCAGAGGGCAGGCAGCAGCTCCCGCATCTGTGGGCAGTCCCAGGGCATTTACATATCCAGGAAAATTGTTCTGATTTCACTCAAATTAAGTGTAAGTTTTTGCTTAAAAGATCTATATGACGCTTAGTAGCATTTACCTGCTTTAAGTTTTCTTGTCTCCCTCCTCTTACATTAGTTATTTCGCAGCTTCTCTTTCCATAAGTCTCCAAGATCGGAAGGTACGGTGGCAATTATTTTGTTTCATCTCCTGCACCAAACAGGCAAGAGTTTCATCAAGCCCTCTGCTGAGTCTATTATTTCTGGCTGAGCTAAGAAATATTGTTAAGTAAACATTCTACTCCTGATTACTCATGAGGAAGCCACCACATTTTTAGGTATAAGCACATATGCACATTTATGCGTGCACACTTTTCTTTTAGAGATTACAGCATTTACAGATTTTCCAACAGGAATGACCCAAGAAGGTCCAATCCAGGAAGGAATTGTGAGATATGCTTCTGTAGTAACTGAAATAAATACCCGGAATATGTATTGAAAGCCCACTTCTGATCTTGCTCATTAAGTAATGGGTAGAGTGAAGGAGTGGGGTCCCATTTGTTAATGACTGCAGATGGATCTGAGTGGTCTGTTTGGCACACAGCTATCACCAGTGCTCCTAGGACCAATGCCATCTCTTTTTCTCCAAAGATGGATGCAGAATTGCTTTCTATCATGAAAAAAACAACTCAATTCAAATGAGCTATGTTGCCCAGAACAATTTGGAGAGGTACAGAGGAGCAAGGAAAGGTTTTATCTATCCAATTTACTAGACATAATCTTGCCCCTGTACTCGGCGCTGGTGAGGCCACACCTCGAGTACTGTGTTCAGTTTTGGGCCCCTCACTCCAAGAAGGACATTGAGGTGCTGGAGCATGTCCAGAGAAGGGCGACGAAGCTGGTGAGGGGTCTGGAGCACAAGTCTGATGAGGAGCGGCTGAGGGAGCTGGGGTTGTTCAGTCTGGAGAAGAGGAGGCTGAGGGGAGACCTTATCGCTCTCTACAACTACCTGAAAGGGGGTTGCAGAGAGGTGGGTGTTGGTCTCTTCTCCCAAGTGACTAGTGACAGGACTAGAGGACATGGCCTCAAGTTGCGCCAGGAGAGGTTTAGACTGGATATTAGGAAAAATGTCTTTACTGAGAGAGTGGTGAAACATTGGAACAGGCTGCCCAGGGAGGTGGTAGAGTCACCCTCCCTGGAGGTATTCAAGGAGCGTGTGGATGTGGCATTGTGGGATGTGGCTTGATGGGCATAGTGCTGTGTGGTGTGGGTGAGTTGTTCTGGTGTGGGTTGTGGTGTATTTTGTGGTTTGTGGGTGGTTTTGGTATTTTTTTGTGGTGTTTTTTTTTTTTTTTTTTTTTTATGGTTGGACTTGATGATCTTACAGGTCTTTTCCAACCTTAGTGATTCTGTGATTCTGTGGTAATCTAGATTATCTAGGAATCTTGTTCCTGGTTCCAAGAACAAGACCCACAAGATACGCAAAGACATCAAAGCTATTTTTACTTGAAAAGTGAATCACGAGCATCTATGGGAAGGTTAAATGAGTGCTCACATACAGAAGATGAGCTATGCTCTATTTTTACGGACACGCCCAGGTTTGGAGAGAAGGCCAAGCAACCAGTTAACCAAGCTAAATGATGATGAAAGTGTCACGTAAAAGATCTAAACAGCTCAGCTTTGTTTATTCCAGACTATCAAAAGTTTAAATTACTATCTCTGTAACTCTGGCATGGTGTTTATAATACCTGAAACCATTTGGTTGTACTGGGGAGAGCCTGGATGTAGTATCTAAGTGGGTGTGCAATGCTATCTATTCTATACAGTTAATTTCAACTACCAAATTGGATGGATTGCACTAATTAGAGGATTTATTTGACAAAATAAAACTTAATCTAACAAGGCGGATTCGCTTGGGAAAATATCATGCATTTTGGCTTCTAGAAAATCTTGAGTTCATGCAACTAGATTGAGACTTGTTAACTTCAGGGTTCACACTGCCCATGTTTACATTACTCTGTTATCTTATTCATGAGGACTGCTCATTTAGATCCACACAGCAGATCCTTAAAGCATCCTTAGGGTATCTGCAAACATGACCATACTGTGCCTAGGGCACCTTCAAGTTTTCCCACAAATCCTCATAGTATCCACTCTAAGGCACTTTTACCACTTGCTCCTCCCTCAGCTCATCCACATCCCTTTCCAGACCTGCTGCTTTGCTCGTGTACTTATGTCCCCCCCAGGGTTACCCCGGGGTTACCTTGCCCAGCAGCTCATTGCAGAGCTGCAGCTCATCAGGATGAGGGACAGAGCAAGAGTCTCCTGACAGCTCCACACATTGCTTGCAGGATGGTCTTAGCGAAGGAAGCCAGTTACTGTATTTCTCAGCACTATGATCTGTGCTAGCAAGTCACGCTTCAGGACTCCCAAGAGCATATTTCAACAGGACGTGGCTCACATCTCAAGTACACATTGGTAAGACATCCTTCCCCTTTTGACACCAAGGGAATGCTGATTTCAGGCTGTAAGATGCCTCCCCTGTCATCCAATTTTAGGTGTCAGTTTGGTACAAAATGGAAGAGCCCTACTGGGTCAGAACAAACCACCTCCAGATGTTCCACACCCTGAAATGCAAGGAGATAGCTGGATAATGTGGCTTGCCTTCTGTCACAGATGCTAGCATTAGGTAGCCCTAATTGCTTGTTCCCTGAGTGTTTCACCTTTAACATCTAGGATACTATTCAGCACTGGTGAGGCCACACCTGGAGTACTGTATCCAGTTCTGGCTCCCCAGTACAAGAAAGACATGGACATGCTGGAGAGACTCCAATGAAGGGCCATGAAGATGATGAAGGGACTGGAGCATCTCTCCTATAAGGAAAGGCTGAGAGAGCTGGGACTGCTTAGCCTGGAGGAGGGAAGGCTCAGGGGGGATCTTATCAATGTATATTGATAAGGTGCAGGGAGGGTGCAAAGAGGACAGAGCTGGGTTCTTTTCAGTGGTGCCCAGTGACAGGACCAGAGGCAATGGGCACAAACTAAAGTTACAGAAGGCTCTGTCATCATCAGGAAACACTTTTTTACTGTGAGGGTGGCTGAGTACTGGAGCAGGTTGCCTGGGGAGGTTGTGAAGTCTCCACCCCAGGAGATATTCAAAAGCTGTCTGGACATGGTCCAGGGTAACTGGCTTTGGGTGGCCCTGCTTGAGCAGGGGCTGCTGGACCAAATGAGCTCTCCAGAGGTCTGTGCTACCCTCAACCATTCTGTGATTCTGTGAGACTGCTGCCCACAAACCTATTGCCAGTCTATGAATTAGATGGGAGGGGACATCACATTCTTCATTTCTTATAATCTGGTGTAAGCAGCTTTGCCTCTTCAAGCCTTTATTTCTTTTCCCATCTTCTCTGTTTTATCTTTTACACTGTCATTTTGTTGGGACAGGAACTACCTTACCCTGAGCTTGTGCAGTACCTTATGCAACAGGATGATGTTCTCACTAAAGTCTTTTGATTGACACTGGAATGTTAAGAATCACAAAGATAAAGTGGAAATCTAATGTTAAGTAGTTCATTTTTCCCCTACTTTTGAAGTAAAACTGAAGACTTCCTTTAACCCACCTTGGCTTCCTGCCAAAGTCGAGTCAAAAGATGTTCCTGCAGCTGCGATTCTGAAACCAGACCACACGAACAGCCACCGAGCAAATGGCCATGCAGCCAGTTCTGCGCTTGTCCCTGGGATTGTCCGGGGGTGCGGCGCATGGGTGCTTGCCCCACTAGACCCCAGCTGCCATCACTCTCCCTGGACAGCAGGGCATGAAGGCAGCATGCTGGTCAGCCGGCGCTGCGCAGTATAGTCTCCATATGACGTTCACATGGACATCTCTAGTCCTCCGGTGCCTCCTAACTCATTCACTTTTCTTGTTGAAGCAGATGAGAAAATGGTGGGGTTTGTTGTTTTTTCTAACAGGTAAAAACCCGAGCTTGTTCTATATCATTAAAAGAATTTTTAACCGTCTTGCAGTTATTGAAAAGAATTTTCAAGGTATTTTGCCATTTGAGTTTGAAAAGTGTTCTTGTCTTGAAATATTTTGCCTAAGCTTAGTTTCTTTGTCTAACTAAATCAGTAAACTGATGTGTGACCCAAACATAATGACTGCATTTTTAAATCAGTAAAAACTTCAAAGGAGCATGTTCATTGCAGACTACAAAACTGTCCTAGAATATTCACTGACATATCCTACATCAGGAAACATATACATATTCATTAGCAGGTTTTATTTATCTTCAGAACACTACAGTTCTGAAAGAGCAAATCAAACAGAAGTCTAAAAAGCCTTTGTATTCAGCCAAGACTCTTCCACAGCTTCTCAGGCAATGATTAGTATTACTGCTGTTGTACTGAGTAGACAGGATTATTAATTAAGACATATTGGTTTGCTCTGGTGCACTCTATCCTCAGCAGAAGATCTGTAAAGTTATTGTAGTTTGTACAAAAGTCTTCAGGAGGCTCATGTTTGATTTGCCACAGAAATGAAATCTAATCTCCTAAAGAGAGGAAAATGAGTAACAGTCCTATATAAGGCTGAGATTTAGGGGAGTGAAATTAAATTTTGCTATAAGGTCAAACTTCTTGTGTGATCTTGGACAACACCCTTGTGAAGGTCTACACTGCACTGTCTGGGAAGCAGTCTGACTGTGATGAATTGCTGTATCTGGAGCCTTATGCTGTTATGGCTGGCCTATTTCTGGGTCCTGAGCCAGGTTCAAAGGAGTTCATGCTGGTATCTTTACACTGATCTGTACTGTAACCCTGAGGATATATCACAGAATCATTACAGTTGGAAAAGACCTGTAAGATCATCAAGTCCAACCATCAACCCAACCCCACCATGCCCATTAAACCATGTCCCGCAATGCCACATCTACACATTCCTTGAACACCTCCAGTGATGGTGACTCCACCACTTCCCTGGGCAGCCTGTTCCAGTGCTTCACCACTCTCTCCATAAAGAAGTTTTTCCTAATATCCAGCCTAAACCTCCCCTGGTGCAACTTGAGGCCATTTCCTCTTGTCCTGTCGCTAGTCACTTGGGAGAACAGACCAACACCCACCTCTCTGCAACCCCCTTTCAGGTAGTTGTAGAGAGCGATGAGGTCTCCCCTCAGCCTCCTCTTCTCCAGACTGAACAACCCCAGTTCCCTCAGCCGCTCCTCATCAGACTTGTGCTCCAGACCCCTCACCAGCTTCGTCGCCCTTCTCTGGACACGCTCCAGCACCTCAATGTCCTTCTTGTAGTGAGGGGCCCAAAACTGAACACAGGATTCGAGGTGCGGCCTCACCAGCGCTGAGTACAGGGGCACTGCAGTCCTAGAGCTGAGAAGACTGGAAAATTAGCAAACATTGAGTCCTCTGACACTAGACTTCCAGCAATAGCTGAGATAGCTCAAATATTTCTATAGATCTTTAGTCCTCCTGTATCATTTTATTCTTCATTTTAAAAATGGGGATGATAGTGCTGACTGGTGAGGTGAGTCTGGCCACCCTGTTCTGTGGGTAACAGAGTTCAGTGAGCTGGGCCACTCATCCCCAGGGCCAGAGGGTAATCTCTGATGTCTTCTCTTTACTGATACAGGTGTAGCCACTCTCATCATTCTAGGACTCATTCACTTTTTAAATAATAATCCTACGGTAAATGGTGTGAAGTGAGACTGTGCTGACTGAATAAATGGCCTGTGAATGTATCACAGTTCCAACGCTTCCTGACAGTATTGATGCGTAACAGAAGGAAATCTCTATTTTCCCTATACCCAAACTGCAATGAAATACAAGCAAATTTGATCCAGACTTCAATGAAAGGCAGTAAACAAGATAATTCTTTTGTTTCTTGAGCTACTTTTTCCAGTAGCTGCTCAGAGTATAACTGCATACTGATTCTTAATATTCTTCAAGCTTTGACCAAAGCGATGCTTTTATGAGGTCTTTGTGTTTCATTACAACTGGAGACTCTTATTGAGAATGGGATCTGCCTTTTCCTAGCTTTTGTGACTGTCCCTACCTCAAAGACCTCACAAAGTAAATGTACAAAGCAAGACAACCAATGTATTTAAAAACCAGTCCTGAGGATCATAAAGGAACAGAGGAGCAATTATGAGAAGTGAAACGGCCACTGTCACAGCATGCCAACTCCACATAACGCAAGTTGCATGTTTTATGTCCTAAAGTAAAAACAGCCACTTCAGCATTGCGTAAAGGTGTTCTTCTGAGATAAGCACAGGTCACAGCAACTCTTCTTCCACCCACCACACACTCAACGCACAATCCTCGGCATGTTCAAGGCTGCAGACTGCATCAGCACAAACTTCTTCCTGCAACTGCTTATTAAAATTGGTCTTTCTTAAAAAGTATTCCATCTGGAAATTTCACAGATAATATTTTGTCTGAAAAATGAGCATCAAACGCCTTTTGGAGGGTTTTTTTTCATTCTTCCCTCAAAGTTAAGAATATTTTGGTCTCAATGGCAAATATCAAAGCGTTTAATTGATATTCATATCTTTTCTCTGTCAAGTAGACGTTACTGGATTCAGCCCAAATCCCTGTGTGCAGCAAAGCCTGAATTACCATCAACAACCTGACATGACTATCTACGATTTGAGTTCTGTTGTGCTTAGCTGGAGCTCTGTCTTCTTCTTTTTACGGTTTTTAGAGTTCTTTATACAGTTTTTATAGTTCTTTACCCTTTGTATTTTTCAATTCTCCTTACTCCACAAGTCTTGTAATCATCTTTTCCTTTGTTTAGGTTGTCCATAAAAGACTCCTCATACCCTGTAGTTGGAGGACATACACAAAACTGTTACACCTGCAGCTTCTCTGAGTTTGCTTCTCAGCCTGGAAGTTCTCTCTGCAGTACAGGTCATCTCTGAAGAAATGAAAGCTTGAGCCTAGAAGGATGCTGTAAAATACTCCACAGAAAATCCTATGACTATTCCAATTAAGATGGGTAGTGTCCATACACCATCTAGCAGATGGAGTAAGACTTGATCTTTGGCTTTACTGAAAGGCTCTTTGCAAACATTAGGGGCTTGTCTGTGCTGAGGTAATGTAAAACTCATCTCCTTCAGTGGATTTAGGGTCAAGCTGTAAAAGCAAAGAGATATCCACAGTGATGTGGAGCCTAATACAGAACCTCCTGCAGTGCCAGCCCATTGGTTTCTGTGGGACTCCTCTGGGTGATACATTGCTTGACCGGTGCTAAAGATTTGCACACAAAAATATCATTGCTTTGAAGTAATGAAGTGTTTATAATTCCTTTGGCTAACAATATCACGAAGGGTTCACAACATACACATGGAGAAGCATGGGAAGGAACTGGAAGCAGATAAAGGCGTTGTGTCTTGAGGAAGGTCACAGAAAAGGTCGGTAGCAAGACTTAGAACAGAAACCAGGTGTTCTGGCTGGGGCTTTCATAACAAGAAAACACTGTCTCTCTTCTAATAGGGATCCCTCATCTCAGCATAATGCTGAAGTAATGGCTGAGGGGACCGTGTAAACCCAAGCATCAGCCAGCCACCTTTTCCAGTAAGGAAACTCCTAGAAATTTTGGCAGGCACCTACTACGGTGTCAAACGATTTCCTCCCCAGCACACAGCACCAACATACGGTTGTGACATGTGCAACATCGCAGCATTGTATCAGCAATACCTGGTACCGTCCTTTGAAAAAATTCACTTGCGTGAGATGGCACATTGAGATGCACACAACTTCAAAAGCAATAATAACAAAAGTAACAGCTGTAGAGTCAGCCCTTACAGACTGGCCATTTCCTGCAGAACTGTTTTACCTGCAGCCAGTGGTTTTTTTTCAGTTCTTGTTTAAAGACCAAAGGACTTTTCCCTCATTATTTTCTCGTATCATACAAGGTATTCTAACAGCTGCTGGAAGCTGAATACCATGTTAACAATACATAATTTAGTAAATATATGCCCATATTGACACTGAAAGAAAACCTGAGATTGCACCACCATACTGTGTGTTTTTATTATACTGTAAGTACAGTCTCAAACATAATAGGATTTATTCATAGCATATTTACTCCGCTGAAGTGAGCATAAATATGTAAATGTCTAAGGCTTAGACTGGGAATTGCCTACTGCTGCTTTCAAGTCATGCAGCACTCTCCGCACTCTAAATGCAGGCTGACAGCAGAAAAGGCAGAACTGTACTTCCAAGGAAAGTATTACGGAAGGATCAAGCTTGCATATCATTACCTTACCCCTGACTTCTAACACAGAATGACAGTGGACACACAGTTGTAGCTTTCACACTACTTTAATGGAACAACTACACAGAGAGAGCGAGAGACCAAACATTGCTGATGGGGGCAGCTCCCACCGGAGTGTGACTTGAAGGAAGAAAAATCCCTTTCTATAAGATACCATTCAGATGTACGAAGCAAAATACTTCTGTGTCAAAATACATGTAAGCGAAGGGGGTTGATTTTGTTCCCTAGCTGTCAGGGAAGAAGAGGACAGCAGAGTGCCTGCTAGCAGCACTCCAATAAAATCCTTTTCTGAGGGAAATAAGCATGAAGAATGCGGTGGGAAAGTTATTCTGCTGAAGCCAGTGGATGAAGCTCTGTTGGCTTCTCTGGAGTATGAGCCATCAGAGACCTGTTTCAAAGGCTTGCAGGCATGAACGTCTACACCAAGGTGAGGGAACTCTATATGGGGTATATTAAGGGGAGGGACCGTGCTTATAGCTTTCTCTGAGGCAGAAAACTCAATCAGTTTTCAAAGTTGCAAATAAATAAGCAAAAACACACAGCAGAAAAATTGCTCACGAGGCAATTACTGAAGGGTAGTTGGAGCAAGAGAGAATAATCCCAGCTTCACAGCTGGGATTTCAGGTCTAAGCAAATATCTGAGTAATAGTCCTTAGCTGTGTACACATTTTAATTCACACCTTTCCACTCACTTACTGCTTCCGTGCCAGATACTTTTTAAAAAAGTGAATCAATTGCCCATAAAAGGTGCCAGGTTGTCAACAATGGAAATGAAATCCCCTGGTTACTGAACAAACAGGCTCGGAGCAGCACTACAAACTTCCGCTCACCGCCGAGGCAATTTGCCTCTCGTGTAACCTGGAGGGTATCTCTCATTATAATTGCTACTCGGTCCTGGCTTGAATTGCTCCAAGCACTTCTAATACAATCTGATCCCTTCAGACCCTGCTTTACTGCCCCTGTTCAAGCATGAAGAATTCAAGCTGGAACAGGTGCGGAGCAGGATGATTAATACAATCTGGGGAACAGGGAGTCTTTCACAAGCAGAGCTGCCAACGCTATCAATTTATGTGGTAGACAACTGCTTTGGGCAGTAACCTACTGGATTTCCAGTATCTGGCAGCTTAGGTTCTTGGATGCCTGGAAATTCAGGAGAATTTCACAGAGCCCACACAGAGCAACTTGAGGTGGAACGAACAGCGAGTCTGATACGTCCCTGGTCCCCAAAGGGGAACTGAGTCAATTCGTGGTTGTCACTTCTGGACCTGCAAGGGCAGAATGGTCCAAGGGGGGCTTGGTTTATGTAGTGTGGTAAAGGCTGACTCCTGTCTGGGCTTACATGGGGATGGGAAGGAAAAATGCTGGGAAGGAAGAAATGTCACTTACGCTAAAAGATAATATCAGCGCATAAGAACAAACAAGTATGGATTGGCCAGGGATACAGTCACACTGTAAACTGAAAGATCTTAGGTAACTATTAGTCTAAGCATGTTGCACAACAGCCTTCCTCTAAGGGAGGGGGAAGCAACAGACAGCCTAGCTACTTCTAAAAAAAACTTGAGCCTTTATGAAAGGATTCTATTAAAAAAGTGTCTGTAACATTAGGGATTAAATCTGCTAAGTCCAAAGATCCTGTCTGTTTTCAACTACACACTAGCCCTTATGTGCCTTTCTCATAAAAACCATATGATCTTCTTTCCTTTCTCTGGAATCTCCTCTGTGTTCTTCTCCACTAAGCATTAGCAGTAGTATGATTTTGTGTTTTCCAGTTTGTTAATCCTATTTTAAGTGCCAGTTCTTTGTATTAACCTTAATTTCTTTATATGTTTTCTGCTTATATGTCTTTACATCACACAGGTAAAGGACCAGAGATTTTGGCATCATTTAGCTTAGCTGACAACACAACCATTAAAAGAACTGTCTTGAAATCTTCTGTATCCCCCATTTTCTTCTATTATATAATCCCATTTTTTTTAAAACTTTACAACATAATCATAATAGTAGCCCTCTGAAATCAGCAATGAACGAATCTCTTGTATGGCCATGGCATCATGGAGTCATGGGAGAATCTCCTGCAGATCAGAGGCAAAATTTCCACTTGAGCTGAGAGCTGGTGCATTGTGAATAAAAACTGTATCAATCCTATTAATTTCACCTAGTGAAGGCCACTGGTAACATTCTTCCCTATTACAACCTCCCTTATAAAAGTCCATCCGAATCTTTAATACTAAGCCATGAAGAAAAGACAACAACCTAGAACTTAAAAAATAAGGTCTTTTCAATTAACGATTTAAAAACAGGGGAAGGCACCTTATGTACCTTCTTCTTATCTTTCAGATAAAGACCTCTTGGGTAAGCTTGGTAAATCCTTATCTGCTAGATAAAGGACCACTATGATGGGCCTTATCGCTTAATTAAATCCTAGTACTATGTACAATGAAGTCAATAATTTGTTATACAAGATAGCACTTCAAACTGTGGCTGCATTGGATAATGCATCTCTATTGGTTCTCTGTACCAAAGCATGCTGTAATGGGTTGTGTTCCATAACCTGCTCCTGGGCTGCAAGGAACTCATTATAGAAAAGGTGCCCGGCTTAATGTAGACAGGCTGTGATAAATAATCTGTTGGATCGACTAGATAAACTAAGGTCCCCAGATGAAAGTGATTTGATATGTAGGGCCTAATTCTGTCAGACTTCCTTGTAAGGAAATTAGTTGAATGTGAAAGATTTGCGGATTTTGGCCCAAATAAAATACTGATGCTGTCGATCACTGTAACGGAAAAGTAGTATAACCAAAGTTAATGTTAGAAGATGCTGTGAAACCTGTGGAACAAATGCAGCTACTAAAAAAACACGATAAGGTCTAAATCCTGACCATCCTTTTACTCATTAAGGTTCACATCACCCATTGCATTTACATCCACACATATCAGGGTGAAAAAAGAAACTGGTCAATAATAGCTATAGAAACTATCACCAGATACCATACTGGCAAGGTCTTCCTGAATACGAAACCTAGTCCAAATGATTCTCTTTTCCACACAGGCAAACATACTTGCATAAAGAAGTCTAATACTTGCAATGCTTCATTTCACTAATTGGCTTATTGGTAACATGCTAGAGTGATCTGTTCCTGAGTTTGTTTGGCAACAACACTTTTGTACATATGGATAACCCATAAAATGAGGTGCATTGTATCTCTGAGTTGCTGAAGGACTCCATTATAGCCTAAACCCATTACCCATTAGGCCCAGGAAACACAGAAATGGCTTGATCCTGCAATATGCTCTGAAGGTCTACAAGCTGGGAGTCTTTCCCTGGAAAACGTGGAAAATGTTAGACTTGAGATCTGCTACTGGCTCTAATGTTGCTCAGCACTATGAAAATAGAAACTCTATAGTTGGGATATATTTCCCTTCACTTTTATCAAGATCGGTCTCCCACAGCTAAGTGCTGCCATTCAGCCCATCTAATGTAACTAAACGGAGGAGGTTCACACAACGAGCTTAGATTAGGCATCTAACTTTTAGCCAAATAGAGCTAGAGAACACTTACCCTTCCCTTAGAAAGAATCCCCAAGGAGTGTCTGAGCACACAGCTGTAGCAATGCTACGACACAGATCTCTGCCCATGAAGGACGGGGCATCAAAATTCCTGGGTGCTCAGTAAGACAAAAGGTCCAGATGCGGATCTTGTTCATACTGAAGATGGTGATTGCTTTGAAGTATGTTATCTTTACTTATTTATGCCAATGATATGCTCAGAACTACACTCGCAACGTTAAGCTGAGACAACTCCTGGCCATCGGGATAAACAGGAGTAACATAAAATGACTCTAGATTATGCCAACCAAAATCATCCCTGTTAGGGCTATTCTGTAAACTTAGCACCTCCACACATTTACAGGGTTTGCTACAATCACATTCATGCTTTCATAAAGCTGAGGGCACAAAAACTGCTTCCAGGAACCACTGGTATCGAGGCCAGGCCAAACATGCTCTAAGTTGCTAGAGCTGTGTGCAGGAGTTTTTGGATTTCACAGCTGGGTACTCCTAACAAATTGTACTCCTTTCTGTGCATAGTCTCCAAGGATTTCCCCATAAATGCATAGACCTAGTTCTCGCATGTCTGGCAAACTCTTCCTGTACGCTTGCCAAGTTTTAAAGGGCAAGGAATCAACAGCTGATAATTTATGCCAGGAACCTACAATGATCCAAATTCACCCCTCGTGTACTTCTGGTAAAGCCAGCAGAGTTCCAGGGGAGAAATTGTTGGCTTTGCAAAGTAAATTTTCACTGACATTTGAGGAATGCACAGTATCAATTAAAGCAGAGCTAATTATTGCTACTATTATTTGCATTGCAGTAGTTCCCTGAGGCTTTTAACAGGATTACAGCCTTCTGGTATGAGAAGTTCTCAGAACGGAAGCTCTGATCTGGAAGTTCAGTACGATAGCTGACATTCGGTACCTGTGCACAATGTCTCTATGTTCAGTGGGGCTCCTCAGAGCATGGGGCTTTGCTCACAGGTATGGGCCACAAGAATCTGGGCCACACAAGTTGCTTGTGACGCTCTGAGGTTTGCCTAAAGCCATCACATGTCTTTCTCTTCTTTACAGAGTGGAAGGGGCCAGCCTGGCCTGTGTCCAGAGAAAGCAAGCCCTTCCCAAAACTCAGCATTTGTGCAAGGTCAACGATGCCGTACATTGGCTCCTTGTCAGGAAACCTTGGGAAACACTCAACCTTTACTTATTCTGATATGTTTATCATGGGGTACCACTCCCTTTGCCTAAGAATGGGGCATCTCAGCCATTTTCCACTTTATTCTGAGTCATTCTTGAAAGGAAGGACTGCCTTAGATTTGTCAGCTTCACCCCAATTCCCCCGCTGCCCCTGACACCAGATGGGCTTCCTGGTGAAACAAAGCAAAGCTTAGTCAGTATGAATTCCAGCATCCAGACTGAAAAAAAAAAATTACAAACAAAATGCTGTAATATGTTTAACACTTGGATTCCTTTGATGTTTCTTGATTTTTTTTCTCTAGATGCCTAAAATATATTGCAAACACTGGGGTCCAGGGCAATACGCAGGCTTCTGCATGCTGCTCTCAGTTCAGAACCCAAAGCTACAGCCCAAACCTCCCTGCAGCCCGTTGGAGCTGGTAATAATTTATATATTTTATATTATACTTCAACAATATACGTGTTCAGTTGAAATTTTGATCTTTGATGGGTGACCAGCTTTCTAGGGATCCCACACGTGACACATAAATAACACACTTGACAGACACATGGCTTGTTTAGACCATTTCTCAGCACACAAGCTCTCCTACTCTCCACCCCACCAGCTGTTTCAGGGTTCCTTAGGTCACGTTGTTCTGAAGAAATTACAGCCGAAATAAGATGCATCAAGTGGATTGCAGACAACAAGGCAGATAAGCTGCAACAAGTGGATAAATAAGTGACAAGAATGGGGGAGGAAACAGAAAGAAAAATTACAGCGATAAAAGCCCATACACATTAACACCGCCTGCAGCTCTGGAACTATGGTTAGTCTGGAGGCTGTAACACACTCAATGTTTTCTGTTCAAAGTTTATCACACCAGTGTTTTTCATATATTTTAATTGTTTTAATCCTCATACTGTTCTCTTTCCTTAAGTAAGATATTTATTAGTTTTTAAAGTCCTTCTCATTTCCTACTCTGCCTTTGCCCTTCTGGGGAATACGCTCAAAAAGAAAGCATCTTTCACCTGCTTGTACCTTTTAAGAGGTACTGCTGCCTCCTAAGATTGCTGCCACCGCCAATAGATCATAGATCAGGCCCAGTGGCACCAACAAGAGAGTGAATTTGCTTTCGCACCCCTCATTTGTACACTTTAAATTCAGAATTTCCCATCCAGTGTGACAGAACATCTGCTGGATCACAGGATGTTGCTGAAATAACCCAAGACTTGTTTAGTGTCCGATTTGGAAGAACGCCTCCAAAGACAGGCTAACGTTGCGTGGAAGACGGTGCCTTGGAGTTAGATGTCACTTTGAGAGGTTCATCACATGAAAGTTCTGAGCCTAGCCCACGACCGGACCACCCATCTTGGCCAGCCTACCATGCTGTGAAAACTCAGTCTGGTTTTGCCTGAGTGGGACTAGAATGAAAGCTCATGAAGGGGTAACTGTGGTTAAAAAATAAGCTTGAAGCACATTTTCTCTAGGGAATTAGGAGCCATTTGCTGTTGATAACACTGTTCTTACTACCCTCGTATTAATTTTAAGTGTTTAATGGCATTAAATTTGGAAGACTGCTTTACTGGATTTTTGACTGGTGATTTTTAACCATTTGAGTGTGCATGCAAAAATAAATAATAATTTAAATACATTAAAAAAACAGATTAAAAATGAATGTGTCTGCTCAAAAAATAAGCTACTAAGTATTTTGGAAAAACAACGTTAAAAACCAAAACTAACGTAAATAAAACTAACAGTGACTATTGCAGTGGAAACAGCTTAATGTGGAGACGTTAGGACACAACAATTTTCACCAAAAAGTTTCAAATAATCAGAAAAAAAGTAGTTTAGCATTTCTCCCCAGCTTTGGGAAATTTGAGGCAGCAGATGCAAGGCAACCTGCCCCAGTAATGCAGCAAGTGAGTGCAGAATGAGGATTACAGGTTTCTTGGGTTCTGGCTCAGTTACTTACTTAATCTCCTTGCAAGATGATCTGTTGCATTCCCAACTGCAGCTGTATTTGCTTTGGAAGACACACAAGCAAATACATTATTTATGCAGAACTTCCAAAAGTATTTAAATAAATTGATGATGATTAGTTCATATAAAGTCTTTTTAATTCATGGATTCCAGAAGCAGCAAGTATGTTAACCCCCATTTACAGAAAAGACACGAGCATACTTGCATTTTATAGCACAGTAGTAGTATCAAGAAAAGAGTTTTTTATACAGAATCCAGAGCAACTATAGTTCCTGAAATTTAAAAACTCAGGGAAAGTCCTGAGTGAAGGAGAGTAGAGTCACCATAGTTCTATCTGTCATCATAGTTTAGGTCCCTCTTCCACATCTGCTGAAGTTCATACATCTGGGAACAGCCACTTTTTCGTACCAGAGCTGTGCAAAATGGCTAAAGGGTCTGTATATCAAGAAACAGAGTAATAGCGAACTATTCTGTTATTCCTCTTTAATACTGGATTGGTATGTTAAGCAAATGGTAACTTCTGTTTGGACTGTCAGTCACTGAAATCAAATCAGCTATTAAAATGAGCAAAAACATAGAGCATGAAATGCCTGTAAAATACACTCTTCTACATATCTGAATGCCACAAAGATGCTCATTGTGAACACTGCTTAACACTTAATTTCCCAGTCTCAAACAGAAGAGATACAGAGAATCATGACAAGAGAGCTGTGAATTGCAACAGGCTGCTGCTGAGACTGGCCAAGTCTCGCCCCACACACTTCTCCATCCAGCCTCCAAAGGGTCCAGAAAACTCCCTTGCCAGGAAATCCTTTTGTGTCGCAAAGCAGCTACCCAAAAGAAAGATTGATACCAAGGAGTGATGGCTGAAATCCTGGCCCCAGTAAAATCACCATGTTTTTTTACCACTGATAGTAGCAGTGTTCACATTTCACTGCCTCCACGTCATGCAATCAGAGCTGGACTGATGGACTACATATTAAATTATCAACAAGCATCACATACTAATGGTCCATTTCCCAAATTAAAGTCAGAATTTGTCTGTGAGTTTGTAGGAACATGTAAAGAATAAATCTCTAGCTGTACAGTTGTGAAGAAAACCTAAAAAATGAGACCAAATGCAATGCACAGGTAAGTCTGCAGGGAGCCTGGAACAAAGTGACATGAGAACTTCCCTATTCTCATAGCTAGGGTTTAATCAGATAACGCTGATAATTTAAATACCAACATTGTTAATTATTTCCATGAGGACTTGTCCACCTGGGAAAGTTTTGCCGTTTACTTGAACTCGTCTTGTTATAGTAGGCTCCATTAAACTGTTTTAGATCATATTGGGCTTCTTCACAAGTAGTGTAACCTAAAAGTTTGTTTTATATCAAGGCACAAGTTTACATTGTGTTTAACCCGGTCTGTGCAGAATGCCGGAACTCCTGACTCCCCCATTAAAAGGAAAACTAGGAATCCAAGGCAGGAAGGAAACTCAGAAGGAAAACTCTTTTTGGTGAATTACTTTTTTTGTGGGATCAGTGATCCAAACTGATCTACTGTGCAGCCACATGATCACTAGGTCCTTTGAAAAAGAGAGGGGAAGCATGTAGCTAAGCAGTCAGGAAGGAAGCGTTTAGATAAAGGGCTAGCAGGAAAGGACTTTTAGCTTGCAGTGAAACTGGATTTAGCATGTTAAGACACTGAGCCTGTAAAGTATGTACCCATTTGAGGTTTGAGTGGAGAAGCAAGAACTACATGGCCTGAACTATTTTAGTCTAGTTTATGCAAGCATTAACTCCCCTGCACGCTCAAGCCTTAAAAGATGGAGGACCACATCTACCTAACATAGCCCAAACCATCCCTTTCATGGTGTATTTTAATCCCGTTAATTCATGGGGGTTTTTTTCATACAAGAGGCAGGGGAACTTGGAGGGTCCAGGTGGACCTACACCCTACTGAGGCCTCGATGCAGTTCTATGTGAGCTAGGCATTTCAGAGGTGTTGTGAGCACCCTCCCACTTCAGCAAGAGACATCTACAGATCCTCCTCAGGCAGGCCTGGGAGCGCTGAAAAAGCAGCACCTCCTTCCCCCGTTCCCACTCCCCACCATTTGTCCCGGTCAGGCACCGCAGCCGGCTCGGCCGCCTCCGCACGCAGCCAGGCTGCGCACAGCATCCTCCCTCCGGGCCGGAGGGCCTGCTCGCCTGTGAGGGGGAGGCTAGTCCCAAGCACGGCGGGCCGCTCGCAGGGACCCCGGGCAGGGTGCGGAAGCGCTCGGGGGCGGTTCCACAGCCCTTCCCCAGAGCCGCCGCGGACCCCCGAGCGCGGCCACCATCCCGCCCGCACACACCCCTCCTCCGCTTCAGTGCCCTACGCGCACGCGTATCCCCGCCTCTCCGCGGAGGCACGTGCCACCCTGTGGCACATGCGCACTCCTGCTCAGCCCTCCCGGCCGGCGCAGCCGGCAGGAGGCTGCTCGGCGCATGCGCAGAGGGCGCTGACGGTGGCCGGCGTGCGGAGCGCCTGGGCCCTGGCTAACCAACCAGCGGCGCCCGCTGCCCGCCCTCCCCGCGAGGGAGGGTCCGGTCCTCCGCCATCCCATGATGCAGCGCGGGGGCGGCGGCGACAGCGACGGTGGTGGCGGGGGCGGCCGCCATGTTGTGGTAGTTTGTTGTTCTCCTGCGGTGGGTGCGTGCGGAGGGGCGGCGGGAGGGGGAGCCGCCGGGCGCTGAATCCAAGCCCTTCCCCGTCTCCCCGCTCCCCGCCGCTCCTGGGGGCGGCACGGGGTCGCTGCCAGGAGCCGCCGTCGCCTGGGCAAGGCGAAGAACCATGGCTGCCGCCCTGGGAGGAGGCGCAGGTGGGTGCCGCGGCCCCGAAGGGCTTCGTCTGGGGGTGGGCGGGGGGATCGTGGCTCCGGGGCCTCACTTGGGGGATCGGGGCCGGCTGCAGCCGCGGCGCGGGGCCTGGCTGGGCGGAGCGGCCGGCGGGGCTGAGGGGAGCCGTGGGCTGCGAGGCCTTCCTGGGGCGGTGGCGCCGCCGCCCCTCGCCGCTTCTCTGCCTCCTGCCTGGGCGGGGGCGGCGAGTTTTGCGTGCTCGGGGGTGCAGGCAGGAGCTCCGCTGGCACCGCAAGGCCCCAGGGGCTCCTGTCTTGCTAATGGGAGTCGGCCTCGTGTGGTGATGGGAACTGTAGTCTCCCCTTGGCCAGGGCCGGGCCGGGAAGGGGCAACAGCTTCATCGCTCGCCGCAGGTGCGGGACCTCCGGGTGGGATGGCTAGGTTTAGAGGCATTCATTCCCATAGTTTTTACAGCTACAGTATGTGACCTGTTTGAATAACTTATCTCTCATGTGGGGAGTAGTTATAATTTATTTTACAGACTGTGCGGAAGCAGGAGGTCTCACTTGGAAAGTGTAAAATGAAGTCAGTGCTTGACCGCAGAACTCTCAGGCATGCCACTGCTCTTCTTCTTGACTTAGGACACTTCTTCTCACAGCATTTTAAATGACAAGTCAAAACCCTCTGTGGTTCTGATTGGTATATTAATCAGATTTAAAAATGAGAACATTTGGTTGAGTGATCAAAAGAAAGACTTGCAGGGGTTACACTGGGGTGTTCAAGAGTGATAGAGTTAAGAGAACATGTGTGTTTCTGGTGCTGTGGGCCTTGCTTTCACTAGGAGTAACAGTTTTGATAAAGACTGGTCAGAGTTGTCAGTTGACCCACTTGTCCTCGTTTGTACAAAAGTTTGTGATGATTTTAGTCAGTGTTTTTTCTCTAAGTAGGTGTCATGGAGAAGAGTGTGCCTTGTCCTGGTGATCACTCACCTAAGTGGTCAGACTGTTGGCGATTGCTAGCTTAATTGGTTACAAAGTACATAAACACAATTAAATTTCCTGCTGAACGTAAATATTACAAAGAAATTCCCAAATTTAGGAGTTGAGGGATTTGGGAGGAACGCTAGGAAGGACAATACTGATTGGTAAAACAGTAAATATTAAAATATTTTGTGCATTGTTTTAATGGTGGTAAATATATTACAATGTTTAAGTTATTTTACAAAAATCTTTGTGCTAGTTTCTGTGGTTCAGATCAGTTATTTGTGATGTGGAAGTAAACTTTGAGTGCATGTTCCATCTCTGGAAGTTTTTTTCTAGTATTATGAGGACAGAGTAATTTAAAGGAAGTGTCACTTTTGAAGCATTTTAGTTCTTGTGTTTAAAACTCTGCTGCAAGTTGAATGAGCATGCTTTCATGTACAAATGACTAGGCAATAGACAGCCTTCAACTAAGTGGTGAAATTGCATTTTCAAAACTAGGTTTTTTTGTTGTGGAGTACCGTTTGTGTCTAACTGTGAATTAGGATCCCTTTGTACTCCGTGGGCACAAGCAGTTGTTTGTTCGGTGTTAACACTGTGCTCATCAATAAATGGTGGCCAATTAAATATGATCCTTGTCCCACATAAACAGTGCTTGTTTAGTCTAGATGATCACTGTGCAGCACTTGCCTGAATGCAGAAACCCAGAGGTGTCACACATGTCCCTATGACTAGTCAAGAAAAATTCCTGGTTGAAGTTGTTAAGCACACTTTTAAAACACAGTAAAAAAGCCTAGAACGTACAGGAACAGTATATGCAACTCTTTTTGGAAAGGGACTACTCTTCAAAGTCAATAGTGGTAGCAAAAGGGAAAGAAGCCGAGGACCAAGTGGTTATTTGGCTTAAATATCTTTTGGTCAGTTAAAGTTTTAACTGTAGGAACTAATGTTTTGGATTTCTTTTTTAGATTTTTTGGGGGGAGGGAAAGACTTTAAAATATGGTGATAACAGCACCCCAGTGTTTTCTTAAAAAAGACACCCTCTAATGATTGGTAAAGTAGTACAAAATAGGTCTTGGAAAAATGAGTGGAGTGTTAATTAGATGACATTGCAGGGTAACAGTTGACAAAGTGAGATAGTTTTGGCTTTGAAGATGCAGATTAAAGTTTAAATCTTCTGTAAGGATATGTTGCAGGGCTGAAAAATGAAATGTGAAATGGCTATGTCGGCTGAACACTTAAATATATTTGATGGAAGGAAGGTGGTATGTCTGTTGGACAGCATGTGTGGACTCATTGGTCATTTATAATTTTTTAGGCTCTTGGGAAATACTGGCTTGATTGCTAAGAATAAAGTATTCATATGTACTTATGTGACCAGATGGTTGTGTTGGTGCAGCTAAGCTTTCTAAGAATGAAGGTAAAGGCTCTTTTGGTGACAGGTTTCACAAACATAAACTGGAAAGTTTTCAAATGGTGGTCTCTGAGGTCTGTGGGAGTGATTCACAGCTTCATATTACTTCACAAATTCCTTTGCTATGCAACCTGATTCAACTTGCTTCTAGTTCTAGAATGACTGTACTGAAACATAGAACTTCAAGGTGGATGTGCTAGTGATAATGGACTTTGAGGGCTTATAGTTGCTCGTTAGTCCACTGATATGGTTAAGACAATGGTTCCCAAACTTTGAATCAAACTTTCATATAAAACCAGAACCAGAGCAAACATTGAATGTTGAGTAATGTAATCTTACTTTAAGTGGCTACAAAGAGGACGAAGGCCCTCTCTTCACAAGGAACCACATGGAGAAGACAAGAGGCAAGGGCTACAAGTTGCACCAGGGTAGGCTTCACTGGCTATAAGACAGACTTTTTATTTTTTTTTTTTACAGTGAGAACAATCAATCACTGGAAAAACCTCCCCAGCGGACATGATGGAGTCTCTATCACTGGAGGTTTTCAAGATGGGGTTGGACAGGGTGCTAGATAAGTTATCGCATCTAGGCTTCCTTTCCCACGGAAGGTTGGACCAGATGGTTTTTCAAGGTCCCTTCCAACTGGGGCTGTTCTATGATTTAGTGATTATTTGCTTATAGTATAATGTAATAACTGTGTTGTATAGGTGCTGAATTTTTTTCTTGGTATTTACTGCAATCAATTTACAGCTAGATTTTAATCTCATTTAGGGAGTGATGGTTGCAGGGTAAACAACAAACTATCACTAAGACAAAGCAAGGAGCAGTTCTTATCTTGATCGTCTGCAGTACTGAAGTAAGGGAGAACTTGTAAGTTTTCTTCCTTTCAGATTAATTCACTTCTGATGAACTGCAGTGGTCTAGAAGACTTTGCAGATATCCTTGGGTTGTGAATCATGACAGGGGATGGGGCGGAGGAGGAGCTGAAGAGGGCCCCATCTATACATGTCTACCCCATATTGCTACTGGAAGTCCTGTACCAAGAGTAGCTGAATGGGTGTTTCTCTACCTCTGAGCCTGTTATGTTATTTCTCCAGCTTGAACTTAAGCTGTCATCAGTTTAATTTCATTTGAAGTAATCTGAGGGCTGCTGTTGTGCTCTCAGCACTGTAGTGGCTTTAAAAAACTTTTGTGAAGCTGTTGATAAAAATTGAAAAAAAGCTTATACTGCTAGCACGGCAAGCACCTTTCTCTGTGTTGTGGATCACTATCCATTTCAAAGATGTAGTAAAAATTCTCCAGTGTGACAAATTCAATAGCTTCAGGCTATTTGGCAGCAGCGAACAGGGACTGGAAAGAAATTCTGCATTTGTGCCTAGATGAAAGTAGGTGGAGTGTTGGCTGTATTTTGGTCTCTGTGGGTATTGCATCTGCTTTATGAAGTGGACTGATGCAACTAGTCACTATAACTTAGAGGTATATTGGAATATGCACACACTAAAACTCCTCTAAGTGTCAAAGGCCTATAGAGTTTACAATTCATGAAATACAAATATATGATTATGAGCTACTGTACCAGCTAAGGACTAGTGCCAAAAAACATTAGTATTTGAATGAGCTTGTGGCAGGGAGATTTGCTTTAAAGCATAGCAATTTTTAATCTCTTTATGCTTCTTTGACAAGCTTTCACTGAAAGTCACATTCTTCTGAATGTTCTCTCAGGTCATCTAAATTAAACATAGCCTTAGTATCACTTGTTTTTACAAAAGCCAAACCATGCTTTAGCGCATCAAATAGTAAACCTCAGATTTTAGGTCACATAGAACTTGTTATCCAGAATAGTTTAAGAAGATGGTTGTCACTGACAGTTTTAACTATAACTTCTGGTGGCTGTGAAAGATGCTGGAGAGTTTCTGGAGAGTTGCAGTTTCCCATCAGTGTCCAGAGCCATTTGGGAACTGAATTCATGTGGATTTCATTTAAACTCTTGGCCTTCATTCACTGTTCAGCATTTGTGAGGCAAGGACTATGACACTTTTAAAATGTTTTTCCAAAGCAAATATATTTTCAAATCCAAGCAGACTTTGGAAATGTTTTTTGTGGCTTGGTGGGTTTGGGTTTGGGTAGTTTATTTAACAAAAAAAAAAAAAAATTACTATTTCTTTCAAGCAGTGGTTAGAGAACTTCAGTTCCAGGCAGCATATCATAATTAGTTCTGTTCTTGCTTATTGCTAGTGACTTGGTTTGCATTATGACAAACTCTCTAAAAAAAGTGGTTTTGAGAAGGTGAAAAGAAATTATTTCGTGTAGAAATGAATTTTTCTACTTTATTTCTTTGAGGAAGCTAAACTCTATCCTATAGGAGTAATTTGGAAAGAAAACGTGAAATAGACCAGTTGAGGAACATGTTATGCAATTGTTACATTGTTATAAATACTTAGTGAAAACTTAGGGCTTTTATGGGTAATTGTTTACCAATATAAAGACTACATTGATGTCTGTCCCTGCACAGATAAACTAAACTGTTTGTGTTTGAGTGTGGTGTATTTGTGCACGTGTGTTCTTGTGCATAATGCAGTAGTAGAAGTGAACGTGATTTTTATGATAGGGTAGAGAGCTTGATTATCTGTAATAAATGGGACTGGATTTATAGTGTGCTTTATAATGTGTTAGGTTTACATCACAAACTTGGGTTCAGGAGTTCCTGTTGACCATGTGTTTTTACTGCTAGACACTGTCACGATTTGTTACCAGAAGTTTTCATTCAGCTAGAGTTAATAGTACAGTTACATTGCCAGCCTATGTTTTAGACACGGCCGTTCCTCATGAAACCTGTTATTATTCTGTATTGCATAGCAAGAGATACAGAAATTCAGTTCATTATTGGGCAGAAACGTAAGTCTGTTTTTAAATGTTATACTTGGTTCCTCAAAATCGAGGCTTTACAATACCTATGTGTTGTGTAACCTTTTGCAATGAAATGTCAAGAAATATATTCTGTAGAAATAAACTATTACATAAAGATAAGCTGGTAAGCTTGTTTTTAATCTGGAGACTTGTGCTTGAAATGCTGTCAAGTTGTCATGTTGAGTGTTTTAAATATGATACTGGGGCATGGGATAGATCAAGATGGACTTGTTATGTTTAGCATTAAATCTAAGCATAGAGAAGTAGTGTTTTTTCATACCTGTTCTGCACAAAAGCAGTGCAGCTTAGTTACTTTATTAAAAGACCTGTTGGGTAAACAGCATGTAATGCTTTTTATCCATTGAACTATTGGATCGCTGTGGCATCTCCATCTTGTTTTGGATAAGGAGAAATTGTTGATGCTTTTTCAATGCCTAAAATTAATAGTATGTTTTATGTTCATGGTAGTGTAATATTGAAGTGAACCAAAATACAAAACTGTTAAAGTTTGAGACAGCATGTGGTTAGTGTTCCAGAAAGTGTGCAGGTATATTTCTAGGAAGACGAACGAGGCAGTGATCAAATAATTTTCCTAGTTTAGAAGTCTTGGCCATGTCATTGCAGTAAAATACTCCATCTTAGCAACAGTTGCTATGTAGGACTACCTTTTTAGGCTACGTTGGTACCATTTTAAGATGTTAAGAGCTCTGCAGTGTTCGTGCTGATTCACCTCCTACGCTTGTGAGACTTGACTGTGTAGCTTAGGACTTCCATTTTACATAGAAAAATGATTAGTGAAGGTTTTATTGAAGGGGTGTCCACAGAGTTAGAAAGTACCATCAGCATAGCCAAAGAGGAAATGAGGCTTGTATTTTGCGGATTTCTAGTGTGGATGATCTGTTTTTATTAAGCAGGAAAAAATATAACAGTTCTGGGAATATATCATAAAACCAAAAAATAAGCTGTATAGAACAGCTTATAGCACTGCTGGTGCTAGACCAGGGTAAGTATAAAGCAAATAGGAACCTTTTAGTGTGGGGAACCAAGTGTGTTTGGCTGCCTTTGTGCTTATTCTGGTTCACAGCTGGCCAGAGCCTTGCAAGGCAGATTGGTCTACCAAAACAGCCAGTGTTAGTCTCTGCAGCATCCTGCAACTTCTCTGTCACTTTGATAATGATGATTTTCTTAGAGCTGCAGTAGGAAGAGCCAAGTGGTGGATTATTTCCTTTGTTTTCCTGTATGACTGGTCTATCCTGCTTACTTACTCGGTTAGTGCTTTTTTGGTATTTGATAGGTCTTGGGTTTTTTTCCTTCTAGTGCTGCCTGGAAGTTAGAGAGGGGGTTTAGTGTGTTTAATGATTACCTGTCAGGATCTTCCAATTGATACCCAGCTAATGCACACACATCGTGGTGAGCTTTGCCATGAGAGCCTTGAATTCAAGCGAGGAGCCATAGCTGTTGCATTGCATGTCTTAGCAACAGCTGCTATGTACGACTACCTTTCTAGGCTGCACTGATACTGCTGGGAGAAATACAAAACCTCTTCCAACTCCTACAGTGGACATTTTCCTGCTTAAAAAGCTTATGTTCATGGATTCCCCCCCTCCCTTTTTTCTTCTCTCCTCACCTCCCACACAGTAGTACCGAGAATTTAAAAAAAAAAATAAAAATCTTTGGCTGTTGCTCTCAGTGGTTTTGTGCTCTGCTGATGCTGAGTATTCCTCTTTCCGTACAAGTTAATGTTTTACAGGCACTTAACCACGCTTGGCACAAACATTGACTTACAAGAGTTTCTCAAGGAGAAATGTTCATACATGTTACAGTGATTGTTGTTTACTGGTGTTTTCCAATGTTATTGCCTAGACAGGTAGAAGAAAATTGAAAATATGTGTAGTTTCAGAAATGGAAAAAAAATGATGCCTCACTGATGTTTGCTAGGTATCACATCACACTGCAGGTGTAAGGCCCGTGCCCATTGCAATGCTTGCTATCTCACAAAAGACAAAGCTGGCAATGAATGCTATTTGTAGATGCGTGACTGTTGTGACCTCCTTTTCTAAAGGAGAGCTACAACTTGCTTTGGGCTCTGATGACTCTTAATGTCAAAATGACATAATTTGTAACGCTCATTGTCAGTGTCAGGTGTCACAGGACAAATAAGAATAAAAAAGGAAAGCTGGTTCCCTCTGTCCCAAAGATCTTTGTATCATAAATGTGTGATGAGACAGGCAGAGAGGAGATGAGAACAGGGAGGTGTTGGGGACATACGTGGAGCAGTTCTTACAAGCTGTGGTCACCACACACAGATTAACCAGTCATTTTTGAGGCTTTTGTATGCATCATGCTAGAGGGGACTTGTGAAAAAGGCTTTGCATGGATGTAATTCAGCTGTGGATTTTGGTAGGAGTTGCTCATAAATAAGGAATAGGATGTGAGAAATGTGGAGGGGTTGGAAGAGCTGGAGGGTAGAGGTTCATGATGTTGGCTGAGTGGGGGTCCAGGTCTACGCTAGAAACTTGGCAGGAACTCGGACCCTCTTTTGGTATTGTTTCTTCACTAGTAGTAATACTAGGTTGAAGCACTTTTATGGCCCTGGAACTTAACTATCCGGCCTGGAAAAGTACTATGAAGTTACACTGAAGAATGTTTCTTTTTGCTGTAGAGAGATCTCAACAGAGAAAAAGGGTTTGGCATGTAACTTTGTGTTGTCTAGATTTAAACCTGGCTGATGTGAAGGTGCATCTGTGTAAGAATTGTGTGCTGAAGAGAGAAGATCTTGTCTTCAAGGGGTGTTTGTTTATAATACAGCTCTCTGTATTTCTAAAAGTGGTGCCTGGCATGAAAAAATACGGTATCTTGGAAGCAAGCAGGCATAGCTTAAAAAGAAGTTACTGTCTTCCTGATGGTGGTCGTTGTCTTGAACTGTGTTAGTCAATAAGTGGACATTTGTAATTTGGGTTGCTGCAAAACCAGTCGTATTACCTTAAAAAAAAAAAAAATCTTTGGAGGTGATTACATCAAGTCAGTGGATTACTGCAATCCAGCTGTAAGAACAATGACAGTGCAGGATATTTGTGCCCTTAAAATGGCAGTGCACTAAGATAATCACTGCAGCATGGTTTTGAATGACCATAAGGAGAGCAAGGTGACATTTTTTTCAGAGACCACAAAATTGGACGATTTAGACTTCAAGAGGAAGATAGTAAATGCTTGGATAGCTGTCTGGCTTTCCCCCTTGGGTGAAATAGGAATTGGAATTGAAGGAGGTTGCAATATGTAGATGTTTGAGCAGAGAAATGTAAAACAACTGTTTGTTTCAATGGTGTTAGCCCATGTAAATTAGTTTATATGTAGAAGATTAGTTAAAATATGAAAGTATCTGTAGGGAGTAAAGGGGGGAATGTGATCAAGGGGAATTGTTTTTACCTACTCTTTCAGGACAAAGGAGTTGCCACACTTATGTTGCATCATAATTTGTACTGAGCAGTCTTATTTTCATAGCTGTTTATGATTGAAATTTCTAGTTTGAAAGCTCTTAATTTAGTGACAGTGTAAGAACTGAATTTTCTCTTTTTAATGTTTTTACCTCCTTTTAAACTTCTACCAGTCACTAGCACCTGTATTTTGATTATATGAAGTAAAAAGTGAATAGGTTTGTCATTGCATGTGGGGAATATTCACTAAGGGATACTGGGTTGAGTTTAAAGAGCTGAAGACAGATTTGGTTTTGAAACTTCGTTAAAACCAAATAAACATAGAAAACCAGCTGATCCTTGGCATTGTACTTAGTCAAAGAGTTGAGTGCAAATAGAGTCAGGAGAGGGACTGGAGATACAGCATCTCAGTGTTCACCAGTTCAGACTGTAAGGCTGGAAGGACTGGATTGCTCAACCACCTGTATTTTGCAGACCATTAAACTGCAGCCAGTTTCCGTATGGGCTGAGCATAAATTTTATTTGCCCACTTGTTTGACTCTTAGAAAAGTCATTACAATGTGTGAAAAGGCACTGAACCAGGTGTGCATTCTCTGGGCTGTAGCCACAGGATGGGGGAGTGAGGGTTGAGTGTTTCTGAAGGTATGTGCTTCCAGTTTACAGATGACGAGACATCTGGATGTTTGAACAGAGCAGATGAGCTTTGCATTTCTTTTGCAGATAAATTGAAGATTTAATATTTTTGAGTAGCAAAATTGTCATTTGCAAACTAAGCTACTCGAGTAATTTGTGATTTGATAGGCTAAAGTGGGTGTACTTGTTGAGAGGAATATATGGAGTACCAGTTTTATCTTGGAAGGCGTGTGCATGCTTAGGTACACAGTGGTGTAACCTGCTTCAATTACTTCTTGTGTTTTTAATGCCCCAGTTGAGATAATTGGTGGTGTATTACACCCAACTTCCCTCTTCTGTTTTGGGTTGCTGGTACTGTCATGCCTTGTGCTGACCTGAGGTTTCCTCCTATCTTCAAAGTGCCTTTGCAGGCTCAGTGTGGGTAGATGAGCTTGTGGCCCCCAAGGCAAGCAGAGATCTGGCAGACATGGTTCCCTTCACCTCCATTGCAGCTCAGTTTCATGGATTTCTGGGGAGCTTCTGTCTCTGGGTTAACCTTCATTGGCAACATTTTCCAGTGATTTCTCTCATGCTCTATCTGTTTTCCTCGAGTCATCATTACCTCAGTAGTGAGAAGAGAGAAAGTTATACAGAACATTATGGTTTCTTATTATTGAAGCATGTTGGTATTTCTCTGTTTTCCTCATGTTAAAATGGAAAGTAGAAAAAGGTATTTTTGCATCTTCTAAAAAACAACAACCCCCCCTAAAAAATCCCACCTAAGTGGTTGCTTCAGAAACCTTTCATTTCAGTAAGAATTATTTAATGTAGTCACCTTCTTTACAGATGATGACTTTGATCAGTTTGATAAGCCTGGTGCAGAAAGGTCTTGGAGAAGAAGAGCTGGAGATGACGACTGGGACAGGTAGGTAGAATATTTTCATGTTCAGTTTCTATATGCTGAATTACATTGCTCTGTTTTCCCATTCTGGCATTTTGTATTCTAACATTTAGACTAGCGCACATTTAGATACTAATGAAGATGTTGGTTGTTATGCATGTGTCAGCTGATGCTAGATTGTGCCAAACATATACTTGCCTTGAGGAATATAGAGAGCACTATGAAGAGATACCATTTAAAATTGGATAAATACAAAGTATTTGTGGTGTGTAGTTAACTTTGCAATTAATGTCCTGGTTTTCCTTTTGAATATTCAGTAGATCTTGGTGGTTTAAATAGTTAGATTTTTGCTAGTGCTTTAATTTGCCCAACTTTTTTTTTTTTTTTTTAACTAGATGTTTAAATTCTTACCCTCAAAGTCCTACTTCAGTTTTACATTGGGGGAGAGCAATAGAGCTTAGGTATGGGTTTCTATTGAAAAATATAACTGTTGTAAAGATTTAGAAGTATGTATGAACTTGGTTATTTTGGGGGAGAATAAGAGCATGTTCTTTTACTTGAAGGCACTCTAGCTGGGAAAGACTTGAATCAAGCTGCTGGCTAGACTTGTCTGTTCTTTCTGGGAGAAAGCTTTACACTATTTTGTGGGGTTGCTTTTTTTATTATTCCTTTTCAGTAACAGAGAGACTTATTCAGACTTTGCCAGTGGTTTTCACTGTAAAAAGGGAAAAAAACCCCATTCAAAATAGATTTTTGTCTTTTCTAATAATCAATCAAGTGATTGTAGTAAACAAATTTTACCCTAAGTAGTTTTCCACCGAGCTGAGCCCTTGGAGTGAATCAGCTACTCTACATTTATCGTCATTCCAGAGGGATTAGTTTCCTCTTCCGTGCTTTTCTGCTAGGTTAAGTGGGTAGTTTTCATTGCTCTAGGAGGTGAGTAGGAGTGAGTAAGTTATTTGGACAATAGCTTCAGTATACAGTGTGTTCTGCTGTATGCTGGTGAGGGGTGTCTGCTCTCTGTCATGCCAGCACAGCTGTTTGTGGGTTGGATGGTGAACTGCATCAAGGAACCGATCTGGTTTGAGAATGTAATGAAAGTACCTTGTTCAGGCTGCGTCATTGTACCGTGCTGCCTCCCACCCTGGCTCTGGGTATTCAGAAATACTGAAGCCAATATTACAGGCAAAATGCTTTGTATTAGAACATTTTCTGAACTTTTTGCCTTTGCTGACTTCATGGTATGAATAGGTGGGCTCTTAGATGCTGGCTGGTCACATTAGGTTTTAGCTGTCCTACTCTTACCACTTTAGAAAATTTGGAAGAGTCAAACAGCCATTGTATCGGAAGTGTAAGCTTATTGCCAACGGTAAATTCCCTGTGGCAAAGCCATTTTTATAGGGCTTGAGAAATTGAAAATACTCTGTAACCTAAGCTGAGACTTTGAAGCACACAAGGATTCATTTTTAGAAAAAAGCTTTTGTTTATGTGTTTATTATTAGCTGCATATAATTTCAGATAGATGATCAAAAATCGTATTGTTTATTCTTTAGTGAAGTTGTAAGGGAAGTGGTTTCAGGTGCAGTGCTGGAGATTCTAGAGTTTAATCTTGCTGATAATTTCAGAAAATTTTTTTTACAACTGTATCTAATAGAATATTATTTTATTTACATCTGTTGGAATCTTTATTATTTTTTTTATTATTATTATTAATTCTTTTTAGTTTGCCAGGCTATATTTGGAAGTGTTAAGTTCTATGGTTGTCTGGGCAATTTGAAATGCTGTACATGGATATGTTGTTGCCTAATGTAATTGCTTGCATTTCTTTAACTACTGGCCTAATTCAGTATAAGATACAGTTTCCTGAAGATGGAAAAAAGGCTGAATGAACACAGTGGACTTGGGGGTTTTTTTGTTTGTTTTGTGTGGTTTTTTTTTTTAAATCTGTTATGCTTTGTTTTGCAACCTAAATCACTTTTTTTGTGGGGGAGGGTGAAGGTGTTATGCTGTTAGTCATACATCTTGATCAACCATCAACTCTTACTATGTTGCTACTTAACTGAGTCCCATCCCCCAGTCATTTAAATAATTTTGATTTCCAGATCACTTTCCTTTCTCAAACACTGCAGGGTGATAACTGAGAGTTGGAAGGCCCCCATTATTTGGGAGTACAAATGTAATATTGTTCTTGGATAATTTTCTCCTGTTACAGTTTTTTACAAATTATTTTCCTGAAACACTCGTGTCCTTGCTACTGCTCATGTTTCATGAGGCATGCTCATGAAATTGGAGGGCAGAAAGGGCCAGTGTGACATCTTTATCATGGGCTGTTAATTTACACATTTATCTCTATAAGTAGTCCAAAGCTTGGGTTTGGGAAAAACATGCAGTTAAGTTGCTATCCTGGGAGATGACAGGCCTGATTTAGTAGTTGACTTTTGCTGAAATTAGCTTGATCTGACCCTTCTCTGAGATTATTCCTTTCTCTACACTGGCATGAAACTTTCCACTTTTTGTTGTCTTTCTTTTTTTATCATTATTTTCTCTTTCTCATTTGGTGAGCTGAATTTATTCAGTGAGGGGAATGTTGAGTATTGGGAGTTGAAGAAGGGGAGGAAAGGGGTCTGTCTCTTCTAAAAGCAGTGAACTCTTAGATTATCTTAACCCTAATTTCCTAGAATTGTGGTTTTAGAAAGACCTTTGTGTCTTGATGATAGTGAGGGTGAGTTGCCTTTGGAACTGTCACAGATACATACTTCTATTCCAGTTTAATTTATTTTGTGTGGCTTTGTGTGGTATCAGATTGCAACCATTTGGTTTTGTCTGTTTTTCTCAGCTAACCTAAGATCTTTTAGTATCGGGTGTTTTTTCCTTGTATTGTGGGGTTTTTTTGTTTGTTTGTTTTTAATAGTCAGATCTGGTAATTCTGGTCCTTCTTTCTGATAGATAACTTCAGATTTCGCTATTATAAAAGAAACTTGAGATAGGTCTGCTTTACTGTGCAGGCTTTTCACTGTTACTTTGTTTATTCAAAAAGTCACCAATGGTGTTATTTCTTCTTTTAATTTATCAATGAAAATGTTGAATGACATTGAATATTTTAAGTTTTGAGGGGCATTCTGTGAAACACTTTTGTTTCTGTTATGAGCTTCATTTATGTGCTAGTGCTAATTTTTTTTGACTGTCAAGTAGTAAGCCAAAGCTTTTAAAAATCTGGAATACATATGCAATTACTTCTATTGACCAAATGTTTAATCTTTTTTTAAAAAAATCACATGAAGGATGTTTTTTAGTGATGTGTTGAATAGCCCTAACTATGTTTAGATAATTAATTTAATATTTTGCTTTCTTTTCCGTTCCTTCCTGATCTGGATTTCTTACTACCTAAACTTGCTTTTCATCTTTGAATGCTGCTATAACAGATGCTCTTGCTGTCTTCTGGAATTTCTCTACTGCAGCTTTATTAAAAGCTGTCAGTGGTGGACCATTGTGCTAGGAAGTATTTTCAAACCTTTTGGTACATTTGTCAGATTACTGGCAGCAGAATAGATTAATGACTTTTTCCTACTTCAGTTTTGGCTCTAAATTCTTCTGAAACCATTTCTGTTACATAGAGTTTTCTGTCTCTGAAATAAAGGGCTTAAATTCTAGTCAGTTTGCTCTTTGAGATGCGTGGTACGTCTTATGACCCAATTTTTGTTTAATATTGCAGTGAGCACAAAACAATTGCTATTTGTTAATGTTCAGTCATTCCTGGAACTGTTTGAGATCAGTAACTACGGACAAATACTGTGTACTGATGATAACGTCCTATTTAGTGCTGATTTGGAATATCATCGGTTCTCTTCTAGCCCATAAGATTTTTATTCCCCTCCTGCATTATCTGTACAGTAATTATCTCTGAAAGAGATGGATACATCTGCAAAAACAACTTCTAGCACTGATTTATGTCTTGGGATTGGCTTTCCGGTTTTCAAGTATTTCCTATACAGTCCATAGGAATTCTTACACATATTTCCATTATGTTCATATAGCTCATTCTCACTTTGGGGTGTTTCATTTTTATGTAGTATCTAAGGCATGGGGTGGGTTTTTTTTTTGTTTGTTTTTGTTTCATCTTTTTAGGTGTGCAGGTAGAAATAAGTTCACATTCTTGAAATACAGCTCATATTTCAAATCACTGGCATCTTATTTTACTGTTAGGACATGCATGTTCTAATATGGGCATTTGTCAGAAATAAGTGTTTATTATAGAAGGGGGAATCTGTTTATTCCTGTCACTAGATAATTCTTTCACTGAAGGAAGAATGAGATTAAGCAGTTATCCTAAAGCTTAACTAATCTGGACTGTAGTTCTTTGTGTTGCATCCTATTTATGGGACAGGTGCTATGTGATGGCAGAAATTTTGTAAGCCAGGTATTTCTATGCTTCCTGAATTCTTAGCCACACTTACAAAGATAGTGAGACATGCACTTGATTTTTTTTTTTTTTTTTTTTTTTGTCCTACAAATGTCTGTTTGGCCTTACCCTCAACTTGAGGAGGAGGGGATAGAGTATTTATGAAAGATCTGGTCCTAAGTGGCTCCCAAGCCAGCTGGCCTCCCAGTGCCTCCTTGCTGAAGTGCAGCTTGGGCCATGTGGTGGCCTGTAGACTGAGTCTTGCCCACAGGACATTGCTCTCTCACTTGCTTCTTCCTCCAGGGGTGGGAAACAGCAGTTTGGACAATATGCCCAAACGGCCTTGAAGTGAAGGACCTGGAGTGGGGACCTAGCTAACTTGTGTTTTAAATGCCTGCGCTTTATCTAGGTTTATGTGCTGTGTTATAGTTGGAGGGATGTGGAAAGGAGAGCCTATGAAAATGAAATGACTGCACAGCGATGGTCTTACTTAATATGTATGTTCTATTGTTTCATTTAAAATATGTATCTCCTTTTTGAACTTGCTGAACACTTTGCTAAAAGGAAAGCTTTGTGCAGACTCAGTGACAATTCTCCTCAAGTTAGTTTTTTAAGGCGTATACCCTATATGGTGTTTGTTTCTGTTTTCTAAAGTTCAACATCTTAAATTTGTTAATGTTTTCCAGTGAACTTGATGATGACTTGCTTGGAGAGGATTTGCTAACTGGCAAAAAGGTAAGAAATGTGCATTAAGAAATGTGCATTAAAGTGAATTGTTACAGATACTAAAATGTGAATGTTGCTCAACTTACCCGCTTCGATTGTTTGGTATAGCCTTTTACGTATTTTACGGTCACCTCCCCAAAGCTTGACAGCCACAGTTACCTGAGATCTGCCCTGTTGCTACAGCGCTCTGCACCCAGAGCTCTGTTTCCTTTTGTGAAGTACCTCCAAGTGTGGCTTTCAGAAAAATTATTTCTTTCTGAGATAGTATTTCTTTTCATAACACATGGTTCAAAAAGGACATGGTTCTCAAAATCAGCTTCTCTGTAGCTCCTATTGACCTAACAATTAGCATTGGAGAACATAAATGAGTTCCCCTATGTCTGCTATAGACTCCTCCCTCTGATACCTATTTGCATAATTGAACTCTATGAAAAGGACTAAATGTAAGTTTGGATTTGCCAGATATCTGCAGGAGAAGACAGGGCTTCTGTTTGGGCAATCAGAACTGGCTAGTCACCTCTTTCTCCGCTTTATCTGCTAAATGAATTCATTTAGAAAATAGTTCTTAAAGTTTCAGTTAGAGATGAATAGGTTTGTTAAGAAACCCAGATCTAGTGAAAGTTGAGTTTTAATTGATGTAATTTTTTATGATCAGACTGTAAATGTTGGAAGTTAGCTTCTTGAAATTATTCTGTAAGCAATCCCTATTAAAGGTAGGAAGTTCCTTTGTCTCATGTACTGGTTTAAAAAATAAAATTCCAGGAGGATAGGGATTGCAGATGAGTGTTATGCAGTTATCAAAAACATAAACAGTTAACATTGCATACATCTTTGTAGTTGAAACGTGAGTTGATAAAGCTACTTGCTTATCTTTAAAAAAAATTATCTGGGTGAATACTAACCAACGCTAGATTTCTCCAACGTATTATGCGTTCTTGTGCTTTTTCTATTCTTGTTTTCAGTTTGCCATGTTACAGGACTCTGAGCCGTATCTGTGGGTATGGACTCATATGGTGGAGTAGTAATAGATTTCTCAGGAAGTTTTCCCTGAGCTATTTAGGCTAAACTTGCTTCTACTTAATCTCATCCCAGTACCTTTAGATAAATCTACCCTTGTATAACCTTTCTGCCCCTTTTACTTTAGGGGATGGAATTAATGTTGCTGAGCAAAACTGCAGTTATCTCTTCCTAGTGGGTAATTATTAAAAAAAAAATAGGATAAATGAAACAACTGAAAGTATGAGAGACTAATTAGGAGGAGTTCAGAAAAGGCGTGTTATTTTCTTCTATATTTTTTCTTCATTTACAAACTAATGATGGTTTCTCAGTTTTCTTCTTATCATAGCCTTTCCTCCAGTCTCCTAAGTATCTCTGCGCTCTAGAAACTGCAGTAACATAGTGAATTTTCTTGACTTGCCTAATGCATCAAGGTCACAAGGCAATGTACTAAAGCTAATCTTTCTTTCTTCCTGGTGTTTCTTAAGTGAGTTGTCATCTTTGGCTGTATTGGGGAATGCATCAGTGAAAAGTGTTGATAGCTAGGCAAATTTGAGATTTAAAAAATTTCCATAAGACTGCCAAACATTTATTTTCAGATTTGTTGTCTTGTGTAGCATATTTTTTCTCATCGAATTAGGTAAATTCACTGAAGATACGGTCTTAGTCTGGGATGCCTTCTTCATAAAAAATACTTAGTGTTCAGAATTTTCAATAGTTTCAGTACCTATTTAGTTAAAAGTTTATATCCTTTTTTATGTTCATGATTGACTTTTTCTGAAACCTAGAATCAGTCAGACTTGTCAGATGAAGAGCTGAATGATGATCTTCTGCAAAGTGACAATGAAGAGGAACAAGAATTTCGGTATTTCTTTTCTAAATCTTATTTTTTTGATAATTGAAAGCTATTAATGACTACTACTACTGATAACTAATAACTACTAAACTGAAGTTATTGGTATATATTTAAAATAGTTTTGCTTTTTACCTAGCCAGCTACTTAATGATGTATATATATAATGTGTTCAGGAGCATTGTTAGCATTTCAGTAAAACGATTTTTTTTTAATTTGAATCTAATAAATTTAACTCAAATCTATAAAAAAAGCTTATGAAGAAGAAACTGCATCATGTCCTGCACATTTAGAATTATTTATAACTACATACAGAGCTCTTGTTCTGCGCCTTCCTGATATCGTTGTAGGCTTTCTTCTCCTGTAAAGTCATTTTCTGCCATCTTTCTTTTAAAAATTTATCTTACCTCCTAAGACCCTGAGGAGGGGAGCGTCATTGTTTGTAATGCTTGATTTGTGGCTTAAATATTTGTGTACAATTACACAGCAGAAAATTTTGTTCAGAGTTTATAGGCTTGAGCAGGTACTTCCATGGGAGTTTACTGAGGATCCTGCCCTGTAAATATACCCTGTTGTGATACAGCTCCACAACTGAATTATGGGCATTACTAGTCAAAATGAGTGTCTTGACATTTTTACTTTTCAAGCTGGACTGAAGGGGGAAGAAAGCTGTGATGCAGAAGTGATGCAGTACCACTGCTGCTTTTAATGGCCTGTCTGTTTGCCAGCTTTTCCTTTACTTGTTGCAAGCTATGCAGGCATGTCATCTGAAGGGGTATGAATATATGTATGTATAACATATATATATACGATGCTCTGAGATCTCCCTTCTATCCTTGGCTGGAATTAGGATAAGGAGTCCTGTCCCTGTGTTGGATTGATGAGGGTGTGGTGAAATACCTCAGACCATCAGTCTCTCCATTGGCTGCTGTTTTCCGCCCTGCAGGAGTGAGGGTTGGGCTGTTCCCTTCAGAACGGGGAATCCCAGTTACAGTTCTTGCCATTTCTTCTCTGGGTTTCTTGTGGGCCCTAGGCAGCAGGGATGGCTATGTGATTGCATGAGTGCTGAGACAGTATCTGAAGTGTGAGAATATTGCTCAGTTGAAGCAGGTTTCTGTAGACAAGTCTTGCATTTTTAGCAGTTTTATTGCCAGAGAACAAGAGCCTTGCTCCACTCCTCTCCCCTCTCCCTCTATTTCCATTCAAACTCATTTATGCCTCTGTAGTTGGGAGGATAATAGTAATCCTGCATAATGTCTTGGTTTTCATGGTAAAATTTCCCTGTCTGGTAGATGCAAATAGCTCAAAGCTGCCTGGATCTTGTTCCCCCAAACTTAGGAAAATAGGAATGTAATTAGGAAAAATATTAAAAACAATCTTTGTTTTCCTTGTGCCTGGAGCCCTTGAATCAAGAAGAGCTTTTCTAACTAGTCTGCAGTTGGTTAGTTGCTCTTTTATGTGTTAATGGCACTAGCTATTGTAAACAGTAAATTCTGAGTTTTGCTTTTCTTCCAGATTATAAACTTGCCAGTTTTTGTATTGTTTTTTCCCCAGTGTCTGTGCCAGTGCTGTTACTAAGTTAGAATAAGTCTTAGGCATTTAAATGACAGTTCTTGACTATATATTTTACATTATTTTAAGTAGAACATTAAATCTATCATTAAAATGTAAGTTTGAATTAAAGATAGTCAAGAAGGAACAATATTAATACATTTAATAAACAATAATTTACTAGCGTATTCGGAAATATTGGGAAAACAGATGCAGTTATAGTAATTCTGCGTATTTTTTGTTAGTCTTGGAATTGAATCCAGTCTGGTTTGGTTACCAAGCAAGACTTCTGCCAGTTTGACCTGCTAGACAGTCTGGTTGGTTTGATTTCCCCTGGTCAAATAGCCTGCAGCTGGTGATAAGCTGCAGTAAAGTATGCATTATGAGAATATGGCATGGAGTCAAATAGTGTGTGAGGTATAATTCTGTCCACCAACTTACAGAATTTGTGTTTGTCGGCTTTGTTTTGCTAAATCTTTGTGTGTAGTGACTGTTATGCTTCAACCTCTGAATTCTGCCCCCCCCCCCCCCCAGTTCTCAAGGTGTCACAGTTAGCCTCAATGCAACATCTGGCATACTTACATCATATGAACTCTCTGAGACCATCAACGATCCATCAATAGAACATGAGTCTGAGTATGACCAAGGGGAAGATGAAATTGTTTATGACAAATCTGAAGCACCTGAAGTATATGCTTCAGAATATGCAGAGGAAGGACATTATGAAGGCAATGATCCTGAACTGACAGAAGACCAAATAGAATATGGGGAAGAGCCTGGAGAAGAAGATGAAGTGCTAGACCTTGAAATCAATGAACCCCTAGATGAATTTCCAGTGAGTTTCTTTCTATTGTATCTTCAAAGATAACATTGCTTCACGTGCATAGGGTTTTAGACTGATTTGAAATCTGTTTACCTCCCTAGGGAGGAGGCGAAATTAGACCTATTATCACTGTCTGCCAGTTTCTTTATCTAGGCTGTGACAAAGTTTGTGTTGACAGCTTGTTTGGCGGTAGGTAATGCTCCTTTGTCATGCTGGAAGGCAGTTGAGAATCATGACCTTGAGGATTGTATCCTTAAGGAAGAAAACAGCTTTGTGTGGTGGAGATACACTGCCAATTGTTAGAAGTACTTAATGCAAAAGCTTTTATCCAGGCTTTAGACAAGATCTGATAAAGTCCTTCGAAGGTGAAAAGATTATTGACCTGCTAAAGACATCTTTAAGGTGCTAATATCCCAAAGTGATTGATGTCCTGCTCGTTCATCCTTTTTGTAACTGAGAACTGTCTAAACCTGAATAAAGAGATTGGAGGTTAGTTCAGAAAATGTCACCTGCATAATTCAATGTAATTTAAGCAGTGTATTAGTGAACATGCACTGGCTTTAATTGCTAGTGAAATGATTTAATCTTAATTAAAACTGTGTGTGATCAATGAGATGTTTTAAAATACAGGCAAACTTAGGAAAGGTTTTGCTCTCATTTTTTGTTCATAGTTGTTCAGAATCAAACCCATTCATGGGTAAGCACTTGTGGAATGTTATAAGAATGTTTATATTTTTGATGGGGTAAAATCTGATGTTAATATATATATGAGCTATAGGTGCATTTTTCCTTTGGTAAGAAAGTACTGCAGTGTTTGATTCATGAATTTGTAGCCAAAGGATGTAGAAGTACAGAATTAGATGGTGCAAACAGTAGTAGATGGGATCTTTATGATGAGATTGCTGGGATCTGAATGAAAACCATTTTGCTTATGGTTTTGATAATGTTGAAATTATTGTCTAGTTAAAAGCCCTGCTAATTTTACCTTACATGATATGTCACTTATAATTGACAGTTCTGATAGATACAATACTTCTCTTCCAGTTCTGGAAACAGTAACAATGTGTACAGACACCATCTCTTAAGGGGTTTGTGATTCTATAAAGTTGGCCTATGTCTTTTCACCTTCTTGTGTTACTGCCTTAGGATGAAGACTATATGCAATCATATAATGAGCAAGCAATGGAAGAACAAGAAGAATATACAGCTGATGAGGAGCTGGAAGAATCCCGGACAATAACAAATGAATCAGAAGAGGTATGTTATGAATTTAATGGAAACTTAAAATAACTAGTTGTTTTATAATTTGAATTTGTAGAATTGTCCATATTGTTGGGTAAGAACTGATGTAACTTTGCCAATGTTGAAGTATTGGTGGTATTACTCTTTGTACAGGATGAATTGTGATAGCATCTATATTGTCAGATACATCAGATACCCTCTCCCCCTTGGGATGAAAATCGTAAGGGAGAGCTCAATGTCCATATTTAATCTTAGCTTCAACATTAGAAACTCCAGGGACCCTTTTCAGTAGGCGAATTACAGTAATACTGCATGCTGTCTGTTAAATCTCTGATAGCTGTAGTGCCTCACTTTCCAGATGGATAATTTGCTGCTGTTGGAAGTGTGGATATAGTTCTCGGGTATCCCACTTTGAGGAGGAGCATGAGCATGGAAGGTTCTGTCTGTTAGGAAGGCAGAGGTCAGATTGTTTGTAGTTTTGAAGTTGTATTGGGACTGAAATTTCTGTGAAGTTTATCTTAATTCTTCTGTGAGGAAAAAGGATGATTTCCTTCATTTGCAAGAAGAAAGCTTATGCCAAAAACTGTCAAGTGTATGTTCACTGGTTATAGCTTGGAACAGTGGTATCATACCTGTTATTAATCTGCATCAAGTTTTTGATGTGGGATTTTTTCCTTTCCCCATCAGGAATCTGCTTTAATATTACTTTTATTCCAGTTCTTAATTAAGTAGGATTGAATGGATTACCTGCTGAGAAGTATAGTCAGAGTGTGTTCCCTCTTTGGAGCTTTAGCTCATTAGGAGATTAATTCCTCAAAGACACAGCAGCGTTCTTCTATGAAGTTCTAACAAATGGGTATGTTGTGATACTCTCTATTGTATCAAACTTTTATAATAAAACAACATTCTTGGTAGGTGAAGAGAGATGCATTTAAAGGGGCCACTTGCATTGTTCAGTCTTTGCTGTTGCAACCATGACATCTTGCACCAAATACACCTTCAACGTAGTTAATTTCCTAAGTATTAAATCTACCCTTCCAAAGAACTGTGAAACACTTCAACACTTTGTTCATTCACTGGATTATATACACTTCCCTTCTGGTGTTTTAAAAGCAGCCTGATGCATTTGTGCTATCTGCAGCCACAGTCTGTATGAGATGACGAAAGCACCACACATCATGTCAAATTAAGTACATAGCTGGGATTCAGTGTCAAACTCACTGCTTTAAAAAAGCACAGCTTCATTTTTTAGAGTATGAACTAGTGAGAATTCTGTAATAATCATGCTGTCTAAATTTGTCCAATTCAGAACTAAATTACTTTCATTCAAAAGATAACATTAATGCAAAATTTTAATTGATTTTGTTAATAGAGCTTTCAGAGAATTTGTTCATCATGTAATGTGAACGTTTTGGCCACATCTTTATTCCGTTAATCTACATTCTGTTTTTATTCTGATGGCTTGCAGATTGCCACAGGTTTCTTGTTTCCGAAATAGTACCATCTTTTTGTTCTTTTATTATTTCATATGTAGTTTATTTACATTTGTCTGTAGGCTCACAATTGCACTCTCCAAATGAGAATACCATCAAGAGAGATAACCTTTGTAAAGTATGCACTTCCATTTATTACATGGTTACATGCATGCCTCCAGCTCTGAATAGTTTTGTTCTTTGTTGTAGTGTTATATTTAAATCTCGTAACATTCACTGCTTGTAAACAAGGGTAATTGTTGGCATTCTCCTGTAGAAAATGCAACACAAGAATGGAGCTGTAATAGACGTGCAAATAAATAGCATTATTACTTCTTGATTGAAAGTTGGCATCTGAATAACTGATGGTGAGCTGATAGAGAAAAGTGTTTGGTAGTGTTGTATTTTAAGCAGTTTCCACATTAAAGCCTCTTACTATATTGTATGAAGAAATTTTGTAAACCAAGAGAAAAGCTGATCGGCTGGGGAATTGGAACATGATGGGGGGAAACTGGTGAATAAGGGAAGTGAGAGACCTGTTAAGAGTGGCACTCAGGTGGGAGATGTGAGGAGGAGGCAGGAAAAGTTTGTGTCCTTGGCCAAATCAGGTTCAAGGCATGCTTTTTCACTTGATATTTAATTTGAAACAGTACTTAGAACTTGGATTTTGAATAAATAACACTCTTCGTGGAGCTTCCTTGAATAATGTAGTAATGCTTCAGAAAATATTTTTGCCTTCCTAAGGTACAAAGCAAAACCCAATACCTAGCAGTTTCAGCAGCAAATAGGTGTGGTAAACCTGTCAGTTACATGAGTTATCATGTCCTAAATATTTTTAGAGAAATAATATCACTAATTATTTCTACAAAATTTTCATAAACATGTAACCTCCTAAAATTAGAATTCATAATTTCTTTGTTTTGTATTGGAACTAATCTCCTGTGAAGTCTATGACAGGGATTTCTCATTGCATAAATTTAAAACATGTCTTGGGTTATGCTGATAAGAAATGATGAGGGCTTGAATCAAGAAAACATTTCACAAAGAAGTGCTGCATACTGCTTTTCTTTTGATACAATACAGACTTGAAAAAAAAAAAAGGCCAATGTGTCTGTGTGTTGCATTGTTCCATCTGTGTTTAACTGAAACTTACGCATTTTAGTTCTTTTGTTCAAGTTTGAAGACACTGCATGTCAGCCTGGAGGAAAATGATTAGACAAGTGCAAATCAAAACAGCAAAGTTTTGAACATATTTAGAAGCAATTAGGTTTGTTTTTATTCCCATTTTTCATTTGTGAAGTGGAGGTGCTCTTGGAACAGGTGTAACATCCTCTTATCTGCTCTCTGTTATTTCTTGATCCCTTAGGATTGAGCAATTGCTGCTGCTTCAGTGTTAGCCTCTGGTAGCAGCCTCCACTGCTTATTTTCTAGCTAGTTAATAAAAGTTCTTTGTTTCACCTTCATAATGTTTCACGTGGAAGGGATCTGGTTTAGCCTTTACAATGCTTACCTGTTCTGTACGTCTTAGCACTCTGGCACAAAGCTCTCCAGAACACTTGACAGTCCCATGTTTAGGAGGATCCTATGCTAAGGTCAGCGTTTATCATGCTGACGATGTTTTCTCCTGCTTTCCTTGGGCTATGTCTGTTATCAGTCGTGCAACTACACGGCAAGCTGTTCGGAGCAGGAGCACTCGCTCTTGCTCCATAGCAGATCATAACCTAGCGTGGGGACCTGTGGTCAGTGACTGGGATTTATGGCGTAATTATTTAACAAGGATGGCAGAATACTCTGACCTTGTGATAGAAGAAAGGTCATTTTTCTTCATAAGGAAGAGTCAGCAAAGCTCTTTGGTAGCTTTGTGCAAGGTGTCATAATGGGAAATGTTAAGCTCCCTTTGAGGAGAGGTGCTAAGAAGCCTTGGCTGGCTGGTCCAGTCAGGTGACCTCAAGTGGCTGTTCAAGGAGTGTTTATGTATGTTCAGAGATATTAATGATTAGCAAGTATTAAATAAAATCCTGTAAGTACTAGTATGAATTAATTCTATGTCTGCACTTGTGTCTTTTCCTGTATAAATTTCTTTTGAAACATAGAATCCATTCATATACTGTAATCTTGGCAAAGCAACTCATCCTGTTAGGCTGGAAGTTGGAAAATATGATCTAAAGAAGTCTTGCATGCTACAACTACTGAACAAATTGTAGGGGAAGGGTGTATGCTCCTACACAGCTCAGGTAACCTTTCCTGGAGCTATATGTAGAGAACATATGGTTGGCTGTCGGACATTGTTGTGTCTCCATCGCAACTAATATAAATCCCTCAATAATACGTGTAATCAGACTTGGACATGGGTCAGTTAGCATTCTCAAGCACTGCCTTTCCTTGGTGCCTGCTTTTTCATTAGCTCCTTTGATTTTTATTTTTTTTTTTGTCTTTGATACTTAACGCTTGTACGGCTGTTGTTTGTTAATAGGTGGCATGAGCATTATACTGATGAATAAAGTGAGTTAGACCTAGAAGACTACAGAATTGGTGTAAGTGGCTAAGAATAGAATAGTGCTGGTCTAGAAAAGTTTGATAAATGTTTTTTATTGTTGCATAGGAAAGTAGTTGCCTTGTAGTCTGTTACAACTTGCGCTTTTTTTAATGGATACATTTTTTCCAGAATGAATAATTATCAAAAGGCAACAGTTGCCACAGATATTTTCTGTAACATTTCATTAAAACATTGCAGAATTTTTCAGGACAATGCAGACTGCATAACTGCATTCTAGTCCTGATTCTGCAGTCTGAGCTGCACATAGAGCCTTGTGCGAATAAGTTTTGTATTCAGATGAGATTCCATGACCGAGACCAGTCTTTGAATAAAAGCTGGAATTCCAACGTAGCTTTTAAGGGGCGTGGGCATAGAGAGTGGGTGTGTCTGGGGTTTATGCTGTAAAGTAAAGCAGGAGGCTCACTGCAGTGAGAGAGCATGTCTTGCAAAACAGCCACTTTAGTTCTGACTTCCAAATACTGATTCTGAAGCAAAAGTTTTTAAAAATAACATTGGTACAGTAAAATTATGGGGTTTATGATATTTAAAAAACATAGATTTGATAGAGATACTGTTATTCCTTTCTCTTTTGGGAATCCTCTTTTGAAAGTAAAATGCTAACCCTGTTATTCTCCTTTGTTTGGTTTTATTAAACTACGTTAGCATCTCTTTCCTTGCTGACATCCCTCCCCTCTGCCTGTCCTCAGAGGTGCTTTGATTATACATGGTTGTGTTAATCAGACCAGTTGTGCTCAATTTGGGTTTGCTTTTGAGGTTTGGATTTCTTTCAGTCTTGAAGGATGTATTTTTTTTGCCTGCTATCCTATCTGTTGCTTTTAGCTGCGTTTTTTGACATGATAAAGTCATTACATAAAAGTAAGTATCTTTTTAAAATACAAACCTTAAAGGTTTTGTAAACTTTGGCTATTCTCTTAGCTATATCTTAAAACATTTTTATGAGGTCAGAAAATGTAGTGCTTGAATGTTTGCCTGGAATGGATAAAACACATTCTGAGATGAGGAGATGATAAAATGAAAATAACTTGGGATCAGTAGCCCATTAAAGCCCACTAAGTATACAGATTGTTTATTCACCAGACCAAAGTTGGAGAAGCTTTGAGCTTGAGTTCATATGGTGTGCTGTCTTTTAAAGTAGAAACTGTCTTGCCAGATCCTGTCTCTGATCTTGCCTCCCTTGCTTCTTTTTGGTTTTGGATGAAGTTGGGCTCCTGGATAAGGAAACTTGCAATCTCTTGTACCATTCTGCCATTAATTCTTTTTCTTGATTTGTGACTTCGTGTCTGTCTACCTGACTGACACACTTACTGTGCCTTTTTCGTATAAATTACTGCACCAATCTGGTTAATTAGAAGATTAAACCATTTTTTGCATGTTATGTTTCACTCATTTTTTAACTGTCCTCAAGTAACATAAAAGTTATGATATATTTAGTGGCTTTGCAAAGAATTGCATATGCAAGCTTTAAGAAATAAGCAAGTAGGCTTGTACAAGAAACAACCAAATACACAGTAACCAAATATTTTTAGGAATATCATACTGTTTTAGAATACTTCTAATTTTCAACTCTAGAAATCAAATAAAACTTGTGTAACATTCTGAACATTAATTTTATCATGCCGGCAGAGGAAAATGAAATTGATTTTTTCTTTTTTTTCTTTCTTTCTTTTTTTTTATTTGAAGGAGAGTGATCCATTTTCATTTGGGACATTGTTTCATCTAAATAAATGTTCTCTGTTATAGAGAGAACTGGAAAGTAAATGAGGACAAGGGACTAACATTCCAATATATAAATTTAGTATGTTCAAATTTGATCCAAACCTGTTCTCCATTCTCTTCGTCAGTTGCTGAATTAAAATTGGGAAGTATTCAAGGAGTAGAAAAAGTAAAGACAAGTACAGTTGTATATACCTAGAGGAGTAAATTGAGATATAAGGTTATCTGTTGTTTTGTTGTTTTTTTTTTTTTAACAACTTTGACACTTGTTAACAAATGGAAAAAAAATTAATGATTTAATGTTTGTATTACTTGAATCTGGTAGTATCGCAGGTTTGCATCTTAGTCAATTCAGTGATAAAATGTTGCTCTGTGTGCAAAAGTAGCTACTAATCAGATGGTGGTTCTAACTGGAGTTTCCATATTCCCTTAAATATTGCAGCAAAATGGGTTTTCTCAATAGATTTTACTATATAATTTATTATATAATTAATATCTTTATATTAAAAAAAAATTCACCAAGCTCTTAACTTTTCACTGAGTTATGTATGAAAATAACGTATAATGCCAGCAAAATTTGTACAAAGGGACCTTTGAAGAAAGCTTTGTCTTTTGACACTCACTGATCACAAGAAAGTACGTTTTTCAGTTTGCATGTCCTCTGTATTTTGTGATTCAGGCAGCTATTGAATCTCTGGAACTTCAAGAAGAAACAAAAGAAGAATCTGATGAAGAGGAGGATGACGACGAAGAGTCTGGACGATTACGTTTCAAAACTGAACGGAAAGAAGGAACGATAATTAGGCTGTCAGACGTGACAAGAGAAAGGAGAAACATTCCAGAAACTTTGGGTGAGGTTTTGTGGCAATGGGCTATTTTGAAGAGCATTATAGCTCTTGCAGAAAGTAGAAGATAAGCTTGCCAAACTTTTAGAAGAGAGTTTAATGGCAGAATATAGAACAGTCAGTCGCCTTCTAACTTAGCCTGGCCTATATCCAAGTTTTCCATATGTTGTAGTATGTGTAGTGTCTGTCTCCTTGGGAATAATGTTTAAGCATATCATGTTTTGAAAACTGGCACAATGTTTGTTCATTGAGACTTTTGTGGTGTCTTTAAAAGCTTTCCTGTTTTCAAGCAGCAGCTATCTGATCTGTACTTCACTATGTATTGTGGTGGAATACATTTTAAGGAATTCCTTTGGACTTCCATCCTTGAAAGGTTTTCAGTTGATAACACAAATCTTGTTACTTGTGTTCTGCTGTGAAATAGCTGTGTGTTTGCTGTTTTCCCCCAGGAACACAAGTGTGCTGTGATCCTGTTGTGTTCCTACTGTTGGATTGGCCTAGAGAAATTGTAACTGGCTGGGGAGTGTGTTAGAAAAATAAAATGGAACAATCTGGAACTCTTATACCACCTCAATTCTTTAGGCAGTGTCTAAAAGGGTGTATTTTCTTCATATTTGAGTAGCATAACACAAGCGTGTTTGTTTCTAGGAAGACTGCTCCATGTAGGTGATGAATTTGCCACTGCTAGTCTGGAAGAAGCAGTAGATTTGCAGCTTACTTGCAGCTGCTCTGTTTAGTCTATAAATAAAATCACATTGGTTTATGGTTTTGAGAGTTAACTTCAATACCCTCATGTGCCCTGGGTACTCAAGTAAGTACCTGACACTGGTGTTTTTAAAATTCTCTGGCATGTACCTGCCCCGCTGGGGATAATTATATTGCCTCCTCTTGTTGGCCTTACAGTGGTGGTAATAATAATACATAATAAAAAGTCAAATTAAAAAGGTGATATTAGGGAGATGGGCAGAAATTGTTTCGCTTTTAGAAATGTGTACCATTCTCATAGTTTTGCTACTGAACCAAAATATCAATTCAAACTATGGGGAAAAAGCCCTGATCTTTTGAAAAGAATCAAGATACGCAAGAAGGGTGAACTGGTAATGAAGGCAAATTGTCAGATACAGTTGGCTAATTGTCATATACCACTGGGAAAAGATGTATGCTTTGATGATAATTCAAGTTTTACCAGACTGTAGGGATGAATTCTTCACATGGGATTGCTTTGATATGGGTGCCATGCAGCGTGGGCTTGATAGCTGGGTGCTCCTGCTTTCTTTCCAGATGAGTCAGTGTCTTTGGGACAACAGGGCATTTTGGAATTACGTTCCCAGAGCCCATACCTAGATTGCTGGAACTCGCCCTGATGAAATTTTCCTCTTACCTTCAAAGTCTTGCTTTGCAAAGGATGTTAGTTCTAAGGATTTTTCTCTTGAGTTGCATAGCCTGCTATTTCTTTAATTCGGTTGCAAGGAATTTGGGCTTTCACTATGCATGGAAAAATTGAGAAGCCTTAATTCTATAACAAAAGTGTTGTGGCTAAGAGGACTTGTTCATGAGCAGCAAGGAGTCAGCTGCAGAAGCTGAACCAGACTTTCACAGTGGCATTCATGTAGGCTGTGTCGTGCTGTGAGTGAGACATCAGTGCATGATCGCATGATTTTGAATCAAGGTCTTTCTCATCTGTTGTTTGTATTTGGCAAATAGCTCTTCTTACTTGTGATTTCAGGCAAAGTGGGTATTAAGGGCCTTTATTCAGCATTGTTTTAATAATCAGAAATTGATTCTGATTAGAGTAAGACTGAAGGGAAGCCTCTAGAGGCGTTCAGACACGGCGTAGTCTATATGGGCAAGGGATATTTTAGCTGAGGTGCATTCCAAATGTGTTTTCAACCGTAAGACCGTATTTCTACATACCACATACAGACCATATCTTACCTGTACAAAAGGAACTGGTGGCTTTACAAAACAGAATTTTAAAAATAAGAGTGCACTGGAATAGCTAAATCTCTGCACATAATTGCAAGGTAAATGACAATTACATGCATATTCATGTATTGGTGGATTTACTCTATAGTTTAACGTAAAGACAAAACCAGGCAGTGAGGAGAAAACCTGTAGTGGAGCTTGACTGTTAAAGGAACAGTGATTTGAATTAGACTTATTTTCAAGTGTAACTTTAAGTGATTTGGGAAGTAGTTCTGAGATATAAGGAAAAGGTGATGCAAATGTGGATGAATCTATAAGCTAAAGAGCTTTTTTTGAAACTAATCTTTGGCAAAAATACAATATTGTTGTTGTGAAATGGCTTCTATTCATACTGGTTTTTTGTGTTAATTTGTTGATGAAGAGACCAAAGGATTGACCATGTGGTGAAAAGTTAAACAGCAAAAAATACTTGTTGTTTGCATGTAAATATCTGCTTACTGTTGAGATTATAGAGCAATTTTTTCCAGATGCTACTGGTTTAAAAATGAAACTTGCAGACCTACATCTCCTTACGCTAAAATCTGAACATAGTTGAGAAAACACTTAAAGATGAATTAACATTTCAGTTGAAGTTACAAACGTAATTTCCATCCTGTCACATTTTGGTGACCTTTTGTGACAGCTTGTCTCTATTGGAGGAGTGCATTCTTACTTGCTGATTAAAGATGTCATTTGAAACCATTTTATTACCAGCAATAGTGAAATTAATCTTGACACTTAGAGACACTAGAAAAATAATTGCTGATTCACTGCATTAACTGTGTGTGTGAGAATTGTACAGTCAAGATGAGAATAAGTGTGTACTGGTAAAAGATATGTAAAAATATAGAGTATTCTCATGAATGTTGCTGAGATCTTTCCTAAACATTTCTTTATCCAACATAATCTAAGTAGTGGTTTTGAAAAGTTTTAAAGGAGAGGTATTGTAGGACAACTATGAAGTTGATTTCTAGAGATACTGATTTTTGTCATCTTTGATGAGAAATGTATAACTTCTTTCTGTGCATGTAGTTGAAGTCTTCCCAGAGCTGGAATTGTCATTATGCTCTGGATTTAGTTATCTGTTAAGGAATGTGAAGAAGAAAAATGGCTTTGTTTGGTATCACCAAACTAAAGTATTCCCTCTGTACCTAATTAAAAAAAAAACAGAACAAAACCGTGCACTTAGGCAGAGCCATTTGCAAAGTGATAACAAAGGTTATTGGATGTGGTAGTACTTTTTGTTATGTCCTGCTTAGTGGGCTTATGTTCATTTTTATAACTAGTGATTGAGATTTTGGGCAAGACTGTTGTCCTGTTGCAGCGTGTGCTGAAGCACATGGTGTTAATCAGGTTACGAGTCTGGATGATGGGGAGGAAAAAAGTTTAAACAAAGGAGAACGTTTGCTATCTCTCTCAATTTAGATTGCATATATATGTAAATGCCTATGTATTTTTTTTTTAATAGCTGTTCTGGAATGTGATTTATGCTGCAAAACTCTGCATTATCCAGGATAATAGGGATTCTGGGATTCTCAAACCTGGGGATTTGAAATGCTGTTGCTCTCAGGGTGCAACCCAAGGCAGATGTAGCTGCAGAGACCTGTGCTCAGAGTTGGTGTAGGCAGGAGCCACTGGCGGTGTGCTTCAGCAGCCTGCACATGCTGTCCCGGGGGCATGGCAGCATCCAGCCTGGCTCAGTGTGTTTTGGTCATAACGCACACAAGGTCTTAGCCAGGGAGAAGCAGTGGGCCTTTTCATGTGAATACCTGGCTGTGCTTTGGAAGAGCTTGGGGGGTGGGGGGAAGAGGATCTCTTCTTCTTCTGCTCGTCACCTCTTTTCTAGTTAGCAGTCTGATCTTGCTTTCAGGGAAGACGGGGACTATTTTCCTTGCTCCCCTCCCTGCAAAACAGTCTTCCACACTATCTCTTCTCCTTGATCTCTGTATGTGTGGCACAATGCTCTCAAATTCAATAAACAGCCCACCTAAGAATTGAACTGACTGTGTATTTTGCTGCGTGGTGACTGATAGCAATATAAAGCACTTGAGGTATCAATGAGTTTAGTTCACTGCATGAGTTACCACTTTTGCAGTCTGTCTCTGAGGCTCTGAACCTGCAGTTTTGTGTGTAAGCAAAATTCTTCACAGGTAGGACACTGTTGCCTTCAGTGGCATGTTGTGGGGGATGTATGCTTGATGTTAATGTAATTTTACCCTTTTTTTTAATTCAAATGTTTATATTGTACTTCTGTGGTCATAGATGATGTATCATGTAATGATGCTTGCTGTAGTGAATTCATGGGGGTTTTTGTTTGGTTGGGATATTTTTTTCCAAGGTCAGCGTTAACGCACGTTTTCACTTTTCTGGCTGAAAAAACTGAATACGTGGACTGTGCCTTTAACGACACAGCCTTTAAAGTTTGAGAACTTTTGTGTAAAGTGAGTAGGAAAACAATTTATTAGTTTTCATTTTAAAGAGAGTGAAAAGTACCTGCACATCGAAGATCATCAGGACTGACTTTGCCCTGGATGCTGTCACCCTTTCCCCAAGCTTAATCAGTGCAGTCCCCTGAAGTTATTTTGTTTGGAGCAGCCCATTCTTTCTTCTAAAGTTGTTTCTATTCAGTGTCCTTCAATACGTGCTCAAGAGGCTGAGAGACTCAGATATGATCTTGCCTTGTAGGAAGCCTAGCTGAATTCCCAGGTTCATCAAGATTTGCTTTCCTCACATGTGTCTTCTAATCTGTTTAATAGGAAATATCTTCTTATCATCTTGAGTGAATACCAGTGGTAGGTACTTGTTGCAATGACTGAACTTTGCTTTGCAAACTACCTTGCTGAGTTCAGGGTTGTAGTGTGGAAGATGGCAGAAATGTTGCCCTGCCTCTCCTGTTCTTGGGAAAAAAAAAAAGAAAACTTTCCAACTAGCGGTATGTCCAGGATGCCCTGCAGGTTTTGGATCCTCTCTGGTTAAAGGGAGGAGAGCTATCACTTTGCAAAGTAATGGCACCATTTCCTCCCATAAGTATATGGGAGCTAGTGGCCTTTCTTTCCTGCAGACCAACTAAAAGCCCATGTTAGCCCTTTTACACTTGCAAGCTTGTGAAGAAACTGAACTTGCTGCAGGTGTGGACAGGAATGAGGCTTGAAATCAGAGCTTTATTTTTCCTGTTAAACCAGCTTTTTTCATCCCTGACTGCTAAGGATGGATAAAGTGGTTATTTTAGTAGCATCTAATGCTTTTGGTTGCTTTGGACAAGAGTACATTTGTCTTAATTTTCCTCAGAAATCCATAGTGTGCATATTTAATACCATGCTAAGACTTGAGGGAGTGTGATTCCTTGCCCCTTTCTAAGCATGCTATGAGATTTTCCTGATAAAGCTTGCTTGTCTTGGGCTCTGCCGATGTCTCGAGGCAGGTGCTAGGGTAAAGGTAGCATTTCATAAGAGTATCTGGTGTGACTGTAAATTAAAGCTTTATTCCACTTAATTGTGGTGTCAGAGGGGAGAGAAAAGGAGTAGAGAATCTTGGCTCATCACCAACATGCAGAAATGAAATAGGAAACTATATGGCAGCTCCTTGGCTTTTAGGAGTCTGTCATGTTTGCTGTGATCTTAGATAGTCAGCAAGTTCTAAACTTTTCTTCTAAAAATCAAAAAGCCCCTGCTTTCTGGAGGTGCTGAATACCTCTGAAAAATGGGACATGCAGGTTTACATTCTTTGCAGCTCAGTCATGCAGGTAGTTTTGTAGCCAAGTAGGAACTGCTGCGGTGGGAATGCTTGGCGCTCACCCTTTTCTGCTCTTCTGTCAATCCTCAACTTCAAAGACTAATTGGGATTATTTATGAAGATGTTTAAGATGGTGGTTTAAGTAGCTTTGGCTGTTAGACTCGCAAGATATTTTAATAGTTTTCTAATTGCTTTAGTTATGTATTCTTGATGGAGGATATGTAGTGATGTGGAGATGTTGTAGCAGTGTCTCAGCTGCCAGATACAAAACATTTTTATTCTGATCTTCAGATATAGCCACTATATGTAGTATCACAAAGTAAGAACATTTTGTCCTGAAAAGTGGTCCCTGTACCCAGTCTCCTTTAACATTAAGAGCAAACTTTTTAAATGGAAAACTGGAATTCTTGCATTAATTGCCATTTATATGAATTCAAAATATGTTTTTATTTGTCAGGACTGTGTTTCTTGTAGAGTAGTTTAATTTTGCCCTCTTAAGAGACAGCAGTCAATTTTAGTGGTAACAAGGGATCTGACTGGCATATGGCAAAATCCTCAGCTGCATGTTTGGCTTAAAGTTTATCCCCTTTAAGTAAATGAAATCTGGTGAGTGGCAGTGCTCATACTGTCACGGTGTGTTTCCTGAAGTTGGTTGTAGACTTTCTCTGTATTTCCAAGTAATTTGATAGCCTGGGCCTGTTTGAAACCTGGCCATATACTGCATGGTTTTCTCTTAATGTTAACAGCATTGTCCCAGGTTTCAAGCAAATTTGGCAGTCTTCATTGAGTACCATCTGTTCTCTGGTGTTTACCTGTGATGTGAGTGGGGTGAGTGTTATCAGTGGTCATGTATTTGACTTGAGCTGAGCGCAGATTTTGAAGTGTGCTCTCTCTTAAGTGGAGTTATCACTTGTAAAGTACAGCTGGTTTTTAAACAATAGAATAAATATTAAGTAGTTAATACTGGAAAAACACTTCAGCGACCAGAAAGTCCTTTTCTGGAACAGGCCAATGTGCAAAAGAGTCTGGTGGATAAAATATGTTTATAGGGAAGACTCAACATATCCTTTACAGTAAAGTTTACTGGGGGTTTCATTGTACTGCCTGGCATCTCTTCAGATAAGTAAGATGTTGTTTAAGATAACACAAATGTGAGAGGAGCCACAGCCTCCTTCTACAGCATAAGGCAAACTTCAATAGCATTTAAAAAAAACACAACCAAGCCTTTTGTTCGTGTTTGTTTCATTTACCTGCTGCTTTTTGCCTGTGCAACAGCCACAAGTATCTGTGTGCTTTTTCCTTTTAAAGATGTCTTTCATGAAACGTTAACATGCCACCTAAAGGAGATCAAAGTGCCTGCAAATTTTATGTTAGTTGCAAGGATGCTTCTATAGTTCTAGCAATGTTTTTTTCATGGTATTTTGCATCTTTTCAGCTAAAATATTTTTTCCCCATCTCTCTCTTTTAACAGAGCTTTCTGCAGAAGCCAAAGCAGCATTACTTGAATTTGAAGAGAGGGAAAGGCAGCTTAAACAGGGACGGTATGGCTCAAGGAGAGGAGGGCGAAGAGGAGGCTCGGTTATGTGCCACGGAATGGGAGAACAAAGGAGAGACAATAATGATAGGGGAAGAATGAAGGATCACAGGCCTGCTCTGCTGCCAAACCAGCCATCAACAATGGTACCTTTTAATCCTTAGTATTCTTTGAACACACTTTCAGGATACTGTGGAGAAATGCATTCTAAATCATGAATCTTTATGAAGGTGGAATATATATTCCAACGTATGCTTTTTTGCTCTTTCAGGGCACTGTTAGGCAAGATGGGCTTTCCGTAATGTGGTGATTGTGAAAGTATGTGCTTAGTCCTGTTACCAGCCTCAACTTGAGGAATCTTAAGGCCTCCAAATGAAAAGTGGATTTCGACTCCTACAACGTAATCAGGCTTACCTACTGGTTTGCATAAGGATGGAGGAAAAAGTTAATTCCTCTGAGAAGTCCTCTACATGCAACGTGGAAACATGTTCAGTCCCACATTATCAATAGTAGTTTAGTTTAAAAATACATGATTCTGTAAAATATTTCTTGGGGTTTTGTCAAACGTATTTTTGCTGATACTTCTAAAAAAAAAAAAATCTATTTGTATACCTACCATGCTACCCTAGGAAGGTAATCACCACTAGATAAATCAGTATCTTGGGATTTCAGGTGAAATTTAGCTTCATTACTCTTTTTGTCCCCCTGCGCTTTGTATCACAAACTATAAGATGTTACTTTTTCCATCCAAGAAAAAAACAACCAACCAGCAAGTGTGTGATCAAGAGGTAGCCGACCGTTATTTTTGTTAACTGTCATAAAATGTACTGGAAGCTGAGATTGTAGAACAAAGCCTGTGTATGTCTTTGCAGGACAAGGTCATCTGTAATAAACAAAGGGGATTTTTTCCAACAGCAGTAAACTAGGTGCTGATCACTAGCAGGAGTCAGTGGATATCTCAGCGGTTGAGCCCTGCAGTAGAGTATTTCGTGCTTTTAAAACAGTGAAGGTGGAATAATTTTTTTTTCTGTATTGCTGCAGTCTTTGCTAGTTATTTTGATCTTAAATGTTGTAAACATATTGTGATCATCACAATATCTTCTTCTTGTGCATACCTTGTAGCTGCTTTGCTTTATGTATATGGCTGCTGAAAAAAATTATGTGTCACATCTTTGTTACTAAAAGGTTGCCTGTTTGGGACTCTTCTTGCACTGCCACTTGGAAGTTACTGGTCTAGGACTGATATCTAGTATCAGCGAGTTCAGAAGCAGAAGAATGTCTCTGAAGAGAAACATGATGATTTTTTTTTTTTTAATTTATAACTGATTTTGGCCATTTGCGTTTGAAAGTGTTGAGCAGCAGGAGACGTTCTATGTTATGAAAGTTACCTTTGAAAGGTATCTTTAAAGTAGTTTTTTCTTCAAGCAGTATGGATAGATGGGCTGCACTGATAGCTTAAGAATCTAGTTTAATTTGTATTTTAATTTTTGTTGCTACTGTTAGGTCTGTTTTCTCAGAGAGGCTCTTCTATACATGAGACTAAAGTTAGTGGATTTGTTTTGGTGGTAGGACTCAGATTTCTAGTGATCATCACATACACCTTATTGCAGTTGATGACAGTTTCCAATGACATATACAGAATCCTACATATGAAACTAGACAGTTTAACTGTTAAAAATAAGTGAATGAATGTCTGCATTCCCTGTGTGCTTCCTTGCTCTTTGCCGTCCTCTCCTTCACATGAATGTCTTTGTTCCTTTGGTGTCCTGTGCTGATGGTTCTTAACAGTTCCAGTTGATGATATGGGAAAGAAGTTTTTCTGTTCATACTTGGCCTTAACTGTCCTCCAGAGGTGTCTTGGTTTTGTGTTGGTTTACGTCAGGATATTTTAACTTTAAAGCCTATTGACTTTATTCTTTTGTCTGACTTTAGACTCATTCACAGAGGTTAATTCCAACACACCAACAACCTGTTAGGAGTCTGTTCCAGCAGCACCAACAGCAGCAACAGCAGCAGCAGCAGCAACAGCAACAACAACAGCAGCAACAACAACAGCAGCAGCAGCAGCAACAGTTACAATCTCTGCTTCCTTTACAGCATCAGCATCATTCTTCTCCTCCTCCAGGGCTACATATGCCCCCTCAAATAGAAACGCCTAGAATAATGATGACTCCACCTCCAGTGACACCTCAGCAACCGAAGAACATACACATAAATCCGCATTTCAAGGGGACAGTAGTGACGCCTGTACAAGGTGAGCTTTCTGATCACCTTCCCAGTCTTGTGAGCATGACTCATCTTATTCTTTGCCAGGGATGCAACAATTTGTTTGTTTATTGCTTCATGGAAATGTGCTTCAGGCTGATGTTTTTTGCTTAAGCTTGAAACAAATGTTTTGCCTGAAGTAAGACATAAAGTTGTTGGACTATGGCCAGCTGAAATAGTAAAACCTTTTCAACTTCTTTATTGTTTTTTTTACCCTACTGTAAAGCCTGCAAAGAGCAGTAAAAATGGAAACTGAAAAGCGAATGTGCTTTTTAAATGTAGCAAATGTCAGTTTTCAAAACTAGGTAAGTACTGCAGTTCATAATTTCCCACATCATTCCAGCTTCAGCCAAGCGTTCACAGAATGACCACCCACCTATTTCAGTGAGAGTACACTGAGGCGCTCCTTGCACTGTAATTGCTCTGTGAAAGGTACCAGCTGCTATCCTTACGTGACATTATATATACCCTCAGTTCTCCTTTCGGTGCCACATTTGTGATTGTTTTGATTCGCAGCCTGCAGTACACTTTTTCTGTAACTCAACACAAGCACTCTTTGGGCGACGCTTTTTCGGGCAGCTCTCAGCAGAGCTGTTAACATTACTATTTATTTGGGAAGTGCTTAATCCCTAAGAGCATAAAAAAAGAGACACCTATATAGCTCTGATTTGTGATTCTGTTGGGACTAGACAAAGTAAAGAAATACCTATATATTTATATGTATTTACCATTAGGTTTTCTGTATTTTTCTCCCTTCAAATCAGCAGAACTCCAAGCCAGTGCTATCTTTGTGTCATTTATTAGACCAATGAAAGGTAGGAATTTGGCAGGGTTGGATATTGCCAGTTGATAGAGATCTGTTAAGCTCCTCACAGATGGCTTCATTGTAGCTGCATTGTAGAGATTATTTCACTTTTTCCTGTTTAATAAAATCAGTGCTTCCCACCAAATTATGCATCAGGACAGATTATCTGGAAGCAGTCCAAAAGGTCCTTTAGTCTTGGATTTATGCCTTCTGTGCATTTTCCTAACATTTCCAAAGCAACGGTTCCTGTTTTGTGAAAAGCAAAACCTGGTTTTAGACTATTCTAGATTCCTCTCCTCTCTCCTTCCGTGAAACAGTCAACAAATTTTCTGTATCAAGGTGAACAAATTTCCTCCTGATGCCAGCAATGGCTGCTGAGGATTTTTGCTCTTTCCTAACATCAAAAGTATACCAGTGTATCATCTTTCTTTTGTTTGAGGTTTTTTCACATCATTAGGTGGCTTCAGGCTTGTCTCACCCTTACCACTACATCTGTGGCACCGTGGGTGTTCCAGGGGCCTTGCTTTTATATTAGGCATAGTCTTTTTTTCTGTCTTTACTTACAGATCTTCATTTTAACAAAGTAGTCTACCTCCTGCATGTTAGGACATCTTCCATATTGGGTTTGTGGTCTTTTTTTTTTGCATCTTATACCTGCTGACTTTGTGTGCATGTTTGTTTCTTGACTGGTAAAAGTCTAGTCATCCTCTCAGAATGAGCAGCCCTGGAGAATCAGTGATCCATTTTGGAATGGTGTAAGACTTGTATTTCAGTGAGGAAGATTTTTGCTATGTGTATTGATGGCAGCTGGTTCATATGAAATACCTTTGTGCCGTCCATTTTACTGAGGGAATCCTCGGCAAGACTACTGAATATTTCTGCTAATGGGTGTGCAGAATACTATTAAATGCAATCTTTTAAATCACAGTAGAATTTTAATCTTCTTGATTAGAGAGCATGTATGGGAAGCTGAGTCTTCTGCAGTGGCTGAGAGTAGTGGCCATCTCAGTCTCTTAGTTTGCAGCAGTACAGTTATGTTACATGAAAGTACACATTTGCATACCTAAGGAAAACGTGTATGAAATCAGTAGTCGTCTTCAGGGAAGATGAGCATAATTCTAAAAACTTCAATGGCATTTGTACATTAAGATGAATTTTTAAGCAGTCACTGCAGGCAAAGGTGGACAGAAATTCCAGTGTAGGGAGAGCTATTCTAAACTTCCTTTTAAAAAGTTCTCAGTTTAATCTATCTGCTTGAGGCCCCAGTAGTCAGAGACTGGTAGTTGACGACGTTAGGATGTGTTTCACATACAGCATCATTTATTTCGGGTTAACAGGGAGTATGAAAGATTAGATTGACTTCATGTTCTTGATGATGTCCTGCCCCTTCTTGGCTGAATATATTTCCAGATACGTGAGGGTTTTTACACATTGGAGAATACTGTCAGATAGGTGCAAAGTTTATGGTGATTCTGTTGTTGAAAACGTGATGCTTGGAAGCTAAAAATGCCATGTCTGAAAGTTCATGATATGCACACTTAGGTTCTGGTAATTTTAATGGTGTGCTGTCATGTTTTAGTGTAGACTAGCATTTTTTTCCTCTCTAATTTTATGGCAGGATTAAGCTCACATATGTCTAATTGTCAGCACCAGGGACACTTTTTCTAACTGTAAATCATAGAAATATACTTTCTCAACACCTTTTTGGTTTGAGTTAGTCTTGAAATGAGTCGAGTATAATCACTATTTTCTGAAATAGACTCAAACATCCTGTAAATCGTTACGAAATTTTCACATGAATAAAATAGCATGTAAAAGAGCTCTAGTAGCCAGCTATTTCAGCCTGAAAGTGAGTTGAAGCACTCTTGAAGAATCCTATCATTGGCTTATTCCTTTGATGTCTCAAAGGCAAATCTCTTACAGTGGCTGCCATCTGCCTGCCCAGCCTTGAATCTTGGTTCAAAAAAATAGTCACTTTCAAGTCAGTTTTGTTTCAAACAAATTTCTACTATTTTTAGTCTTTGAAACTTCATAAATGATTAAGAAGGACTCAGTCTATCAAAATGCCTAAAATGGTTATGTGAGTCTCTGCGCATACCTGCTGCAGATACTGTTCAGTTGGTGTTCAGGTGTGCCTTTTTTGGTATTTGAATCTCATGTCTTTTATTTGCTTACTTGTCAGATAGTTTCCTCTCTTCTTTCTGTCCTATTCTGTAAACTAGTTTTGAGTTGTAAGTAGTAATTTTTGGCTGAATGCATGTCCAAATTTGAGTATGATCAATTCACAAATACTGGAGGACTGTACATAGACATACTATGAAATACTAATTCAACCTGTGATATAGGTATTGAGTTTTTTCCCCTTAATGTTTATACCACAAATAACTATTTCAAGGATACTGTGGTGCTGCCAAAATTGACATGAACTAATGAGCAGTTTATGGCAGCTCGGAAGATTAGTATGCTGTTTACCTTTTAAAAAGTGTTTGGTGTCTTGGGAAAAATTACATTATAAATCTCCTAAATAATCAATATGGGAATTGTTTCTTCTTCAGGTACAGCATTGGAATTTACAGCCAAAAGCAATTTAATCTTTTCAAAATACTGTCTAACAACATGCTGTGTATTGTTTTTGAAACATGCTTTTCAAACCTATGGAAGATTTGACATCAGGAAAATGAATGCTTATTTGAGACTTCTTTGCTGCTTCAGCAACTGTCCAAGGATTGAAAAGGCACAGAGTTTGAACTACTGTCTTTCATGAGCATTAAATTCATTTGCTTAAAATATATGAATATATATGTCTCTATATGCTACTGCCAGAGGCAGGATACTGAAATAGACATGAGTGCCCTGTTCAGCTGACATTTCTCTACATTTCCCACCTTACGCAGTTTTTCTCAGTGCCTCTCTGACCTGTAGTACCTGAGCTATTTTAGTCCTAGGTCTGTCAAGAGCACCCTGTCAGTTTTTTCCAGGTGGCCATGGCTGTTTGATATTGACAGATGTTCATTAGAAGCCAAGATGAGACTATTGAACTAATTTTCTTGTGTAACCTGATACAAAGTTTGCTCACAGTCCTTCAGCACTGAAAGACTGGTGCAATTAGTTTACCCCATCAGTCCCTCAACTAGTAAACCACAAGCGCTTAAAAAAAGGTGGGTAGAAACCAGATATGGACACAAACTAAAAATAACCACTAACACATTAGTAACTGTGTCTCAGTTACCAAGGAAAAAGGGATTTTTGAGGCATCTTGTCAAACTCTGTGTTGGGAAATGCAGCTAGTTTAATGGACGAGTTGGATGTGTTTCTTAACATCTTTCCTGCTCTGAAGCACAACACAGTAGTTGTCTACAAAGTCTATGTTTAACCCTGTAACTTTCAGAAATGCTAAAAATAAACTTACTAAAAGTTTTTAGTAAATGAGCAAACATGTTGTTTGATTGAAATGCTTCATTTAACTTCTCTAGGCCTTCTGTTTAACATTGAACATTTGTACCTTTAACACTTAGACAACTCAATGAGGAAAAAAACTGTACTGGAAAATAGGAAGTCTGTCATGACACTGTGTACTAGGGATTCAAATAAAGATTCAGTCCCCAAGGTGATCCAGCAGTAGATACTTTTGTGCGTTATGCCATAATAGTAAGTGAATGTTTTGAGAAATTTTTTTTGTGACTAGTCTTTTCAAATGCAGTTGTATGGACAAGTTATCCAGCTTAATACCCCTGAAATCCTAATTTTGGAGGTTATTTTTCAGGAAGAGGGTCTCCTAATTCTTCTTGGTGTCTGTTTATGAAATAGTAGTCTTTCATTTGGGATCAGCACAGTGATCACAGTTGCATATACTATTATGGTGGCAAGGCCAGATTAAGTAGTTTTTGCTTGCTGTTAATTGCCACCGTCTGCCTCATTTTACCCTCCTATGAATAGTGGTTTATACCAGATAGAGCCTCTCGTGCCCATGCTTGTTGTGGGAGGTTGGTGGTGAGACTGGGAGATACCTAGGAAATCTTGAGGGGCATGAAGTGGAGTAGGCAAATTAATCATGTATCCTTCTATTTGAAACATGAAATTATTGTTAGAGCCTCTGTCAGTGTTGTGAAAGAGACGTCTTTGGCTGAATAAGTATTGTAGTTTTCCTTCCTGCAACAAGGAACAATTTAATTCTGGAAAATGTGGAATTAAATTATGTAAATTAACTAGGAGAATCCTAATTGCCCTGTTGCATGTTGCAGGGGAGGGGATGGTTGCTTAAAGTTAATTGTAGGAACTGTGACATGTGAGGGTAAATGTAGCAGATTTTAATTATGGCTTCTTATTGCAACCACTTTTGGAAATAACAGCAACAACTGTTAGGTAAAACAAATGGTGTTAAAAGGTGCTTCTTGTTTCAGTGCCCTTGCTGCCAGTTCCAGCCCAGCCAAGACCTGCTGTAGGACCCCAGAGATTTCCTGTGAGTAGCAGCTGTTTCTTCTTCTCTGATATGGATAAGCATACATTTGCAAGGAAATATTAATATAGCAAATAAAAGCTGTTCTAGTGAAATACAATTTTAAGGATTTGTAAATATTGACAATACACTCTGCAGTTGAAAATGTTTGTTAAAAGCTTAAGGTCAATGGATTTTTGAGAGTAGTATTAATTCTGTTTAACTGTAAAATTGTTGAACCAGTCTCTCCAGTGGGAGAGTCATGAATGCATCTTGTCTTAAGGAATATGGGCTTCATTTTATTACTTGACTCTTTCTGTATAAATAGAATCCTTATTTTATTTGATATAATAAAAGGCTATTTGAAATAATCCCTAAGCTTTAAAAGCAGTTTATATATTTTTATTGTAAAAATCAGCAAAATTTCATTTTTATCATTACTTCAGGCACTTAAATGCCCTCATATTTTTATCTAAAAAATGGGAATGGCATTGCATGACCTTGCTTTCTTGTATGTTTCTAACTTCCAAAACAAACAGGGACCTAACTGCCTCACTAGGCTAATTTCACTTGATAATTTTTTTTTTGTTCTGTGAATGGAGAGAGTGCATACTTCCAGACCTTTTCTCATAATTTCATAATTTTGTTGTGCTAAATTTTTAGTTCAAGTGGTTTGCAGAGTATCAAAATAAGCAAAAGAATAAATAGTTCATGCAATATTGTCTTAAATATTTTCAAATAAAGACCCATATATTATGTTTCCCAGATATATAAAACACATTAAAAAAATTATCCTCTGTTAATGTGTGCATTGTTGAAGGAGGGAAGTAGATGTCTGTGAACATCTGTGTAGTATCACACAGTAAATTACTTGCACAGAGATCAGATGTATTTGAAAGAAGCAGATTTCAGAAACCTGCTGAGACTTTTGATTGCCATGTGCATACCTGGTTGTTTCTGATGCAGAATATTTTTCTAACAGGACATCTAGCTGAGGAATTGTGATGTCCATATTTTGTACAGTAACTGAGTTCTTAAATTGCTGTGTTTCTTCTATGAAGTATAAAAAGGTTAAGCTGTAAAACCACAGTTTCATTAATAAATTCATGTTATATAATTTCATAATCAACACTTTAACTGGAGATATTTTTCTGTTAAAAAAATTGCGGTTTTCAGAGAAAATAGTTTTCTTCAGCAGCCTTTAGTATTCTGTGGAGACCTTATTAACATTTTAAAAGTAATTCTGATTGTTTTTTATGAAAACAAGTATCTTGCATTTATTTTCCTTTGACAGCAAGTTGCTTTGCCAATAAACACAATTTGGGATGGAAAAGAAATTGGAGGACAAGGAATATCTGTAAAGGCATTGTAATTGACGTCTTTGAAGTGTGTTTACATAAATGTAGAAAAATTGGAAATTAATTTTTTTTAAATTGACTGTGAAATTAGATTTTAATTCTGTTAACTTTTGGTTTTGCAAGTTGAAAAGTACTGCAAACCTACCTAATCTTGCATGCAACAGTTTTCAAAAGGGAACAAAATGGTTAGAACATTTTTCGTAGGACTCTTGCTCCTTTTGCCTGAAGGAAAATACTTGACTGCTTGCTGCCTTTTTATGTAAGCAATGCACTAATAGTGTAATTCTTTTTTCATAAAGAGGAGGAGGGCTAGCTTAACTAAGAGGATCCAGTACTGTGATTCGGTTGCCCTGAGTGGTTTTTTTTCTTTTTTTTTTCTACTTCAGCTAGTAACCCACTATGTGACCCTGAGAAAGTTACTTACTCTTTCCATGACTCACTGAGTTACAAAATGAGTGTAATATGGACTTCCCTTATGAAGTACTTCATAAATTTTGCATAGGTTATCAGTCATATTAGGATTAGGAATTAAGTGTCACTGTGTACATATCTCGTTTGTTTTATTAAATGTAGTATGTTAGCTCTTGAGCTGAAGACAAATTTACTTTGACTTGAACGTTTTATCTTGCAGAACTACTTTTTTTGCTCTGTTACATGTCAAATACCTTTGTGCTATTATAATTCACTTGTTTATGTATAAATGTTGACTTATAGCAACATAGCAATGGTTAGACAACTTTGACAAGCCATTTGAAAAAGATCAGAGAAGTATTCCAGACCATAGTTCATTCATCCTTTTCCTCATTGTAGAAAGAATCTCTGGATATGTAATAAATTGAATTTGCTCTTGTTTTTAGGATTACTTAATCAAAGGATGATAGTCAACTGATTTTTCTGATTGCTTTTGTTCTAAAAAAACCTGGGGGGTTAGAATTAAATATTTGTAGCCTGCTTTCCCCTTTAACTTTGAACTGCATGGTTTATTTTGATTGAATGTGGCAGAGGTGGAAACATTAAAGGTAGTGAAATTCTTGAAAGGGAGAGACCTGAAAGTGGCTAGTGCCCTAACTGAAGGAAGAATTGCCTCTGAGTTCCTGTCTTACCTAGGAGAGAAACCTCTCTGCACAGAGAGCCTGTGTGTGCTCCGAACATGGGAAGAGCTTCAATCAGAGCTAATCAATTGCAAGTCATAAATCCATTGGAAACCAGGTGTTATTAATTTAGGGCTAATGAAGTGACTTGTAACCATGTAATGGTTAATTCTTACAGCCTTTTGCAGAAGGATGTAATTGAAGAGTTGAACAAAGTTGTAATGAGCATGTTAGCATATTGGTGTGAGTTCTAAATTATAAGAAATAATGTAGTGCTAAATCAGGGTAATGCTGATCAGGATTGAACCTACTTGGAGCTGGGACTGATTAAATTCACTTAAACTTGAATCTAAATTTTAGTATTTCAGGATAGGGCTCATTGTTCAATTATTCCTTACTTAAAGCTTAACTCTTGAAATGTTTAGAGAGGAAGTACTACAAAGGACATAATAGAATGAATCTGTGTTCCCTACTTAGAGGGGTTTTTTAACGTTTACAGTAACCTTGAATCAAGCAAGGAAGTTGTCTATCTCTTCTTCTGTAAGCATTCAAAGTGACTTAGTGTGAATGATGTTTGAGAGTTATGGGTGCAACTGATTAGGACTGAATAAATGGTGGATCTGAGGCATATTATGGCTGAGAAATGTGGTGAACTTCTGGTAACTGGGAGTTAAAGACCTGAATTCTGTGAAGGCTTCTATGCTTGTCTAAATTGCACAGTACTCTTTCGGTGGCTGTAGCTGATAGTAATCCAGTCTTCAAGCATAGTCAATGCTAATATTTTTCCAGGTATTTGAATTAACCTGGAACTGTGCAAGTGCCAACTGCGTGTTTTCTTTAAACTCGTTAAAGAACGGATTAAGCTAACCTCTTTGGCAGAGTCCTTCTGAAGGTCTTGCTTTATCATCTGCCTTTGCTTTAAAGTGGTTAAGATGCCCTTTTCTGAGTTCCTGTCTCAGTGTCACAGTTGGTATTTCACAAATAACGGTCTACTTTGTGGACTGAAGGAAGGTGACAGAAGACTTTATTCATAAACTGGTTGTATAGGTCTTCTGAACTTTTCACATGTTTTCTGACCAAATTATTCTTGCGGATGCCCCAGTGCAGGTACAGAGCCTGTGGTTTGGTTTTTCTTACACAAGAGGGACCATTGTGGTTCCTGCCCTCTGGTGTTTGTTATCTGGGCTAACTTCTCTTTCAACACCTGTGTTCTGTGAAGAAGGATGGGGTAAAACAAGAGAAGAAATTAAATAGGAAATGGAAGAGGTGTTTCTAAACACTTTATATGTAGGCTGCTGCTAAGTGACTGTTATAGAGGCCAGATCATTACTTAATATGAAACTAGGAGCCAAGCTGATGGTCCAGATCTTTTCATCCCTTATGTACATGAGTTCACCAGCACGTTCTGTGTCTGAAATATTTCAGTGTTTGCCTGAAAAAAAAAATTATAAAGACTTTTTGCTTTAAACATAATTTATTTAATTTCATGAACACTGAAGTAATACTTAAATATGGCACATGTACAATTTTTTAAGGACATACAAAAGTGGAACGAGTGTTGTCATGCACACTTTGGGATAGAGCATGGCAGGGGGAAGGTGTTTCACTGTCAACATTGTTCAGCCAGAAACTGTGAGGTATCCCTAGCATCCAAATTTAGGGCTGGAGTAGGGCATTTGGAGTGAAGAGGAAGCTGGGGAGAACCTGCCTCACGCTGCTCAAGGCAGAAGAGAGGAATTCCTCGCATCTGAGGCCATTCCCCCTCTTGTCTCTGCCCTGGATCCTCCCCTGAAACTGCTGCAGTGAGGGCAGAGCCTGTTAACACAGCTGTGCATCTTTATCCAGGAGAACTTTCAGGAAATTGGGGTAAATTCTGCTTTAGCTCCTGTCCTTAACCTGACAGCCTGGGTGTGGTGTGAGCTGAGCAGGTGTCCATCCCACAGGCGCATTTTATTAACTTCTTGAGTTTCAGAGCTGCAGTTGGGAATGGGCTGAAGTGGCATGGAACACAAGATGAACTGGCACTAGTGTCTGCCTGGCTAATTTATGCCAGGAAGGCTTTGATACTTTTTAATACACAAAGCTTTTCTCTTCTGATAGGACACCTTAGTGCACTGGATACCTTTCAGGTAGCTGTTGGAATTCAAGTCTGAAAAAGTTGAATTGTATAACATAAATTATGTTTTATTCGGTATAAAAACAAGGCTTTAATAGAGCAACTTGTCCTCAGGCCCTTGTGAATATTCTACATCACATGTCTTTTCAGTTCCCAGGGGATTTTGATGTGATTTGGTTTTGGAACTTACTTTACAATTTCCTTTCAAAATCATCTTTATTCCAAAAGAATACTTGATTCTTTTTTTTTCCCCCCTTAAACTGCAAAAACCTTAATAAAGTTTCTTTATATTCCCATTCAGCATGCTTCCACTTGATCTCCAGGATGTCAGGTGTTAAGACGTCTTAAGTGGATGCTGTGAAAGGCAGTGGATTAGTCTTGATTCAGTTTTTTCACAATTTCTGAAAGCTCTAGTTTGACAAATTCTGACCTTTCAAGTGTTTGCAATTCATACACTGCTTTTAAACACTTCTTTATGCTTTAATCTGTGAGAGGTTTTTAAACAGGTACCCAGTTGTTGCTCCGAACAGAGGTCACTGTCCTTCATTGCCACTTGCTTGAAATATTTCTTTTAGACAAACAATGTATTAGTGCTATACAAATTAATTATAAAAGGTACATTAGAATACAGTTTACTGCTTTTTCCCCAAAGTGGTCCTTGGACTGACTTGGATCAGCCTACAATACCATTTTAGCAAACTTGGGTCAGTTTAATGAATATTACAATGTACCTGGGTCTGTGGGTGTGCCTTTATGTAAACACCTCTTGCAGTGTGTAGAAGCAGAAATTTGTGGTGCTTTTGAAAACAAAACTCCTTGCCAATAGTGTTTGTTGTGGGAAATGCAAATAGGGAGTAAATTTTTTTCCATCGTTTTGAATGCGATTGTGAGCTGCTACGACTGAATAGGGGGTTTAGCAACTGTTAACTGAGGTCGTGGCTCATTTTCTCCAGTACTCACAGTAACGACAATTTAAACAGTCCTGCATCTGAGTACAGGCAGTTGTTTTAAACTGATACTTAGTAAGTAATGATATTTAGCAACTAGTACATGTTTGCAACAGTATGTATGTAGGAGACAAACTGTTAATGGAAATAAAAAGCCACTTGTGAAAATGATTCTCTGACTTCCTCACAATTATTCTGCTTTAGCTATGGCTTTACTATAATGAGTAACAGTAAATGAAATTTTCACTCTATTACGGTATAGCAGTGGCAGATCACAGGTAGTGTAGAAAGCATTTTGTTTTCATTTAACAAGCTACATGGTATCAGGTGGTGTTGATTGACATTTCTTGGATAGTGCTTTATACAGCATTTCATGCAAATCATGTTTGAATGAGACTGCTGCATCAAATTACATTTCATTCAGATTATAGCCCTTGCAGATGTGAGACAGAGCTTGTTCAGCAGCTAGCAAAAAGCTTTCGTTTTTAACACTCACTGTTTTCACAACTTGACTGCAAAGCCCTATAATTATAGCACTTAAGATAGTGAAGGAATGATGGGCACTTTCTCTTATCAGATCTATAAGTAGTAGCAAGCAGATGCAGCATGAGATCCCTCCAGCTGTCAAATATTGTCAGGCTGGCATAGAGGGAATGCAGTTTAAAATGCAGGTGACATAATACCCAACATCCTCCATTTGCTAGTGGGCTTCTGATTAATCACGATTACCATACATTATCATACCATCAAATTTAATCATATCAATGAATTCCCATCTGCAGGAGGAGCAGCAGCAGCTAAACATGGTGGTAACAGCTATTAAATACGAAAGAAAGAGCTCGTTTCTAAATGCAGTAACCCTTTAACTTGTCATGCTAGCTCCAGTGTGCACATGCTCTGCAGGTATTAAAATCAAACAGAAAACTTGTGCATTTATATTTCATAGTTATTGTCATTTACGTTTCTGTTAAGTAATTGCTATTTAACACTGCCGAGGAAACCAGAGTTACAGATTATTTTTTTTTTCCCTTGTGTTAATGATGCTAGATTTTATTCAGTCTCAGCTTTATTTAGTACCTGTTAAATACAGAATCACAAAATGGTTGAGGTTGGCAGGGACCTCTGGAGGTCATCTGGTCCCACCCCCTGCTCAAGCAGGGCCACCTAGAGCTGGTTGCCTAGGACTGTGTCCAGACAGCTTTTGAATATCTCCAAGGATGGGAGACTCCACAACCTCGCTGGGCAACCTGTGCCAGGTCTCAGTCACCTTCACGGTAAAAAAGTTTTTATGTAGATACATGTTTTCATATATATATAGCTATATACTGTGATTTTGATATATTTGAATGAATGAAGTTTGAACTTTTCTAAGCCTTGTGAGCAAAGCACAAATTTTTATCGAGGCAAAGAGGAAAAAGTATTATGCATATATATAGCCATTAATTAGACACTGTTAAAGAGATATTTTGCAGAAGTCAAGACTCATCTTACAAAGAAATCCAATTAAAACATACAATTGACTTCTTGCTACAATGCAGTAAGGCTAATCTAGTGCTTAAACACTGAATGGAGAACTAAAATATATTTGGTATAGCATTGTAGAGTCCCGGATGATAGTATAGTTCTGTTAAGGTATTTCCACTGAGCTGAGAAAATGTCCTTTTAAAAGATAATTCAGTGCATTTGTGTTATCCCAATACCCAAAAAAAAAAAAAAATATAAACTGGTATTTATTCACCTTCTGCACCTTCAGTTCTTGCCATTTCTTTAGAATGTGAAAGGAAAAAATGCTTCATTCATTATAAAAGAGTAAGTCATACTACTGTTAACACTAAAATGAGTTAATTTAGAGGAATATTATGGGTTGATGGTAGGATACCCAAAATGGAAAAAATGTTCAGTCCTTCATATGCAACACGTGAGTAGTACTTAGAGGCACACTGGGAGCTCTGGGTATGTAAAGTTCTCGCACCAAAGTGTTTGCAAGGTCAGAGATGGGTAGAACAACTCTAAAATGAGATTTCTTTACAGAATTAAAAATCAGGAATCAGGTAACTTAACTACTAAATAGTCAGGTCTGAATTGGCATTTTCTAATACAGATCAAAGTCCAGGTTAGCAGCAATTCTAATATTTGTCTTCTATAAAGCTGGTGCCTTCTTGGCTTTTTTTGGTAGCAATATGAGCATTTTTTTGTTGAAGGGAGAAGTATCATCCCCAAGTCACAGGTATTTATCTTTGATGTTCTCAGATTGTTTTTAAATTAACTCTAACTGTACCTTCAAACTTGAAGTGTAATGTAGAAAACCTGAATTTGATATTCATGATCTAGTTTAGTTCTGACCTCAAGAGTTGTTTCTTAATCGTTGGTGACTTGCAGGTCACCAAGATACACTAGGTCAATAAACACTGTAATATTTCCATGGAGTAGTCTCTGGTAAGTCTAAGGATAAGGTATGAATTTTGTTAGATGTTTTTAGATCTAAATAGTTCTGAAAGTAGAGAGGGTCCAAAACCTTTGGGTCCCTAATTTTTTACACACCCCTAAAACTGTTAGCTTTTGGCACAAAAATATGCAGAAGGATTGTATTGTCTTTAAATGAAATGATTATGAAATTCTCTTCTTTCAAGGGAGAGTTCATAATTCTGAATAGCACTAATGTCTCTTATACTTTTTCTCCAATTTCTATTTGTGATATTTCTATATTGTACTTAATCTTAAAATCATAGAATCATTTAGGTTGGAAAAGACCTTTAAGATCATCGAGTCCAACTGTAAACCTAACCCTGCTAAGTCCACCACTAAACCATGTCCCTAAGCGCCTCATCCACACAGCTTTTAAATACTTCCAGGGATGGTAACTCCATCACCTCCTTGGGCAGCCTGTTCCAGTGTCTGACAACCCTTTCAGTGAAGTTTTTCCTAATATCCAGCCTGAACCTCCCCTGGTGCAACTTGAGGCCATGTCCTCTAGTCCTGTCACTAGTCACTTGGGAGAAGAGACCAACACCCACCTCTCTGCAACCCCCTTTCAGGTAGTTGTAGAGAGCGATGAGGTCTCCCCTCAGCCTCCTCTTCTCCAGACTGAACAACCCCAGCTCCCTCAGCTGCTCCTCATCAGACTTGTGCTCCAGACCCCTCACCAGCTTCGTCGCCCTTCTCTGGACACGCTCCAGCACCTCAATGTCCTTCTTGGAGTGAGGGGCCCAAAACTGAACACAGCATTCGAGGTGCGGCCTCACCAGCGCCAAGTACAGGGGGACAATCACCTCCCTACTCCTGCTGGCCACACTATGTCTGATACAGGCCGGGATGCTGTTGGCCTTCTTGGCCACCTGGGCACACTGCTGGCTCATCTTCAGCCGGCTGTCAATCAACACCCCCAGGTCCTTTTCTGCAGGGCAGCTTTCCAGCCACTCGTCCCCAAGCCTGTAGCGTTGCATGGGGTCATTGTGACCCAAGTCTAGGACTCAGAACTTGGCCTTGTTGAAGCACATACAATTGGCCTCGGCCCATCAATCCACACTTAAAAAGTTAGAGGGCACTTTTCTACACCACGCCCCTGAAGAGGATTACAAACTAAAGTGAAACTGACTCTTCTAAATGAATTAGTTTAAAACACCTGTTTAAGAAATTACTTAGGTTTGTGCTCCAATCTGAGAGGTTTGGATTTACTCTTCCTTCAGGTAGTACAGGCTGCTACAACTTTTCTGTCACACTATTTCTTATTATGGCCTGTCTCTCCTTGCTGGAGACACTCTTCCTTCATCCATACAAAACAGATGGGAGCATGGTTTTTCTGTACATCAGCACTGTTAGTAATTTAAAGCTAGAGTTAGGATTTAGTTAACAATATCTTTCTTATGCCTGCATTTCATTTAGGAGTATTTTCTGAGAATTGTTCTTGAATGGGACCACTTGTCCTGCAGACTTTCATTTTCTGACATACGTACCTCAATGGTAGAGCAGATGGAGGTCCAAGAAACCTGTCTGTGAAGCAATCCTTCTGTGTAGCACTGGTTGCTTGTGGGCCAGTCTGCTTTGTTGCTTCTCTTACTCACAACTTCAGTGTGTTTCTGTATTTCTGTCTCTGTTTGCAACATGACTATGTCCCTGCTTGATGTATTGGGAGGGGATGCCCTGAAACTTGCTCAAACTGGATACTTTTAATAGACAATGGATCTAACTTTTAGCTTTAGTCTCCTGAACTGTTTGGAATTGTCTTAGTGTTCTGGGAGCATCCTTCTTTTTGTGTTTCCTTATTTTAGCTCATGAGTTGGCTTAAATAACAAGGGATCCCATGCTTTTCTCTCCTTGCTTGTACTGGTTTTCCATGATGACTGAATTCCATTTTAGGACCTTAAACAGTGAAACTGGGCATTGGTGATTTCTCTTACAGAGGACCTGGACTTGTACCTACGCGTCCCAACACACCTTCTTACCTCTTGGAGTTGTGTAGTATCAAAGAGAAGCTTGTCCAAGTTATGTGGAACATTTTAATATTAAAAATCACTTTTGGCTCAGTTGAGGAAAATATCAACCCATTCTCTCTCAGACTCAATCTGCCTGTAACGCAGAAGCTCTGCAGTCCACATACTTGAACCACCACTAGCTATCTCCTTGCATTTTCCCCTAAGAAAATATATTCCAGAAGCTTTGAAAAGACTCATGTATGGGTAGCATACATTCATTGTCTTGAGTTTTATGATCGCTCTGAACTTTAATTTTTGCCCTTCTTGATTGTAATGTATTTAAGGCATTAATTTTTATATAAGGTCATCTTACAATACTAAATCCGTGGGGGGAAATGATGGTGCTTGCTAGGTTTTAGTTCACTTTGATGGAATTAGATGATTGTCATAGACATCACAGGAACACTAATGAGTCGTTTAAACTATATTTAAGGAAATATTAAAATACATTTTATTATGAAATTTCAATTAATCATTCCCTTTCTGTATGCTGTGCACATTAAATGAGAATACTATGAAACTTTAATGTGAAGAGCCATGGTTTGTGGGATGTGTACATTTCTACTTGAAAATTTTTGAACCATATCCAAGATATATGAAGCAGGGCTTCTTACACGAGAGGATAGAAAGTCAGTTCCTTCCACCACAAGGTAGGCATTTTAGGAAGGCTTTTCAAAAAGTCTAGTAACTGCTGAATTAAGAGGATTAACATCTTGTGACAGATGGCTATAGTTTTAATTGTCATAGGTTATAGTGGTCATTATTCTTTGCATTTAAACCATATAAGAAGAATTAACTGAGTGGCCCTGCTTAACTGTCAATGGAGTTCTCCTAGCTCTTTGCATTTTAAGTGAGATTAATAAATGAAAACATGTTGTAGAGGCAGGGTGTAATTTATTGAAAGATTCATGAAGTTTCAATGACATTGTTAAGGTATTTAATTAGTCTCATGAAAAAAAGTAGAGTGACCCTTTTAGAGAAGCTGATAAGTCATATAATAGCTGTTAGATCCTCTTTATTCCTTGCTTTATAAGATTAACTTTGTGCTAAGCAATTTATGCTAAATTTTCCCTTTTATTGGTAACCAAAGTTATCTGTGCTTCATGAATAGATTACTGGAGATAACATCATGTAATTAACAAGAGATGCAGAAAAGTAAAAGTACAATTTGTGTAAGAATTGTGTGAGAGAGAATGTTAATTTCTTAACTGGGAAGGATATTTAAAGGGATAAAAGGAAGGCAAAATAGTGCAGTTCTTTGAAAGGATTAAAGTAACCTTATCTCGTGTTCTTTCAGAAGGTGGGATTGCCTGAGTGTGTGAAAGTCATGTTCAATGAGTTATTCACAACTCTAATGAATTGTAGACACAAGTTTGCATTGCATTTTTTTTTTCCAAAAGTAATTGATAAGGTGTAAGTTATGCCTTAGCTATATTGAATAATGGAAGTTAGCGAAAGGGGAAATTGTGCAACCTGCAGGCATGTGGAATTGTATAAAAATGTCAGTCTGAGGTGCTGTAAATTATAGTGTGTGGGGAGGAGGATTGGGCAGATTTTTTTTGGTCAGAGTAAATGTCACAAAATTAAAGATTTGAGACAATAAAATACTTGTCAGTAGCACTTCAGTGTGCATTTATCTTCTTTTAAGTATTTCTAAAACGTCTGTGATTGTGGTCTCTTTGGAAATCCACACAGAACCCCATTTCCAATGTCATTTCCTTCTAGACCTCAGTTCTTGTATTTAAAAAAAAAAATGATGATATGTAAGAATTTTAAAAGTAAAATTATAAGAGTGTAAATTAAATGAGAGTTCATCACAGAACAGGAGAAAGTACAGACCAAAAATTACTTTCTTTGGTAGTTTAAAAAAAGTCTTGATGTTTAGTACCTTGCTTTCAGTGTTCAGGCCTTGGTATGTTTTGGTTTTCACAGAAGGTAAGAAAGAATGGCCAGAGCTGTCCCCCTTCGAAGCCCACAAAACCTTACTGAGAAGACTGTTCAGGAGCCCTCCAGCTTTGAAAAATTACAAATTCTCTCTCAAGTATTTGAAGTACTCGCTAACGCCAGGGCTGCAGGTAGTGGTTTGGAAGGAACTACAGTGCTGAAGTGGTTGCAGTTTTGTGAAGGGGTACGTGTCGGTTGGTTAAGGACTTCTAGGCCAGGCAGCGACGTGGTGGGTATGTCTGCTTCAGGTCTCGTGCTGTTTTCTCATTTTGTGCTCTTTTTGCAGCTAGCTTTAAATCTAGCTAAAGGCTTCATTTTAGAATACTTTCCTTGCAATTTGGTGCACTTTTACTAGATAATCAACAATAATGATGATACTAAATCAATAATAATGATACTAAGTAATCAATCTGATAACAATGAGAAGGGGAGAAGACTCTTCCAGAAAGTTACCGTATATTCTCTGCCAGGTCTTTCTCATATGGACATTTGGTAACGCAGTCTTTGGAACCATTGTCTGTACGAATGGGATCAAGCCTTGTGGGGGTCTCACTGGAAAGGCACATAAATATTTTGTCCTTTCCCCCAGAGTCACAGTTGGCCCCAGTCTTGGACTGAAATGTAGAACCTTGCAGCCTTGGCTGATAGTACGAATTTGCAGTTCTCCCTTTTGTTTGGTTGAAACCCGTTAACTTGAAAATAGGCATTTTGAAGACTGTGATATTTATTACGTAGGGAAGTTTCCTAAAAGGTGTAATAATGGTGAAGTAATATTAAAATTATTTTTTGTAGGGAGTCTTAGTTGATGTGTGTACTGAATAGTTGGTTGTAATTTGAAACTGTCCGGATAGCAAAACCATGAGAAATGGGAGTAACTACTGTGCATATAGAGATTTATTATGCATCTATGTTACAGCATGCTTATTTTATCAAAAATAGACCATTATGAAAACTGGCTTTTGCACCTGCTCTTCAGTAATTTTTGAAGTTACATAGCTCTGCGTGGTCTTTTCTACAAAATACCAGGGGGCACTTGGGGGTTATTAGTATCAAATACTTGCTGAATGTAGAGTTTAACACTAATGGTAAATGAATCCGCTCCTAGAATTATAGTTTAACTACTGTTAAGCAAAAGAAAAAAAAAAACAGCCCACCCTCAAAAACTTTAAGTAATGGAGAACTGTTATATTACTTTGTACTATTTTTAGGACATTTAGAATTTGGCATAAGTAACAGTTGAAGTTGTAGTATTATGTATTCCAATTAAATTGGAAAAAAACCCCACCTGTAATGGTATTTCAGAATAATAGACAAGCACCTCATAATTCAGAAAAATATCCACTGTAGTTTAGGTATTTTCTTTAAAAAAAAAAAAGTTCTTTTGTGTCTGGAAGTAGTAGCTCTGGTTGAACCTTACAGTTTGTTTCACATGTAGCATGTGAAATTAATCCATCACACATTTGAATTCCTGTAGGAATTGTCCTGAAAGCTTTTTCAGAAGAAAAATCTCAGCAATGTAAAATCCAAAAAGGCAAGCTTCCCCCCACCTGTGTTACTGTAATTTTGGGGCAGAATTTTATTTCACTTTTCAGGGATAGTAGCAGCAAAGCTACTTTAGGAAAAAAGCGAAGGTCAGTCTTATTCACAGATGTTAGAAGGAAGAGGTTCAAACTAATTTCTTATTTTTTTAGAAGCAAATATTGGTAATTCATTTTTTGGCAAATAACAAATGTCTTTGCAATTATTTTTTCATGATTGGCCTTTGGTTATCAGCCAAGAAGTGTGATCAGTCATATTTTAGTAGTTCTTCAAAATGTCATATACATAAAGTTAAAATACGTTCAGGGATCAAATAAGTAGGTATTTCTTAGCAATACTCAATTATCTGTAGAGCATGCGGCTTTACTGTGGTGTGATTTATGTCAGCCGTACTTCTGTAGTTTTGCCATTTTTGAAACTTTAAGCTTTCAAAAAGCCCAGCCCTCTGTTGCATTGTGCATGGAGTAAGTGCTCTGGCAGGGAAGGGTCATTGTTTCAGCACTAATGAATCCTGACATTGAGGGACAACTCATGTTCATGGCATGATATAAAAAGGATCTTCATGTTACTTTAAACACAAAATGGAGAAGGGAGGGTTGGCTTTAGGATTGGAAAATATTTGTTATCTTTAAAAACTTCTCAGCCTCAAAGTTTAACTGGAATCTTACTTAAAAAGTGAAAAAAACCCCAGAATTCTTAACTGTGAGGGATGGAAAAAAAGAGAGGCCAATAGGAAGAGTTCCAAACTTCGAATACTTCCTTCTTGCTCTGATTTTTGTTGGACTGTTTTTTGAGTTATTTTGACCCAAACTTGTGTTGTGGGATATACTTGCATGAAATATACCACTAATAAAACTAGAGCAAAAAAATATTTTCTCAGTGTATCTTGGTGGGCGTTTGTTGGGATTTTTGGATACCAGCTTTTGTATAACAGTTGGATAACTGTTAGTTTGTCTTAAAATCAGTGAGAGTATTTAGAGGACAGTAGATATTTGCTTCTTAAATTAAGCCGGGTGGACACCTTTGGTACTGAAGGGAGCTTGAAATAAGTATTGCTTATATTTTTAACAGTAAAATATCTTGCTGGTTATTGGTTTCTGTAATTTTTTATAAATAAACTATAATCTTATTTTTTTAAAAATGTGACCTTTCTTCGATCTAAAATAACCTTGTTTTACTCAGTTCTAAAACTTAACTAATGCTTATTTCATAAGGGTTTAAAGTTTCCTTATGATGGGAAATACCAAGCAGCTTTCAGCGTGTGTAGTACTACCAGACTTCTGTGTTGAACCAAGGTATTGTGCTGGTTGCCTGCCTCATTTTGAATCTTTTTGGTTGAAATTTTCCAAATACTTTCCTTCCGAGATTGAAACAGTAGAAAAATACTGTTATGGCCAGGTGAGTTATTTAGAAATGTTTTATTATTGCTTAATTGTTCAAGGAAGAAATTTGACTTTGGCTGCACTGAGGATGTTTCGGTACTAAGAGCTGTGTGAAATTCAGCAGGATTTCCCATGCATTTGCAGTTCAGGGCTGCTTTGGGATGAGGTAGATCTGGGCATAATAACAAGAGTACGGGTTGGCAGGACAGGGAAAGCTGGTACGAAGAAGTGTTTATTTAAAGTACAAGTAGAGGATCTCTTTCAACCTGTGCTCTCATTTACTTCTCCTTCCCTGGCAGGAAAAAGAGGGGAAATTGCCTGGACTAAGTGTACAGGCAAGAAAGTCAGGGTCTGGGTGGGGCAGACAGGAGCTCCTCACTGGCTGCCACAAGACAAGACCACCAGCTTGGAGTCAGGGAGCTGAGAAGCTGGATCCACAGTGGGATTAGGAACCAGCGGGCAGAGTGAAAGACATGATGGGGATGAGAGGATATATCTGAAGAGCAAGCAGGACCAGGAGAACAGTAAGGCTAATTGGAAAAAGAATTAATATTGGGGAAGGTGCTTGAGACTGGGTTACGAATTTGGTCAAATAAGCTGAGATGCCTGCTTATTTTGTAGCCTAAGCCTTTATTTTGTAGCCTACCACTAAAACTGAAGTTTGGGAGTGAGGGGACAGACTGATAAGGATCCGTTACCTCAACCAGGGCAGAATATGCCAAGTTTGGAAGAAGTGGGTAGAGGAGACTATGGTCACTGCAGTGCCATTTGGCGCTTGGAAACAAGCCCAGCCAGATCATTACTGCTGCCAGTTCTTCAGCTCAGGTGGCAGATATGTCATACATATGCTTTATTAACCCAGGTTTCAGTAAGTTTCCACTTTTTTTTTTTTTCGCTGGCTATTTTAGAAATAGCTAAGATACATGTAGGCATATATTGTGTCTAGAGAAAAATACAGGCAGAATTTCCGAGCTTCCAAGTCAAGCTTTCAGAAAACAGGAAAAAGCAGGTTGTCTGTCGAGACTGCTTTCTCTCCCCAGGTACCACATGTTCATGTGACTCCATGCAGTAAATAAGATGGAAGATAAAAACCATCTTGTGTGAAAACTGCCCTGATGAACTGGTTTCTCCCCTGCCTCTGTTGCAATGACCTTATGCATTATGCAGTGATAAACTAATAACTAAATAGCTAAATATCAGTTGGTTTGCTGGGTGCCTCCCTCGAGCCGTGCAGCTTGCGGAAGTGCTGGGTATTCCCTAGGATGGCTGTAAGAGCAGGGCTTTCAGAAATAGGCTTTTATCACCAAGGCTTCCAAGATGATGGAATGCATTTAACCTTCGTTTGAAAGTACCTCTGGCAGCTTCTACATGCAGTGATGGTAGAGGTGTGTTTTGGGAGCGAAGGGTCAGGATCCTCAAGGTTTGTATGCAGTTGCTCTTTTGGCAGGCAGCCAGCGCTGTCCTGCTCAACACGAGGGAAGGGCAATGCAGTTGAACAGCCTTGTTCAGCTAAACCTGAACGGATTTTGGTGGGACAAATAAATGTCACTTACTCCATCCCAAATAGCTCCCTCTTCCTCCAACTACTGTTGTTTGCAGACAGCCTGTGAAATTCAAAGGCATTAGTCTCTTCTGAAGTGGCAAGAATATTTTGCATCGGTAACTGTTCACTTGCAGAAGCGTAGCAGTTCCTCCTACGAACAGTATGTATGTTATGAGGACTGTCATGCTTGAGTGTAATATTATGTCTTTCCACTAAATGAAATACTTACAGGAGACTGGCTGACTAGGAGTACTGGCAACGGGATATAGACCCTTTAATCTCTAGGAATGATAAAGTATTTACAGTTGATGGCTGTATAATGGCATAAAATCAGTAGTCACAGTCTCGCTTCCAAATGAGAGGTATTAGTATCTCACATATCCCCATTTAGGTGTTTTCAAGAAGGCCACAGATTTAATAATGGCTGTGATCCTCAGTGTCTCTCTCATCTACGTTATTGGGCCTTGCCAATCCCAGTTCTATTGTGCTGGTAGAAGGGTGTGAAGCACCTTTGTCTTGTGCTACTTTGGTAGTGAGTAGATTTCAGTTTCCAGGGCAAATACCTATTTTTGCTGTGTGAGAAATTATTTTCCTAAAATGCTAGTATTTTTGCAGTACAAATAGGATAGAGTGAGACTGCACGTACTGTTGTTGAGGGCAGCTCAATAGATAAATGATAAGCACTGCAACTTAGTTGTTTGGTCCTTTGCCAATGACTATATTTCAGTCTAGCAGGGAGTGTTTGGTCTGAAATGTGGTTTTGGAAGCTTGTCTTCAGCAATGGCAAGCTTTAAGGTGAGCATCAAATTTAGACAGAACAGATGGTACCACTGATTTCAGAATCCATATGAAGAGGAAAACAAGGATGTTCTCAGGTTATTTTCATTAACTTACTTGATTTACTCACACATACTAAGGAAATGTTTGTTAATATAATAATTTATATGAAGCATAGCTTCTTCCAGTTACCAGAGGTTGCCAGCATGTTTTGTCAACTTTTGACATAAAATAAAAAATCATAATAGTGTGAATTACTCAATTAAGTGTGGCTTCTGCAAAGTTCTGCTTTTGGATTAAAATCCTGCTTTCTACAATATGTAAAGGCTCGCTTTACATCTTAAAAAAACTTACTGGAGGAAAGATAATTTTGCACTCTTTTGATAATGCTTCAGATGCTAAGTTGTGAATAGGCAGAAGTGTTACTCTCATGTTATTTCTTTTGAAAGATGATTTCTTTAATTTTCTGGATGTCATAAATTGTCCTTCCCCTCTTTTTTTTTTTTTTTTTTTTTAAGTAAAGCTGCTTCACTTCTGTAGCTTACATTGTACTAAATTGACAGTGAAGAATAGCACGGTTTAAGAAGATAAATGTCAGGAATGTCTTCTAAAGTAGACATTCAGATTTTTTTGGATTAATGGGAAAGAAGGTCAATAATTGCATGGATTTCAATAATCTTGAAGAAATGGCATTCCTGTGGTGCTAGTGATTATTAAAACATTGTGAATTAACTTCAAGATACTGTACTGGGGTTTAATATCTCTTCCATTGTGAAAGAATGACACAGTAAGGGCTGCCAGTTTGTATAGATGATAGGAGATAACTCATAAAGCAAGTGTATTTTTAAGAGAAAAAAGTTATAGCAGACAATAGATAAATTCCTGGATGGTAGTCTTAATCTCAGTTCTGTCTTATTAAATAGGGCCCTCCAGACTTTCAGCAGCATACGCCTGGACCAGTTCCTACAAACTTCTCCCAAGCCCCAAGGCTGCCAATGCAGGACCAGTGGAGAGGACCCCCACCACCTCCACCACCACTCCCTCCTCCACCTCCTCAAGAAAGAGATCCTTTCTTCATAGCAGGTAAGCATTTTCATTTCCATTAACATACACAACCCACTTTTTGTAAAGTGGCTATGCAGTGTAAGTGTGTATCATATAACACGAAGTGTTCAGAAGAGCCTGAAGATCAGAACACCCTGTGGGATGTAGTCAGACTAGTACATGTGCTAGACTAGTACTTGTGTCTCCATCTGTAACTACCATCAATCTGTGTATTTATACAGATACAAAATAAAATTAGTGTCTAAGTGATTGTTGCAATAAAGTTGTTGTGATTTGTTAGATTTTAGATAACTAGTACTCTCCATACACTTTGGTTTCCACTAGTAACTCTTTAAACCATCTGGACTAATGTGTACTGTAAGAAATCTGTTAAGGTTAGCTAAAATGATACAGCATAGCAAACACAATAGGTAGTGTGTGTGTATATATACATATGCATATATACGTAATGTGCATATATAAAATGTATATTTTATAGCTATTTTACATGCACACACAAAATATATAAAAATTTGCTAAATATCTGGTCAGCAAATGGCATCAAAATTGTGTGAGTTCTCACATGTTTCAGGGGTTTATTACCTTGAAACTAAAAACAACTATAAAACAACTATAATCCCTGGAATCTTTCATTGATTTCATTAGAGTATAATTTATAAGAGGTATTCTTAATTCCAGCGAATTACCAGTTGTGCTGATCTTTCAAGCATCAATTCCTTTTATACACAGGTGGCAGAAACAAGAGAAATGTAACCTTGAGGGTAGCTCTTAAAATGAAAATATCTCATACGATTTTGCTTTCTACAAATTTCAGGTTACTTTTCCAAATCAAAATAGAGCTTTGTATTTTGAAAGTGTGTTTGTGTCCCAAGGGGGTTGTCATTTACGTACTTACCTGATTCCCACAGATCCAAGGTTTCCAAGCCATCACTTGTTTGAGCAGCGGAGCCCCCCACCACCGCCACCTCCACCGCTTCTTAATAGCGCGCATCCTGTCCCTACCCAAAATCCAATGCCGTTCAGCCAGCCCGGGCCAGCGTTTAATCAGCAGGGACAACAACCAGTGTTTCCAAGAGAGCGGCCGGTACGGCCGAACATGCAGCCTCAAGGTCCGGTGGGGATCCTCCACTTCAACCAGCCGGGTTCAGCAAATCCGCGGCCGTTCATCCCTCCGAGGCAGCAGTTCCTGCAGGCTCCGGGACAGCCCTTCCTCGCCGCACACACGCAGCCCAGCATGCAGGTATGGGTCTGCAGCAGGAAGGGGCCTACAGGAGATGTGTGAAGTGGCCCAGTGCTGCCCTGTAGGCTTATAGGACTAACGTAACTGAAGTGGAATTATTTGAGATTACAGGTATGAGGCAGATGGGCCTGTAACACTTTATTGCTGTGCCTGACGAGTGATTAATTTGCTCCCCAGTTGCCAGCGCTAACGTATTTCCGATAGCGAGCCTGCAGCCCGGCCCTGCCTCATTGAGTTGCTTTAGCTCCGCAGAGGTCGGGAGAGCTGCCCCGGCCCCGCTGCCCCGGCCCCGCTGCCCCGGCCCCGCTGCCCCGGCCCCGCTGCCCCGGCCCCGCTGCCCCGGCCCCGCTGCCCCGGCCGGTGGGGTCAGCGGCAGGGCGGGAGCGCCCTCTGCCGCTCAGCTGCGGATCCCGGCAGGGAGCCGGGCGCCTCCCGCCAACCGGGAGGAAGCTGAGTCGCTGCTTGAAGCGGGTAAATGTTTTGGGGATGCGCAGGGCCCTGCATGTTCGGTGGGCCTTGTGCGGCTTTCTTTTCGTGGTGTCTGTGTTTTGAACGTGGGGAAATCCTGAAGTCTGGTGATGTTGGGGGAAAAAAACAAAAGGGGGGGGAAAAAAAAAAACCAAACCCAGACACCCAAATCCAAACAGTTTAAAAGTCATTAGAAAAGGGGGTAGAGGGCAGGAACCCTTGCATTTGTTTTTTTCCACTTCAGCTGTTGACTTACAGAGGTTTAAGTGTAGAACTACCTTGCACAGCTTCTGTTAGTCTGGTTTTTACTCAGTGTATTTTTGGTTTACCCTGGTCCATAGCTGCTTACAGATGTTTTGAGGACTTGGGAGGCTGGAGCTACTTTTCAGGGGTTTATTACTTGAAACTAAAAACAAATAATCTTTCTCTTCATGTGAAGGGTCCCTTGCATCCTCCATTACAACCTCAGCCACAGCCTCAGCCTCAGCAGCACCATCACCAGCAGCAGCAGCAGCACCATCACCAGCAGCAGCAGCAGCAACATCATCATCATCTCCAAGGGCCACCACAGCCATTGATGCCCATGAACCAGCCACAGTTCAGGCCTCATATGCAGGCCACGCAGCAGCAGCCAAATAACAACAGGATGCAGTGTCAGCCGCGACAGGGTCCAATGAAGCCAAGACATGTAAGTGCCACATACATCAGTGTTGCCTTGCATAGTCCTGCATGGATAACAGGCATGTAAGCACAGGTTTCAAAACTCACCAGTGTGGTTTTTAAGTCCCATTTATTCCATCCTGCTCTGTCACCTTCTTTCGCCATTTCTTGCTCCTTTTCTGCCTTGATCATTTTATAACCTACATCCAAAAATAGCATGTGTATCTTTCCCTTTTACTTTTCTCCTCCAGTCTTCAGTGTTTTTCTTGCTTTTGGTCCAATAAAAGATGATGCAGTTGCCCAAGAACTGGCAATAAAGGTTTTTTGGAAGATAGGTTTGCTTAGTAAGATTTTAAAACTGCTGGTAGCCTGTGATTGTGTGGGAGCCCAGTTCTCTGACACTGTCTTTCAATTTGACGGCCCCTCTGTACCACTGCTAATAAGCTTTCTGGTTCAGATAGTACCATTCAGGTCTTGTGAGTTTGCTTCAGTGCAGAATATTCTGTTGCTTGGTAGGTTGGGGTAGTACAACAGTCTGAAGCAATGCTCAAGACAGTGTGACTGTACTTCAGAATAATTGCTTTGATTAGGAAAATAAATCACACAGTGAAGCCAATTTCTGAGAAAGATGTTCAACAAGCGAGATTCAGTTTTGCTTTTAATTAAAGGAAAATAAAACCATTGTTTAAATGTTTTCATTTCTGTTATTTTTCTTTTCGCACTGAAAATATTGTGCCTCTTTAAAGAGCTTTTTTCCCCAAACTTAACTATATCATAAAAATGTGAAACAGGAAACACTTTACTCTGGATTGTAGTGAAAGTCTGCAGTTTTTTAATTTTCTGCTTTTCAGAATACACCATCACAAAATATTGTCAAGCGTCCAAATCAGCAGCTACAGTCAACTGCTCCAAGAAATAGTAACTTGCGTGAGTTGCCGATAGCACCATCACATGCTATGGAAATGAGCAACAACAGGCGAACCTCTACCCCAGCTGCTCAGGTCAAACCAATTACCAGCACGATGTCTGCCACCAAGTCTGTAGCTGGTGTTGGAAACTCACAGGGAAGGCCTGAGATGAAAGCTAAAGCAATCACACCAGTGGGCCAAGCAAAATCAGAAGTAAAATCTGAACCAGAGGTAAGGCTTTTGTTTTGTTTTTTTTTAAAACCAACAACAAAAAAACAACCAAAAAAAACCCCAAACTCCCACCTTTTAAAAACTTTTCTAGTCTGACTTGGGAACTGTAAGCATGCCTAATGTATTATTCACCCAATATTTTTGATGCCACTAGAGGCCTCCCTTCTGAGTTGCACTTTCCTCTTTAATGTGGTAGCAAAACCAGTCTCTATTGATTAACAAAAGGTCTGGAAGGTTGGCAGGGCTGTGGTGAGTCTGTTTTGCAGGAGGAGGAGTCATTCCTACTATGAAAAGACAGAGGCTGTGTAAAGGTCATCAGTGATACAAGCCTCTGAAATAGCCATTGTGCCCATTTTTGGCTTCCAGGATGAGGATCAGGTTTTTTTTCAGGTAATCACTTCTTTCTAAGTCAGCAAACCTCTTTTCCACTTCCTGTGATGCTTTATGGCTCAAAAAAAAGGGCTGTTTGAGAGAGCTGTCTTCCTCATGCTGTTTTCCTTTAGGCTGCCCAGTCTCCTCTAGGGTCTTGAGCACTCATGCAGGAGGTTGCAGCTCCAGCATCCATGGAGCTTCTTGCTCTTGTTTTTTTTATGAAACCTTTTGACATGAGGGAAGATAAGAGATGCTTTCAAGTTTTTCATTTTGGGGAAAAGGATGCTGTTTGCTCTGCTAGTACTCTGCACAATCAAAAAATGAGATGCCAGTGTTTTGGGCTCCACTGGATCGTGCAGTGTGAACAGATGACCATTTCCCTGCAAAGATCCTCCTGGAAGCTATAGAAGACTCTCCATGAGCACTGTTAGTTTGAGAGACTGGGTAGGATTGCACTGATGGTGCTGTTAATCCTGAACATCAGGAGGTACCGGAGGAACATGATGGCTGAATGCAGCCTGTATAATTTCTGAGTGTCAGGTTATTGTGAGCAGAACTGTAAATCTTTATAGTTTAGTTGACCATGAATCTTGTCTCAAGGACCAGGTTTTCTTCAACAACTGTTGAAAGCTTTAATTGTGATAATACTGTCGTCCCTTTAAGCTGCTCATGATTAGCTTTTCATCTTGTTCTTGAATTAGGGATGGTCATAACTAATTTTCACAAATGAGGCACAAAAGAAACCCATAGCTAGCAGTGTTTGACCTCCTGTGCACTTGCTTTTCAATGGTAATATAAAAGAAAAATCCTTACTTCAGCTTTTCAGCTTTTAATTTTGATCTTTTTTGAAAAAATTACTTAAGTAATCCCCTTCACCTCAATTCAGTCTCTTGAAATAATCTAAGTCACAGAAAATGCAGTGCCTTGTAGAGAAGCCTCTGTCTTTCAGGACATTAGTAAGGTAAGTTTTGAAGCAAATTGGCTACAGGCCTCCCCATCTTAACACATCTTAAAGTTCTTTCATAGTTTAATCATATGAAAATTAAGGCATTAGTTCCAGAATATCTCTGGCAATGTTTAGAAAAATGAATTAATATTTTTCACTCCTTTTAATCAAATGAATTTTAAAAAAAAAAACCCAAAACAAAAAAAAACCCAAAACCAAACAAAGCAGTCATCTTGTTCTCTCCATTTTAAGTTTTAAACATATCTTAACAAACCTGTAGTTATAAGACTAATTCTTGATTTGACAAATAAAGCTTTCTTTTTATCTCTGTGCCAAAGCTATCTTTGAAAACAGTTTGATACCTGTTTCATGTAAGTTTTTGCAAAACAGGATAAAAAAGTTGCCTTGGAAAAAGTGATGTCTCCTAGTGTTTCCTATTATTGACCATAAAGCTAAAGCCTTTGTAGATACACTTGGCAAGTACTAGAAAAGTGTGTGAATGTGTGGGCACATAGAACCCTTCTCCTTTCAAAGCAGACTTGAAATGGAGCCTTGTGCTGCAAACAATGGTGTAGTGGCGGTTGTCCCTTTTCAGCTGTGCTGCTGCGGTAGTCTTGTTCACTGACGCCGCTTATTGTCACTTCTATAAACAGTGTTGCTGCACTAGTAATGTTCATTTCTAAGCATTTAATCATATTCTTCACTATTGTTGTAATGTAGGTTATTACGTTTCTCTCCTTAGGCAGATTGTAATGTTTTCCAGTCTTTTTTGTGTGTTTTTCCTGTAATTAGTTAACTTTGTCTTGTTCTTTTGCTTTCTGTGACGATGAGAAACAGTTCAGTTGTGTCATTTTTTTCTAGCTGTATTGCTCATAACTGAATTGGGCAGGTTATTTTTGCAAGTGTCTTCAACTGGAAAATTATTAAGACTTTTCTTTCCATCCTTCTTCCTGAAGAGTCAGTGGCCATATTTATGAATACCCTATCATTCAAGAAGCACAAAAAAAATAGCAATATTGTCTATTAAAGGTTTTGCTCACCTTCAAAATAGTTATTTGAAAGGTTTGCAACCTGATTGACTAGAAGATTAAAAACTGATGTGAATCTCTTTAGAAGAAATGGATATTGGAACTCAGAACAGGAGAGACATTAGTAGAGCACTGCATGATCATAGGTATACTGATATTACTACTTATATTGCAGTTAATGTCCCTGATGTACTGAAAGAAAACCTTCACATTCCATTCTCCTATATCAAGTAAATTTTGAAGCTGGGTAGTTGGATTTTATGTTGCTGTCTTTTTTTAATAAGGCTTGCAATATGGAAAATAGTTGCTACACTAAGTTACTACAGCAAATGTATCTAAATCTTTTTTTTGAAATTAATTACCTGAAAAATTGTACATGTCTAAATTTGAGTTTTCTCCAGTATAAATAGGTTTGATTGCCAAATTTTGATAATGGTGCCTCCTATCTTGTGCTTAGAAGATTGTTCTTGTCACAGTCTTTTTCTAGTTGGAAGCTCGCAAGAGGGCAGTGTGCTTCAGAGTAACTTGTAACCTTGTTCTTAATTCTCCTCCTGTTTGTCCAAAATGCATAGCACCTGTGTTTTGTAGGTTGACTCATACTTTTTTGGGGTTCAGGAGCTGATGTCATCAGTAATGTGAAATGTGTGATGTGTATGTGGGTGCCTTTATTTAAGATACTTTGTGGTTTTGAACACAGGCAACCAAATGATGTAATTTGGATCTGGCCTTACCTTTTACAAAGACTTGTCATGACTTTTTGGACAAATGATTCTAGCCTCTTTTGTTTCTAATGTTACAACTGAAAAAATAAAGATAAACCTGCTGAATAGATTTGTGTGCATGCAACAGATCAAACCATTTTGATTGCTCTGTCCTTGTACCCACTCTGTTGAGGGACACAAGTGAGCCTGGTTGCATGATTCCTTTTTTGTCAATTGATAGCAAGCCAGAACACTTCTAGTATCTGGTTATTATGAGTCTGCATTGATTTCTATTAACCAGTAATAAAGCCTGCAGACCTCTAAAAAGGTGTGAGTTGGTTTTTTGTTTTTTTTTTTTTTTTTTACATCACTGTATGAGAAGCAAGCTACTACTGATACTAGGACTTAAATTACAGTAGAAAACTTAATCCCTTGTTTTAGAGCATGTCTTTGCTGTCTTTTCCTCAATCAACAGTGCCATTCTAAGTTATCCTGGAAAATGATGTAGGACAGCTGATTCTCTTACTGCTGCTCTTCAGTTAGACTCGGAAAAGCAGCCTGTAACATTTTCTTCTGGCACGTACCAACAAAGCCTCTTTGGACCTTAAGGGAGAAGAAAACCTATGGCTAAGTCTTGGTGTTTCCTTCAAACTACAACGAAATACATCGTGTTCAAGAACTGTTCAAAGACAGATGAGAATCTCCACTTTAAACAAACAAACAAAACCACCCAAAAAAACCCCTAAACAACAACAAAAAAACAAACAAAAACAACTGACTACAAAGCCCAACCAAAAAAAACCCTCCACAAAAACCAAGGGAACTGCTTCGCATCTCTGGCCTTGTAATCTGTAGCCTCCTGTAAAAGGAGTTGTGGAGTTTTCTATAGAAGAAGGTGAAGTGTCAGGAGTTTATCTAGGAAAAAGGCTGCTTCAACTTCTGCTTCTTCACCTACAGAGAATGTTGTTTTTGGCAGGAAACTTCCAAACACAAGCTGCGAACTTTGACATCTTTGAAGGATGTCTGCTTTCTCGCAGTTGCTTGCTGTTTTTTTGTTTGGTTTTGGGGTTTTTTTAGCAGTGGTACTGCTTGTTGGAGAAATCTCTACTGGGCTTATTAAACTAATGGGATGAAAATCATTAGCAATAGGCATTGCATACTGTTTCCATCTTGACCCGATAAACTGTCTTGCCTGTTCTGTGTGATGAAGCTCCTTATTACATAGTATAGGTCATTTATATATACTACAGGTCTTTTTTATATATATATGTATACACACACACTCTCCATAGTATAGTATATATAAGGTGCTCATACAGCTAAGCAGCACAAGTCTTAACTGCCCTTGTTTTCAACCTAGTGAGGAGTTTGCCCGTTCTGAATCTGTACTGTTGAGTCATTGCACAACTAATTACAATTAAACCTGACTCCTAGTTCAAGTATTTTATTAATGATCACAGGGTCTTCATATTGTTTGGTCTTACTCTAGCTGCAAGGGTATTTTACTGAGAACTTAACAGTAGTAGCAACTTGCTTATGACAATGAGGGATTTAGGTCTACCTGTAGCCCGTTAACGGGCCAATGCCGCAGTTGTCATATAACCTCAGAGCTCTTGGCCCTTGATTTCAAAGCTTACCCTTTAAAAAGGAATTGACTTCCTAGGACCCGTACTGATTTCCTAAGTACTGAGTTGAATTCCCGAAAGGAAAATTTCAGATTATTTTTGAGATCAAGTTGCCTGAAGATTCTACTAAGCATTCACCTAACTTCATATGTGTTGGTAATACAGTTTGTCAGTTGTCTTCTGTGTTTAATGCTAGTGTAGTTGAAATCAGTGTATCTATCCATACTGCACGGACATATTGGTCCGAGTCCCTCAGCATGTTCATTCCTTGTCCTCTGGCAAGACTCATTTAAGAGTACCGCAAAGTACACATCTCTGTGCTGCTATATGTAGTCTTTGAGTTAGTGTGTTGTACTTACTAGATCGTGATCTACATCTTCCAAGGCCTTCAGAACTGGTTAGATGATAATATGAGCAGACAGGTCCCTGATAATAAAAGCTGATAGAAGAGCCGGTCTCATTCTAGCTGGTATTGGTATTGATACCCTCAATTGAATATAAAAAAACGCCACAGCGTTACCTCCAAAGGTAAATTTGATACTGGCTCACTGGCATCCATCAAACTTGTTTAGATAAAATGTAGAATATTCTGATCTAAAGCAAAGCAAGTGCATAAACTAATTCCTTAAGTGGAAGAGGTCTTCTGTTTGGATAATTTCAGTAACTGAGATATTTACTGTCTCTGAAAGTGACTGAAAATTTTATTCGTTGAATTAGGATGTGCATAACGGCACATCTTCCTCCTATCTGGAACTTTTATGTATTTTGTCATCCTGTGCAAACTACATTTAAGGGTCTTGTCCTTTTGCTGTATTTTGTAAGGGTCTTGTTCTTTTTTTTTTTTACTACAATCCAGCATCTCCAGTTTTCAGTATAAGATAAAATATTTGAGTTTCCTTCCACTCCCCATTTTAGTTTGTAGAAGTACATTCCTGTTACAATCTATCAACAAAGACCTGTATTCTAGTTGTTATAGTGAGTAGTCATTAATTACCACCGTTGTAGTCTGAAAAGTGTAGAGGAAGATCAGAACCTTTTGCTATATGATCCATTCTGCTAAAAAGGACAGTGTTAGACCTCATCCCAGAACTATAGCCCATATTTAAAAAAAATAAAAAAAAAAAATCCAGTTTTGTTGAAGCCTTATTTTAGCCATTGTTTAGACTGGACTTCTAGTGTGAGACATGCACCTATTTCTTAGTCACTGTGGGAATAATCCCTATCAATAGGTGCTCAGGGAAGAAGCAGTTGTATCTGAAGGAAACAAGCATTCAGGATTTGTGCATGTGGATTCTACAAGTACAGACACAACTCTACTGGGCTTTAATATCTGTGAACCAACTTTATGGTTGGATCTGTTCTGTTTTTTTTTTTTTTTCTCCGTGGGTTGGGGAAGATTCTGGGATGTACTAGGAATAAAAGCACTTGAATTAAAAAAAAAAAAAAGAAAAAAACCACCACATCACCAAAAAACAAGTGAATCTGTTGTTGCACACTTGTGTTGTATTTGTGCAAAAAATGCCATTTGTGTTGACAAGAGTTTGCACCCAGTTACTGCAAGGTCCTGAGTTCACGGATTCACAGTTTTTGAGACAAGTCTTAGCATTCTTTATGCTGTAATTTACAAACATGCAAAGTATTGTTACTTTGAGAGCCTGTTTTTGTTAGGGAGGATTAATACATCTTGAGTAGAATGTTGTGCTCATTACCATTTGTAAGCAGTCTCTACAAGTCTCTAACTTAATATTTCAAATGGTTGAAAAGAAAAAAATAAAATAATGGAAAAGTATGCTTTGTAATTTTGAAAGATGCATGTGATTGTATTGCAAAAGCAATTTGATTTCTTTTTCAGGATGATGAGAATCTGCATTTCCTTGACTCTTGTCCATTTTTGTACAGCTTTTCATAAGAACCCGTTGTGCCAAAGTTGAAGAATCTTTAGAAAGGTTATTTGATGGTGTTTAATACTTTCAGAAGGGCCCAGGGCTGGAATATTAAAGGCATTCTCTATATACCATTAATATTCCAACACTGCATTTGGCAACATTTTGATTCTGAAGAGAGTGCATGAGTTCAAGGTCAGAGAGATTGACTTGTGCTGTTCATTATAACCAATTATTGTGTGACAAATGAGTTTGAGATCAGGCTGAAAATTCTGTGAGAAAAATCAATAGTTCTAATCAGGGCCTTTCAGGTCATTTACCACCCTACCTTTTGTTACTTTGTCAGAAAAGAGCAAGATAAAACCTGTGTGACAGTGGGTTGTGTCCGTATTGTTACTTTCCGTTTGAAACATATTTTGATATCTTGAATTATATTAATAGTTTAATTGGTTTTAGAAACTTCTAAATGAGTTCCAATTTGTAAAACTTCCTTTTTTTTTTTTTTTTTAGTATTCTGAGAAGATTTCTCAACTGGTATTACAGCTTTTTTTCTTTTTTATTTCTGTCTAGGAAGTAGTATATCTAAGTGCTAAAGCAGATTTGAGCTGTTTGTCTGTAATGAATAGCAAATAAACCTTACCAGCAGATACAGTCCACTAACAGCCTTAGTTTGGTTTCAGGGATAATTTAAAAAGCTCTTCAGAGAGTTACAACTTTACGGCATCTGGAACAACAATTGAATGTCTTGACCACGCTGGGCATTTGTTGAGAATTTTGTAAATTCATTTGTTTTTTCCTTTGTAGTATCCAGATGAAGATGAAGAAACTAGATTGTATCGCTTGAAGATAGAAGAGCAGAAGCGTCTAAGAGAAGAAATTCTGAAACAAAAGGAGCTGAGACGGCAGCAGCAGGCTGGTGCTCGGAAGAGAGAATTGCTTGAAAGACTTGCGCAGCAGCAGCAGCAGCAGCAACAACCTTCTACGCAACAGTCCTACATGCAGCAGGAGGACGATTCCTCTGAGTTCCCCACCAATGGCAGCCCTTACATACCCCACTCTGGCTTACAGACCAGGCAAAATGTGAAAAACAGACTCCTTGTTAAAAAGCAAGATATGGTAGTTCCAAATATCCAACCCAAACCCACAGATTTCCCACAGGTCGGGGCGAATATGCAGTATCAAGGACAGCAGATGAAGCCAGTGAAGCAGCTGAGGCAGACTAGAACAATACCTCCGAGTCAGCCTCAGGCATCGCAGAAAGTATTACAGACAAAACCTGCTACAGCATCACTGCCCACGACACAGACTGCTCGAGTGGCTTCGGCACAACCAAGGCCCCAGGAACTGAAACCTGGTGTGAAAAGGACTGTCATGCAGCGGACAAACAGTGGTAGTGGAGATGGGCCCCATGTCGGCAGCAAAGTCAGGGTGATTAAGTTGTCAGGAGGGGTAAGTTTCCAAGGCTCATCTCGTGTGTGTGTGTCGTCATGGTTTGGTTTTGTGTGTTTCATTCCGTGTAATCCCAAAATAAAAAATGGGCCTAAGCTGATGAGGGAAGTAGCAGGTTTAGCAGACCTAATAATCCATATTTTATATTTTCAGAACTCTAAGTTATTAGCAGTTATTCAGAAATCGATGTTTGCTGTGATGCTTTACTGCCAGGTGTTTATCACTGAAATCACATTGAAATGATACTCCTTTCTTTTAAGTTCATTGTAACTGGAGTCTGAAGGACTCCTCAACTGAGCTCCTTTTGCTTGCAGTTGGTAGTTCTGATAATTGGTCAGAGAATAGGATTTGGATGGCTGTTCTTAAGGTTTGGTTAAAAAGCTAGACTCTGCTTATTCGGCAGTTGAAGCCACCTAATTTAGTTGTGTGCAGGTGCTGGCATTAGTGTGGTTTCTGTACTCAAGGGAAGATTGTTTTTATTTTCTTGGGAAGCATGTTGTGAAACTAATTTAAGCAGTATATTGGAGGGGGATGTTTTCTGTTAGAGGCTGGGTTTAAAACGTTACCATTTCACTTCTGCATCTAAATGAGATTTCCTTATCTTGTGATGAAGGGTCTATTATCTGCAGTGTCCCTTGAGCACCGGTGTTGTAGAGGACTCACAATACTGGTCTTGATGGTAGTGTGCATATTTAACATCCAGAGCTTTGGTTTGAAAGTATCTCGACCAAATTTCTTCTGTCTTAAGGAAAAGACAAGTTAATTTGTTAGGGCTCTGAAGAAACAGAGATGAGGGCACGTAGCAAGATGGTGTTGCCAGTGTGAAATCTGTCCTTGGGTATATGCTGAGGAGGAAAGAAGGATGTGATGTGGTTTAATGCTGTGGTACATTAGAGGTGTTTTTTTGGAAGAATGCTTCTTAAATTATTCAGAGCATTAATTAGGGAAACTTGCAGAACTGCTGTAATCTGTAATGAAGTGAACAGTGTGTTAACAGGGACTGAACAAGGCCTTGGAGGCTAGGCTTTGCTCTGTAGAAATGGAGAGGTAGTCGAAATGCCGAAGTCTTAACTTCATTTTGTAAATGTTTTTCTGCAGCTTATAAAACTTAAATACGCTTAAAATTGTGAATTGCATAATGATAATGTGGTCCTTCACATTATTAACGTAAAGGACGTTACTGACTAATTAGAGCTGACAACAACCTGACTTGGAGGATGTCTAATTCTTCAGACATGGTAACTTAAGTACAGAAGAATAAAGTACAAGAAGTTGAAAGAAATTGCTTCTGTTGCGCTAAAAAAATATTTATTTATAAATATGTCTGCAGGAATCCCAGTGGCCTGCAAGAGGTATGACAGCTTTGTTATTCATGAATAATTGAATAAAGCAATCATGCACAACTTTTTATTATGTGGTGAAACAAAACAATGTCAGTCACCACTGTATACAGCTCTTCCTAACAAATGGTTAGCAGTGCCCAAACTAGCATTTGCAATGAAATAGTTTTTATCATAATGCTCATTTCAGAAAACCATAAATTACATGTTTCAGATAAGTCTCATGGTAAGCAAGAGCAATGAGCTTCAATAAATGCATGTGTAACCCCTCTTTCATTGTATACAGGAGCAGATTTGCCCTGTCCTTCTTAACTTTCAGATACTGAGGTTTTAGCAAGGTAAAGCAGGTTCTTTACACGTAGCCTTTGTTACTTTATTCGTATTGCCATGGACATTTTAAGTTTTCCTTCCAACTGCGGAAGAGTAAAAGCAAGTGTTGCAACTAGCTGTTTTAACACTGATCGAGATAGTTGATTAATTTTTTATCAGTTAGTGACAAGCTGAATCTATGACTTTGTTTCTTTGACCACACAAGAAAAAAGAAAATTTGAGCAGCAGGGGGGCCTATCTTGTCTATTTTGACAGAATTTTAAGGAAGAATTAAAAGCTGCTTGGACTCTGAATACTATAAAGACCACTTTCCATTTCTAGTGTTTAGTCCTGTCACATGCTTTACTTACTTTCACAACTTTTGCCTCAACCCTAAATGCAAAGCAAAAGCCAAATCTCATTTTTTCTTAGCCGTTCTCCTTAGCATGTAATTGTGCTTCCTCTAATGCCCTGCCTTTGGCCAAAGGGATGGCCGGTATCTCTTATGCTCTGACTTGATCCTGCAGGTAAGCAACTCTGCTGTTTCTCTCAGTCTAATCACTTGTACCCTTTCTCCTTTCTAGAGCTCTTTTGTGCAGAGGTGTTTTGAGTACCCATGTACGAGTGAGATGGCTTACAGTTAGACACAATGCACGTTCCTTTTCGAAGCGCTCTTGATTCATGTTGGTAAAGACTTGGGAAGTCCCTTCTCTTTCAGCCTGCCAGCCATGGTACAGAACAATAGTAGAGCTCTCAGCTGAAGAAGCTTATTGAAGCCAGACTCGTACTAACTCTGTCTAGAGCAAATTGACATAAAACAGGAGCTGGTAGCAAGGACTGTTCTAGATTTAGTATGACCATCCGTAGAACAGGATTAAATGGTGTTGCATTGCTGGTGCTGATGTTTTTTGTTTAACAGTTAAGGAGAGGTACTTGGTGTATTGGTGAGACTTACGGTTACAAATACTGTCAGAAGAGAATGGTTTCTTCTCTTGAGGGCAGTATCTTTCCCAGTCTAAGTTTCTAACTGTTTATTTATGTTGCTGGGCACTGCAGTACTACTGGGGATCTCTGACAGATAGCAGTATCCCTTGTTACTTAAGAAGGTAAAATGGCCTTTCATATGTTTCCACAATATTCTCTCTTGAGAGGATTTTGCTTTTTAAGTATTTTTATGGAATTGTAAGAATTACTAATTAAATTCCAAGAAATATTTTTATTTGTCCACTTTTTTATTTTTATTATCTGATGCGTAAGTTTCCTTAATTTATGGCTTCTTATACTTGAAGAAAAGGGAAGTAGAAAATGATTGAGCATTTCCTGTATGTCAGACTAAGTGCATATCAAGGTGACACGTTAGGTACTGTCATTAATGATTTTGTTTGTTGATGCTTTCTTAAACACATCCACCCCCCCACCCCCCTACTGATATGCCTAATACTCCTGTAATTTATGCAGGAATGGCAGTACAGTGAACAGTTTTCCATTTTAATTACTCCTTTAAATGTTATGTTGCTGGAAAATGAGGCAGTGCTTAGTGTTTAGCAGATGAACTTTGATTTTTTGGGGGGTTTCTTCATGGAGGCCCAAATATTTTTTTGATGGATCCTGTGTGCTTTGTGGCATTTCTTCAGACCTGTCCTTTTCAGATACAGGAGTTCAGGCATATTTGCTAAGTATTCATACTTGCATATTTTACTAAGAACACATCTAAGATTTGCCTGGCTTGGTGAGGAGCCTGAAGTCAGTTCTAAAGATACGTATAAGAATAAGCTCAGCGAGATTGTAGAGTGTTGTTTTTTGGGAAGAAACACCCTAATAAATCACTTAAAAATGTGATGATAAAATTGTGGAAAATAGGGGTGGAAGGACCATAGAAATAATTTATTCTGTCTTGAAGCGGGAATGAACTCTGTAGCATTCATGGCAAATTCGACCAACCTTTTTCTGAGATCTCATTACTGGAGATTTCTTTGGCCATCTATTCCAGTGTCTAACCTGTACATTTAGGAGAATGTTCTTAGTGACCACACCACTTTTTCTTGCTGCAATTTTCAATCTATGACTAATTGTATTATACTTCAAGAGACATGGGAAAGAATTTATATCCCTCTTTGTAGCTGTCTCTAAGATCTCTTAACTGTTTCTGAGCGCTCATGTCCTTCACTCCCTCTTGATGGGGCATGTTTTCTAACACCTTGGCTGTTTGTGGTGGTCTCATTTGGGCTCTGTCATCAGTCTGTTGGTAAAGAGTTCTAGTACCAAGTGCAATTGAATTCCTTAAGCCAATATATTGGAAGTGTCTTTAGTCCGGGGAGAAAAGGTTTGTGCCAGCTACAACCTTAAATATCAGAAGATCATATGAAATATGTGCTGAACATGTTTTTTCATTTAGTTGGATGTTCTGTGGGAAATGGTACTGTCTTAAATTCTCTGTATCACTCAGTCATCTTACATTGTTGGGTGATTTCTCTCTAGCCAGAAAATGGCCTGCCATGCTCAGAGAGATGTGTGTCTGTCCCAAAGGCCTGAAAATGCTGGTTCTTACGCTGCATGAAGAACACACCAATCTTTGTCTCTGTGGAAAGCTGCACAATGAGTTTTTTTCATGAATACAGAGAGAGAGAGAGAGATATAAAAAAATACATTAAAATCTCGGTGTTCCCGGTTGGATTAGAAGCAGTATCTTATTAGTGATCATAATTCCTGAAAACCTGAGATGATGCTTCATCTGAAAAGCTTGAAGAAAGGTCTGGCAAGTTCTTTTTGTTTGAAAAGCCTGTCACAAAAAATGTCCTCTGATTGTAAAAAGAAAAAGAGAATTGGAATGGAAGATAGACAACTTTATTCATATTTAGAATAACTGGGAAGTGTAAGAGACGAATATGGAGTTCTAAATGTGGAAAAAGATACTGATTGAGATGATTCTTGTTTGATAATGTAACCTTATCAACCAACTTTGCTTAATGTTTGTACTTGTTTCTGCTTGCATGTGTATGTTCAAGTTTAATTAAAATATTTGACTTGAAAGCTCTATAGCGCCTTTCATCTAAAAATGTCAGGAGTTACAAACACTAAGATTTTTGGCATTTGCATGACAAGTTCTTGAGCGAGCCCTTCACCCAGCTCTGCAGCCCTACCAGCTGTGAGAAACAACACAAGAACTCTCGCTGCATACCATACTATTACTTTTTAAGAGGCAGAATGGCATTGCAGTTTATTTGTATCCCAGTATTTGAAGGAAGTATAAATAATGTCTGTATTTTATCAGGAGTGGACTGAGGGAGCTGCAGCAACCATGGTATTTGAATGCCCAGATACCCCGTTTGTCATTTAGAGTATCAAAATAGGCAAGACCTTCGAAGCAGTACTAATGTAAATGCTGTTGAGAAAGGACTCTGCCAGCTACAACCTGCAAGATTTCACTCTGGGAATATGTCACAAATGGACATGAATTTCTTTCTTCCACCTCAAAAAAAAAACCCCACAGACAAAAACTGGAATTCGGGGAGCCCTGTGGTATTCTGGTTTTGAAAAATGCATAGTATTTTCAAGAAACATTTGAAAATGAGCAATAAACCCTGTCCTCCCAGACCTCCAGTGAGGATGGCCCCTATAGAGACAGAACATTTCATGGTTTTGAGGGTAGTGAGGTGGGCTGTGCTGTACTGTTTGGGGCATATTTGGTTGCTGTGAAAATGAAATACAAGGGCATGTGTGGACAGAGTTGGCAACTAGAGGGACTTAAGGTGACAACCAAACCAGACGCAGATAGTACTTTTTGTGGGTTTGCAATAAAATCCTTGAAAGGAGGAAGAGATATCTACCTAAATTGAATTTAACTTTGCTGTGGATAACTTGGAACTAAAGTGCAATAAAGTATTTCCTATTGTAGACTGCAGAACAGGTTTCTCCTTTTCCTCAGGAGACTTTTAAATTGTGCATTGAAGAAGAGTGCTGCGTCCTCCTGAAAGCCTTGAAAGCAAGGTGTTTGGTATTGCTTGTCGCTCTTGTTAAGTCTCAAAGGAGAGTTTTTCTGCTATCGTAAGTGTTCTGGTGCAAAATTCATATTGATACAATGTTGGGTGTTATAGAGTGTCTAGTAGCCCAGTTTCCTGATGGGAAATAACTAAAAGCAACTGTAACCCTGTTAAAGTACATTACAAAAGGAAAGGGCTAGTTTTCAAATGAAAATTAGTTGATTGCAACCTCTGAACTTGGGAGGGAAACATGCAGATTTGTGCAATTTAAATTTAGTATTTTGAGAAGTCACAAATGCCTTTGCTAAATGGTATTTCAGATTTGACCACTTGGAATGGACCTTTAGTACAGAGGTGTGGCTCTGAGTCAGGAGAATCCTGACACTGTCAGTGGTTGGGGAGGGAGATAATGTGGGTTGTCTGGGTAAAGACTGTACAAGGAGCTTAGAGGGATTCAACTTGCCATTCGTTTTAAGCTTCAAGGAACATGAACTAGAAAAACTAGACGTGACAGAAGAAGGGAAGCTCCAGTTGTACTGGTTTCTGGTATCCACTACTGACTTCCTGTGCCGTAGCTGGTGTCCGGCTGAGAAGTGCTCCTTCAGGAGCTTTGGGCTTTCAGAAGTTTTGAATTGCTGTTATTTTCCAACAGGAGCCTTTTCTCTTGGTGATTTCTCTGTGTGTCCAGTCTTCACTAAAATTCTCTGTACAAAAAATTATCCCGGAGACTGGCAACTGAAAAGGGAACCAGGAAACTTTGCTCAAAAACATTTATTATGTCCCCTGTACTCGGCTCTGGTGAGGCCTCACCTCGAATCCTGTATTCAGTTTTGGGCCCCTCACTCCAAGAAGGACATTGAGGAGCTGGAGCATGTCCAGAGAAGGGCAACGAAGCTGGTGAGGGGTCTGGAGCACAAGTCTGATGAGGAGCAGCTGAGGGAGCTGGGGTTGTTCAGTCTGGAGAAGAGGAGGCTGAGGGGAGACCTTATCGCTCTCTACAACTACCTGAAAGGGGGTTGCAGAGAGGTGGGTGTTGGTCTGTTCTCCCAAGTGACTAGCGACAGGACAAGAGGAAATGGCCTCAAGTTGCACCGGGGGAGGTTCAGGCTGGATATTAGGAAAAACTTCTTTATGGAGAGAGTGGTGAAGCACTGGAACAGGCTGCCCAGGGAGGTGGTGGAGTCACTATCACTGGAGGTGTTAAAGGAATGTGTGGACATGGCACTGCAGGACATGGTTTAGTGGGCATGGTGGTGTTGGGTTGATGGTTGGACTTGATCTTACAGGTCTTTTCCAACCTTAGTGATTCTGTGATTAACATCTACAGTATGTATTTTGTAGACAGCAACGTAAAAATGAAGGTACTTCTGAGACTACTATGCATATCCAGTCCAGAACCTTGATTTTGCTGTAACTTTGACACAGAATTTTTAATTTTTTTATAATGAACTGGTGGGTGATTGTATTAGAAAAACATGTAGTCGTGATTTGACATCTGATCAACTGTGTTTCTGTCACTCCTGGTGAAACTTCAGTGTAGCACAGGTATGGCTAAGGTTCTCTTCTTTTTGGCCAGTCCTTCTCCTTGCCTTACTTCTCCTCCCAGGCAGATGAGGCAATACTTAAGGTAAGAATTCTGTTACATGGGATTAAACGGAATTAGCTGCTTTTTTTACAAGACATTTTCTTCTTGCTGTTCTGATTTTTCATACATCATTAGGCACAGAAGAGAAGATAGTCATCACATCATGGCTCGCTGAAGCAGCTTACCAATGTCTTTTTATCACAGGAAGGGAACTCTTTCTGCATTTTATTTATTTATTGCTTAGTCTCTGTGCTCTTGTTTGAGGTAAGTTTGCCCCGTGCAAAAGTTTTAGGCTGGGAAAAATAACCCATAATTCACTGGCTGGCACCAGGAGTGTCTTTTTTCTGGTGTGAACGGGGAATGCTTTGGTTGTTCTACCACTTCTGTAGTCTGATGTATCTTACTTTTGTGTGTACTCTGAGACAAAACTAGACCATTGGTATGTCTTAAACCAGTTGTTAATGATGAGTTGTCTATTGATAGTGTATTCTAGCCTGGCTGGAGAGCAGGAGTTTTTTTAAGTACTGGTATTCTTGAGTTCAAAAAAAGACTTCTAAAGGTCTTAGAAGGCCTTTAAAAAAAGGTCTCCAGGTGTTTCTCATTGGCATTTGAGAGATTGAAAACAGATCTTCAGCTGTTCAGAAACAGTGCTTGGTTATGTCACTTGGTTGTGGGATATTTGGCAAGTGATTAGGCTTCCTATTCCCAGGTCCTCAGTCTGTCAATTGGCTGTATCAAAGTGGTAAAGCATTGGGAGCAGCAGTCAAAGAGAAATAGCTAATTATTAGGGGGTTGCCTTTAATATGTTTCCCATCATTGTAGTGAGAAAATGCTCATATATATTAGATTAGTCTTTCTTGCTCTACATGGTTTTTGCTTTACTGTTTTTTTTTCTCTTTGTTACATGGGGATTACGGTTGTGTGTGTAAATGTCTGTCTTTTTTACTATAGTCAATCGTAGTATCAGTAAAATACAAGTATACATATGAAAACCTATATAGTTGATGAATAGTAATTTCTCTTGTCCTTGAAGTGAATTTAGTAACCTAAAGGATCGTTTTTTTCCCCTCTTAACTACTGTGACAGTGTAGAGGTACTCATTTCTAGAAATATTGACTGAAAGTGGTAACAGATGAGGGGTTTCTCCTTTCTTAAAGGAAATCAATTACAAGACATTTTTGGATTGAGATTTCTCTGCAAGATTTAAGCCTTCATCATGCTGCAGAGAATTTGAGTTACAGTGCATTTAAGAAAATAGAAAAACATTTTGCTTCTCTGTGTTATTTTTACACAAATCAACGAGAGTTTATTTCCTTTAAGTGCTTTATCCGGCATGCGCATCCCTTTACTATTGGGTGATTTTGAATTAGCTTTATAAAGATTACATGGATAGACACAGCATTGTCGTAGTTAATAGAAACCTGTGCAGTGAGGTCTATGGGCTGCAAGATCACTAACAGTGCCAATGACAGTGAAGTATGGCCTTATCGAAAGGAGAATTCATAAGAGGCTGCCCTGGGACACTGCACCACTGTCCTTCTGTGTATCCTGACAATGTTATCTGTCCTCTCAGTACGGAGTATCAAATGTCTGTCACGAGTACAGAAATTAATTTAATGTCACCTGAAGACATGCAATTAATCTTTTAGAGGTTTTCATAATACCTTTACAGAAAGAGTTGCCAGTTTGGCGGATTTGGATTTTGGGGTTTAGCAGAAGATAAGGAAAATTAATTTTTCATCAGGGTTAATACAAGCTAGCAGGGCCACAAAGGCTGAGAAAAATGGTTTGGGAATTTGTCAAGTGTTGTCACTCTAGAATAATGCTGCTTAACGTCTGATAGGTGTAATCAAGAGTTCAGATTTCTATAGAGGGGGATTAATCAATTTGCTCACTACAGAATGCAAGTTGGTGATACCATTCCTTCATGGGGTTTAAGAATGAAAATAAGATTTGATCTGTCAAATTGCAAGCAGCTCTGACAGTATCAATAGGCATTTTTATCAGTACATTTTAAAGCATTTGTTATAAATAAATTTGTCCTGCTAATGTCGGTGGCAAATAAACTTCATCTTCATTGTAAAACTGTCATGATGATTATGATAGAGTAGAGAGCTTCAGCTTGCTAAATTCAAGCAGTCCCTCATAAAATTCTGCTTTTAGAATTTGTGTTCTCGTATTTGACAGAATGGTCTTTATGTTTCTCAAAACACAACACTGACTTTATATATATGTATAGTGAGAGAGTCTCACTACAGAAAAACAGCCTCGATAAGTATCAGGGAATCGGTTCTAAAATTCATGGCCATTGAATGGCATAATTTCTCTTTTTTGTTAGTCCAGTTTCAGATCAAATTCTGCAGACTCTTCCACAGTAGAAGTTTGAAAACCATTCACCATGTAGATAAAATCCTTTTGCCTTGATCTTTTGAGTTTTGTTTAATTACAGTATTTGAAATTAACTTGTTTTGGCACCACTAACAATCTTGCAGTACTTGAAATTTGAAAGATAGTTTTTATACTTTCCCCTGAACAGAACTCCTGCCACTTAAAAAAAGGCATTTTCGTTACTCCAGAATTAACTGAATAATGGTAAAGTTTCATTCAAGAGAACTCTTTCCTGGCTATATGTTAGGAAGGTAGACCTTTTATAAAACTCGGAAAATTCAGAGCTTGAAGGTCAGAATGATTTGTAATATAGAAATTAAGCAGTAGACAATAACAGAAAAACATTCTTCCTTTATTGGTTTGCAGACAAAGAATGGAAATTCACTTTTCTGCAGAGGACTTTAGAGGAAATCTGCAGTATAAAATCAGAGCTTGTATCAGTCAATCTCAGGTCTCTGTGGTGGACTGAGAAGTATTCTACTTGGTTTCAGCACTTTGTGCATCAAATTGTATGAGGCAGGCCATGATGATGAATAGATGCATCTCTGAAAAATTTAGTGTTGCCCTGTACATCCCAAAATGCTGTAGAAGAAAATCAGATAATGTACTTTGACAAGAGAAGACTTAAAATTTTAACACCTCCTTCTTTTGCTGCATGTTTGAATGTGGGAAGGGCAGTGATGTAAGCTAATGAAAAATTAGAAATACAGAAATTGTCTTTAGGAAAAGCAAAAGTTGATTTCAAATGAGCTAGAACTGAGACATTTTAAGTAGAAGAGATGCTAGTAATTTAACTTCTAGGATTTAGATGTCATTTTGGGTGACTTCTGCAATACAGCTTCAGTTCACTTACCTCCTTGCCTGTAGCTTTGCTGTGTGTTTTGATTTACCTTCTGGGTGCCAGCTTATTGTATACCTCATGGGTGAAAATCAGGAGTCAACGTATGTCCAGTCATCTTTACAATCATATGTCTTTTCTTCCAAAATGTTAATGTACTCATATGAGCATGCAACCTCTAAGTTAATGTTCTGAGGTTTTATACCTTTAAGTCCAGATGTTACAAGCTCTTTGTGGGTGTTTTGCTTGACTTAGTTCTTCGTTGGCGTGCCTGAAGAAGCTACTAATTTTCTTGCATAGAAGAAGTTTAAAGGATGATGTTGGTGGTGAGTCTAATTTGCCACTAAATACTACTACATAGGTTGTTGTTCATTTTCACTTGGACGCTGCTTGTCCTTACATTGTCATGTCTTTAACCAGTAAAAAAGGAATTGGTGCTGAGATTTGTTATCTGAGGCTGTGTTGTTGTAGTTGTTAGGCACATAGGGACCTAGGAGTCACGTTTGGTTTTCATTTTCTTAGGAAAACCACCACATTTTGTCTTCAGTTGAAGCCAGGGCTACCTGTAACGGGAAAAAATGTATTCCTGACTTGCAGGGAGCACTGTTAGTCCTTGATCACCAAGTTGCTTGCTCATGGACCTTTCTTGAGAAGCGGTGCTGCAGGTTCATCTCTGCTTCCCCAAGTCATCTCAAAAGCAGTAGATGTTCAGAGCAGTAGTATAAAGGGGTTTGATCAAGTTGCCCTTTCCTCCTTCTTGTTGCAGGAATAAGCAGACCTTGTTCCATCCCCTTTTCTTATCGTACGGACTTCCTTTATTGTTTTGTATTGGTTTATCTCTAAAATGTATTAATTCATTAAAAAGTCTGGAGATGTTTCTACCTTTTCAGACTTCTGCAGGAGCATCATGCTAGCAGTGAAGCATTTGAGACCGCAGCAGGGAACAAACTGTCAAATTTTTCATCAGCGTGAACCGATGTTGTGTGCTTATGCCTTTGACTTTGTTATAGTTGTGTGTTTAGTTTATACAGTTTTATTTGGTGATAATTGGACTTGGTAGTTAAATGTTGGGTGGTTGTTGGCTATCCTAGCCTTTTATGAGAAATGATCGTTTGCTTTTGAAGTTGCAGTAATGAGCATTTCCAATGTGTTTTGTACCTGAGGGCTTCACTCTCAGATGCTCTTCCTATGTGCTGGGATCACTTTTTGGTTTGGAAAGAAATGGTTGCAAATATTTATGGTTGTTTTTCACAGCAGGCAGTTAGCAGAGATTAGATTTTAACTCCCAATTATTGTGTTTAAATTCCTCCTAGAATTTTTTTGTTCCTTTTAGTTTTGTCATATTCCAGCTGCTGTAAGGTTGAAGAAAAGAAATTATCTGATCAGGGCATAAGGCTTATGGTGATACTGATACTGGAACTAATACTAAAATGAGGAGGATTTAATGCTGGTTTCCTGGTAAGGTTTTGTTTATGTGCATACATTTGGGTTTTTCAGAGAGGAGAGCTGTTGCTTTTATATTTTTGAGCAGTAATTGAAGAGAGACTCTGAAGGGAAAGCTTTTAAAATTTCTCACTAGTTACTGCTCTCAAAGGTTTATATACAAAATTTTCTGTGATGCCACAGAGCTTTTCAGTTTAGCAAAGAAAAAATATATTTGATTAGAAGTGGCAAAACCAGATGCAGTCTTCTATTGCTTTCTTGCTTTGGACACTGTGGACAAAAGCCATTAAGTGGGAAGAGCTTCAAGATTTTCCCTATGACAGATTGTGCTTTTGAAGTGTAGATGATGCAAGGGAGTGATGAAGCTGATTTGTCTGGGATTTAAGTAGTTGAGTTCTTGAGGAGTTGTTGCCTGCTTATATCTGATAATACAGAGGACTTGATTTACGGGTGTGAATTGTGAACTAGTAAACATGAGGCTATTCTAGATATCATCTGTACCAGACTATTATTCTTGAAATGATAGTTAAGAGACTTAGTAACCAGTCTGCAGTAGATGTTTCTTTTGTTTTGTTTAATCCCAGTAGAGACATAATGATTTATACTCTCAAACAAGATAATCTCGCTCTTAGACCATATATCTGTTCCTTCTTGCAGCCTTGTATTTTTGTCTCCTTATCCACAAGAAGTATGCCAGTTCGTATGAAGCCCTCTGTTTTGTGACGTGTTACAGATGCAAAAGGAGTTTTGGCTTGTGAATATTTAAGGAAGGGGGAAAAAACCTATGTAAATAAAGATGCTTTTAAAAATATTTTTTTTTTTTCTTCAGACATGCCTTCTATTTGAGAGCTTTTGCAGGATTACCTGAGGTTGGTTAGGGGCTTAGACAAAGCCTTCCCACCTGCAGATGTAATGTTCACTAGTATTTGAGTTCTAAAGTTGGAGTCCGGTTAAGGTATAAATACTGCTGTTGAAACCATGCAATAATATGATGCACTTTATAGATGCAAAAGTACCTGATCTTTTGTCGGGCTCTGCTGTCTCTTGCTCCATGGGATGTTTTTCAGTGACTGATCTGATCTGGACACGAATTCAAGAATCGCATGTCTGTACAAAAAGCTGAACTGTTTGGATAGAGGCAGCGGAAGGGAATAATTCTCTCTTCGTGCTCTCAGCTTGTTTTTACTTTTACTGTGCTTGATTGCACTGAGAGATGTGGAAAGACCTACACTGGTTGAGAGAGACACTGAGGTGGTGTTTCTTTGTGCTTGTGATTATAAATATCTATAATAAGAGCTTTATAAAACAAACAAAAAAAATGCTTGGGGAAGAACTGTTCCAGGTACGGACAGTGTTTGAGGAAGGAGACTGCTTAAAAGGCTGCTGGTATAGAAGTTGGCAGAATAAATACGCACTTCAGAATACATACCAGTTTTTAACTAAAGAGATGTTGGAGTTTTAAAGATGAGCAGAGTATTTGCTTGATTCTTCCAGCCTTCACAGTTCTTTGCTCTTTCTTCTGCTATATGTATAAAAAAAAAAAGAAAAAAGTGTAATTAAAAAAAAAAATGCACACCATAGTTCACATGTAACCCTGGAAGGAAGAATGACTTGGAAAGAGAAGTGAAAACGCCTTGCTTCTTTGTATATGAAAAGACATTATTGAACACTGTAATTATAATAAAGTCTGAACAAAGTAAACTGTACTTCAGATACCGTGGATTTATTTTAGACTGAAGCATAACTGCCAGGCTGAGCCCTTGCACACACCTGCCGCGGCCGCTGGTTTGCTTTAGCCAGCAAAGCGCTGGGCCTTCTCTGTGTGCTGAGCGAGCTGGAGGTGGCAGGAGGTTGCTCAGGGCGAGGGTTTGCAGTGCCTGGACACTGAGCCGCCTGTTGTGTTGTTGATTTCAGCAGGGGGGAGAGGATGCTGGCTTTTTTCACCCAGAGGGCCAGCCCCAGCGGCCTCAACAACCCCCGGAGCCGAAACAGCAGCCCGTGCGGAAGGTCACATTGACAAAGGGAATGCAACAGCAGCAGCACCAACAGCAGCAGCAGGCACAGATCCATTCACCAGCTCCTCAAGGAGTCAAAAACATCCAGGGAATCCATCAGCCTAAAAAGGTGATTTTTTTTTAGATGCGTATTGCTGCTAGAAGTTCTACTGTCTAGCTGTGTTGCTCTATTAATAACTAGCATTCTGTTTGTCAATTGCTAGCGCAGGGCTGCATGACCCAGGAGATGCATAATTGCATATAAAGCTTTTAATCTAGAGAGGCCTGTATGTACCCAGCACAGACTGGAGATGCCTGCAGGTTGTTTCATCTGCTGACTTTCTGGCCAGCACAGTACTCCCTGGGGGAAATGCGTGCGTCCCATGATAGCTGCTGTAGGAGATGGTATCCAATGTGCTTTCTGGCTTTAAAACCAAGAGTTGTTCTGAAGTTGTGCTTAAGCTTTTATTCCAGTTTTTTCCTGCATATGTTAGGAGCACACAGCGACTGTTTCAGGATGCTTTTTGGTCAGTCCTCAAAGTTGGTATCGCTCAAAATAGTTGGTGGTCTCGTAACTAGATTTTCGCACTGATCGTGCATGGGGAGGAGTCAGGGAAAGGATTCGGGTGGCATTGGCGTGTGCCTTCTCTGCATTTGCAAACTGGCACACTCCCTGAAAATAGCTGGTATTTTGGCTTTTACGTTATATCTTGGTTTTGAACTGTTGGCCATAATCTTCCTGCTTCATGTAAGGATAATGTTTCCTTGCTGATGCAGAGGGGTGTGAAAAGTCATTACCCTCCATAGGCTTTCCAAGTAGGAATCAAGAAACCATGTTGAATGTTAACTCAATGTTAAGTGTTAACTCTGTTTAATGTTTGTTACCCTGTTTCATTGTTATTTTTCCTCTCTCCAACTGTTCAACCTTTAATTTACAAGAATTAAATCTGCACATGTCCTGCTCCACAGGATACTGTGGTGCCAGATCCTACAGGATTTGGGGGAAAGGAACTTTGAAAAAAAATTGTTTTAAAGTAATTTGCCATATGCAAGTACTCCATCCTGATATCAGCCCAAGAGTTGGTAGCCATAGAGACTGGAGGCGCTTGAAGCAGTTTGCTGGTCTTGTGGGTACATTAAATTTACCCATGGGTTGAGAAGAGAAAAGGGAGAGGGGTCACTGATTGGTTTTTTTGGCCAGACTGAAAATATGGGAGCTGAACACATACTGCTAATGTGAGCAGTGTTTAAAACTAGGTTATATATTTTGGTCTGACACCCTCCATTGCTTGGTTCATCTGTGCTAATGCTGAGGCTTTTAGCCTCAGTGCAAAATATATTTTTTTTTATATATATATATATATAACCCCATATATAACTTGCTATCCTTCTAAAACAGGTTTGTATAAGCAGTGGATGAGTATGTTAATAAGTGGCCTTTCAAATCAGCAAACAGCAACAAGCTGTTTTAAATCAGTGCATTCTTTAATCAAGTCTTTAAGTAAATTGCCAACTTTTGTATCATCTGTCAAATGCAGTGAGCAGAAGCACTAGGTAAGTAAATCAAAATACTGTTACTTTTGTTGTTGGCAGGTCATTATGCACGGCAGAGGCAGAGGAGTAGCAGGCCAGATGGGCCGAGGACGCTTGATGCCAAATAAACAGAACCTGCGAGTGGTGGAGTGCAAACCTCAGCCCTGTATTGTGTCAGTTGAAGGGCTTTCTTCATCAACTACTGATGTCCAACTGAAAAACCTGCTGATGTCAGTGGGACCCATTCAGGTAGGTCAACCTCGGTTTATCATTTTTGTGCCAAAAGGCTTTCATTCCGGAAAGCTCAATTAATTCCCTGACACTAAATACATTGTGTGTTTATTGGTAATTTATGTTTGAAGGCACCCCCACCCACACACGCTACACCTGGTAACAGAGACAAGCACTTGATGATATTGCGGCACAGGAGGTACGGTAGGATTTTGCTAAACATCACATTCCTGCTGCAAAAGAGTCTCCTTCATTTTGGAGTTCTTGTACTATCTGTTATTTTCGTAGGCAGTACCAGCATGTCCGTTCTGTGAGGTTGTTTAAGCCAAATGATCATATCAAAGCAAATATATTTTTGGTTGCTGTCCTTGTATTTATTGTTGACTTGCATTAATGATTACCAAGTTGTGTCATTGCAGTCCTGGGGTAAGAGCACTTAATGACCACTACCCAGTGGAGATTTTGTACCATGCAGCACCATTTACTTTTTCAGATGAAAACAGTCTCCTTTGAAGGATTTTATTTATCCTTTATTTTTTTAGAAGGTTCTGTTTAGGAGGGGCCTGCGAGCAAGGTTATGACACACACACACACTGGTACATCTACTGTGAAGCTTCTGTTAGTAAACTGCCTCCTGGGACTGATGTATCAGTTAAACTGACTTTCAGAAAGCTGGAGGTTTTCAAAGCACTGAAGGTCTTAGGAGGCCCTGTCTGACTTACTGTTAGTACATTTGAAAATATCAGTCAATGAATAATGAAACATACAGATGAGGAGACTTTTTTTTTCCTTGAATTTTTCAGTTTTGGATACTCCTTTTGACAGGATCAACATTTTCAGACAAATGCAGTGCCTGAGTTAGAGCTATTCTGTGAGATTTGTTATGAGTGGGATCATCTCTCTGTTGCAAAACACGCTGCTCTCCTAAAGGTGTACACTCTGCCTCTCTTCTTCCCAATTTAGTAAATGGAATAATGCTGAATTATTTACGTCGTCAATTCAGAAAGGTTTAATTTGTGAAAGCAAAAAAAATACTCTCACAAAATACTTTGTCCCTTCATGTTCTGTAGTACTCTAGGAAATTATTCATACAGATCCAAAGCACATTTATTCAGTGTTTACTTGCTAAATCTTGCATGAGAGTATTAGAAGGAGATTAATAGAAACCCTGCTAGGAAATACTCACAATTGAGAGAAGTTATTGAGAATGTGCTAAAAAATTTATTCAGTACTGGCTGTTTCATAGCAGACTGCAAACTCTGGTCTCTCAATTCAGTGTTACAGACCAATTTAGAAGGGTGTGCGTATAGGAAAAAATTTTCCAGTGGGTTTTGATACATCCCTATGCCCTACAGAACTTTCATTCTTGCAGCAGCATCAGCTGTACCTTTGGAAATTATAGTTTCTAAATCATCCCATCTATTTTCACCTTACCAGAGATCTAGAAGTGACACTTGAAAGAGATGTTTGAATTTAGCTAATGATGCAGAAGGCTTTTGTGCTAATTCTGCACTTGAATTTCAAGTCTGACTTGTAGAAGGCTAGAAATTTCCTGGCTTGTTTGAGACTGAGTGATGTTTCAGAAGTGTGGATAGTGAGATACGCAGGGCATAAGTGATCCTTTTATAGGAAGGATATGAGAGTGGGACCACTGTATGCAGTATTTAGCTCTTTTTGGTTTTTTAGGTTTGATTTTTGTTTTCTTGGTACCGTCATGTATCACAGAAGTGTTAACACACCAGATGAGGAGAGGCAGCAGTAATTTTAAGTGCCTTGTAAGGCAAGAACTGAAAACAAAATGTTTGAAAATACAGGTTGTCCCTGTTCACAGTAACCACTTCTATACAGATGGTCCTAGATTTTGAAAGAGGTCAGAACCCCGGAGTGCACAGGTGGATTTTCTTGTGGCTGTAAATTTATGTTTTTACTAGCGTTTGTGCTCAGTGCTGTACAAATTGCCCTGCAACTGGAAATGGTCAGGAGACTTTGGTAGTGAAGGGATACTGTACTTGGTTATTTGGTTTATCTACTTGGCTCCTCAAGCCTTACGAGGAGTGGTTGAGAGAGCTGGGGTTGTTTAGCCTGGAGAAGAGGAGGCTCAGGGGAGACGTTACCGCTCTCTACAACTACCTGAAAGGAGGTGGCAGAGAGGTGGGTGCTGGTCTCTTCTCCCAAGTGACAAGCGATAGGACAAGAGGAGATGGCTGCAAGCTGCATCAGTGGAGGTTTGCACTGGATATTAGGAAAAACTTCTTCACTGAAAGGGTTGTCAGACACTGGAACAGGCTGCCCAGGGAGGTGGTTGAGTCACCATCCCTGGAGGTTTTTAAAAGACGTGTGGATGAGGCGCTTAGGGACATGGTTGAGTGGTGGACTTAGCAGGGTTAAGTTACCGGTTGGACTTGATGATCTTAAAGGTCTTTTCCAACCTAAACAATTCCATGATTTCCTCTTTCTTCCTTGAAAATGCGTTTCATATAAGTGACTTGCAATGAGGAGTGCAGAAGTGAGCCACTGAAGAGAGCCAAGTAGTGAATGGCAGGGTTCCTTGTCAAGTGGGCTTTGGGGGTTTCGTGGGTGAGGACAATAACTGAGAGGCAAGGACAGGTTATGGCCATGACCAGAGCAAAGAGATCTCGGGTAGTTCAGAGCTCTGATCTTCTAAGATGAAGTGTTGCAGCTTGATGAACTGAAATAGGAGGGATTCGGGGAGATGGCTGTTGTGAGCAAACAGGAAGGTGAGAAATTCTAGCTGCTTTTTTGGACATTAAGCAAAGTGCCTAGGTTTTTAGCTGATTTGTATGGAGTTCAAGAGACAGTGAGAGGAGGGGAAGGTGAGTCAGTTGTAGCTGACTCCATCTTTAAGATGGAGTATATCCTGTCTTTAGCTGTTGACTATATTCAGCAAAACTTTCCTTAATGAGTTGAACTCTGAGACATCAGTTACTTGCATTTTATTTATTGTGGGGGGTAGAGGATGTGTGTCAAAAGTCGTGCTTATTTTTCACAATTGTAAAAGACATTTCAGATCTGAATCAGAACTTAAGGAGTTACCTTCCTGCCTGGATGGTGACTTGAAATGACACATGCCCATTATCCAACACCCAGATCCCTGGTTTAAGGTAAAGATTGCCAAACTGTAGGACATAACGCCTCTAATCGTAAGCAAGCATCTTGCATCAGTGATGTGCAAACACAGCTGATAAATCTGAATATTGCCTCTTGTGTATCATTTTTTGCTCCAGTCAAGACACGAACGTGGGAATGGCTGCACTGAGGCATAGCTCCCAGAGAAGGGGAAGAAATACTTCCCAATGGTCTCTCTGCTCTTTGACAATAAGAATAGATCATGAGCACTTGTCTCACCTGGTACAGGAACGCTGCTTAATCTGCACCTTCCACAGTGGTGCACCTGTAGACCAATTGATCCTGCACCAGCTCCTGTTTTCAAATATATAATTTAGCTCCTGATTTTGTTGCAGTGTGCATATCCTGTATGTGTTTTCTCAGTTTTGCACAGAGGATCTTCACTGGCATAAGATATTTATGGAGAAAAGCCTATAGTTTATCAATGGGGTGAATGGGGAGGAAGAGATTACTTTGTTTTTCTGGGTACAAAAGGGTTGGATTTTTATTTTTAGGTGGTTTTATGTCAGTATCACTATTAAGGTACAACTACCGTGCACACACCTTGGGAAGGGAAGTTGAAAATTTCCATACACTAGAAATGGGGAAGATTATCTTTTCCCATATATGAGCTTTGAAATACCCTCTGTTGCTTAATCACTGAAGACTCTTTAATTCTCATCCTTGCTTCATTAAAGTTGCTCTTTTATTAACATAGGAGAAAAAAATACCATTAAGATTCTCGAGATACTGAATAGAAGAAAATCTTTGGGGCTCCAGGACCAGTCCCTTAGTCATAGCTGCATTTTATAACTCAAACATGATTAAATCAGCAGGAAAAGTACTTCCTTTCAACATACGGTTTGCTGTCAGACTCCTTCTGGAGCAGATAAGCTTTCAGATACAAATAATACACCTGCAATAAAATTTGAGTGCTGAATCTAAAATAATTACATACTATAAATAAAATTATGCATTCCAAAGTGTTGGAAAGTACAGATGATTTCTGAGCACGCCACCAAAATAGAGCCTCCTGGGGACCATGCTGGAGCAGTGACATTCAGTACACATCCATCCAGAACCACTTGCTAAAGTAGATTACTAATAAGTTGCAAAGGTCATGAAAAACCCAGCGCATTTTTTTTGTGCGCTTGAATCTGGGTTTAATGTTTATACTGTCTAAAGAGGCTTGCGTTCACCTAGTTATTGCCACCTTCAGATTTATTTTTTTTTTAGGATGGTGACAGGTAGAGGGCATAATTTGCTAGATCTTTAGATAACTTGACTACTGAGTGATCGTTCTGTGGAGGTGTTCCATCGTCATCTTTAACCATATTTTCTTACATCAAATGGTTGCAAACATAAAACACCAGTGCAAAATCTCAGTATTGCTTCGTGAAAATTTAAGATCATAAATTCTGATGTTGAAAAAAAAAAAAAGGGAAAAAGAAAATCCTGAAAAACTCCACTGTTGTATATCAGAGGCGATGAGCACCTACAATGCTGCAGTTGTAGGTGTATTTTGAGTAGTTTTACAAATATGTGTTTTACTCTAATGCAGTCCTTTCTTTCCTGGTCTCAGAAGGGAAAACAATTGCCATGTTGATGTGTTTCTCTTTGCTTTCTTAGAGTGACAGTGCTACCTAGTGCTCAGTTAGGGTAAAGGCAGCTATCTGCACAGATACTGTCTTCAAAATCGATTAATTTATTTTTAGTTTAAAGGCTTATCAGTGGAAATGATGAGCATGCCCAGAATGTGAGTGCTCCTCCAGGATCAGCAGGGCGGTTCTCCATGTGACATGGCACACAAGGCGCACAGGGCTGGTGTGGTGACCTGTGTGGTCTTCCTACCTCTAAAAACATTTTCAACCAAGAGTTTTTGCCAGCTCCATTGACTGTGGGAGAAGTCCTGGGCAGTCCTGCTCCATTCCTGGGGCTGGCGGAAGAGAAGAGCAGCTCTGTGATGAGCCTGTCCAGTTCAGCCCTGCTGCAGAGCAGTATGTGAGCTAGAGATGGTCATCTCAATGATAGGAGAAGATCCTTTCTTCTCATTTTGCATATGGAGATGGCAAGCTGAGCACTTTTAAAGGCGGATAGTAGTAAGTCAAAGGTAGCAGGAAGGAGGGACAGAAAATGGAAGACATCAGTTGCAACAGCTGAGGATGAAATAAATAGATTCTGTCCTAGCCTCTATGCCTGTTGGTAATGGCTAGGAAGTGTCGCTCCCAGGAAACATGCTTCAGGTGTCAGGAGACTGTGATGATAATAAAAATGTGTCTGCATTTATTGGTGAGAGGGAAGAATAAATAGAACGCAGTCTTTCTTTATAGAAAGTGCCTGCCATGCTGCTATTCAATGTGTTGCAGAGGAGGTTGGATCACGCACTGCAGATGATGTTGATGAGGAAAGTTTACACTTTCTTTTTGCGTAGACGCTTTTTTAGCAGTTTCGTATGGACTGCCAGTCCTAGTTCCAAACTCACCAATGAACTGAATGTACAGTCTATTGGGTAATCCATTTACTTCAGTGAAAGAAATTAAGTAAAGGAGGAAACTTATTTCCCATGCGTCTCCTATAATTTAAATGAGTGCTTGCTCCAGTCTCACTCCTGCGTGCTTGGTTTCCATCTCCCAGTGCTCTGTTACCTCCCTTTTAACTTCTTCCTCTCTGTGTAACCTCTGAGAGTTTTGGTGTCAAAGATGTTTGCTTTCTGCAAGAGGTCTCTTGCTTTCTACTCATGGATGTCCTGCAGCTTGTCTCAAGGCTCTTTGTTTTGCAATGAAGCTTAACTAGACTGTTGTGCTGCTATTATCATACAGGCTATTTCAATATTATTTTCACCGATACTGTAAAAGTGTAAATTTAATTACAGAGTGTGTGTAAAGGAGAAATTTGACGCAGTGTAGGTCTGCAGGCCTCAAGAAATGTCTGCAGAGGGAACGGTCCTTTTATGATGTTCATGCTTTAGTCACTGGTAATAGTTCAGTTACAGAAAAAGCCAGAGCTGCTGATTTTTTTTTTTAAGTTGTTGAATTAAATAGTATGTTTTAAAACAGTTGTAGGCAAATTCTCAAAAGCATGAGTGATCATGAAATACTGGGTTTCATGCATTTTCGATTCAACACAACGTCTGCATCTTTCCACGGCAGTGCCTAAGGAAGCAGAAAAAGGAGATAACCAAGATGAGTTTGAGCTCTATGCTACCGAAATCCTTTCCATATAAAATACTCCTGCTCAACCTAAACCAGTTTTTTAATGCCGGGAATGAGTCAGAATGTAATCTCTCTTCTCCAGAGTCAAATGGGAACATGCCCAGAATATCTCTGATCTCAGGTTGATCTCGCGAAGTGCCGTATGGTAGATCTGTATGCCTGAATCTGTAAAGTAGCCAGTCATTTGAAATCCCCTGGAACTTATTGTGTGTATTGTCAATCCTTTACACCTGAGTGGATCCAGGAAGGGGTTTTCATCCTCTGGTGAACATCTGACTAGGTCAACTTAAAGAGAAGATGTGAATGAAGTTGTTTTCTCAGGGCTGTGACGTTTGGAAGGATTGTGATATTTCAGTTTAGGAATTCATGATAGAAGGAGATTCTAGTGGAGCGCAGTGTGGCAACAGGGAAATCTTCTGTGGAGGAAACATAAGTGTCCTCCCATTAAATGGGAAGTCAAGTGATGCTCAGTAGAACCAGCCCGCCTCCAGAGGCAGTGCTGCGTGGCTGGCCATTCCCTGCATCCCCTGACTGGCCTTTCAAAATCAGTAGGTAACTGAATAATACTAAATTCAGATCAAATTCCTTATGAGGCATGACATTTTGGGAAACATAGGCTCATATTTGTGTCATTATAATGGACATCGTAAGACTAAGGATTACTTTAGTATAATGTATTCTTTGAAAATGAGAGAACAGCTGTCATTAGTACTATATGAAGACCTGTCCGATGCTCTTAGTTTCTTTTTGATGCTACCTCAGGTCTAAAACCAACACGCTGAATTAATTCTTAAGAAATGCCATTTTATTTGTGGTACTCACTGTATCTGAACATTATTGAAAGAAGGATTTAATATAGATTCAAATGGGTCTGTGTCTAACATATAGGTATGCGTTTAGTAGGGTATTACTGAAGCCTTAAAGTATAAACAAGAAGTCATCTAGATTTTCGAAGGAGAAAAAACAACTTACCACCAATAATATGCAAAACACTTATGTTACGGCACTCGGGTATCAGCCATAGCACTAGCTGTTAAGGACTTGAACCTGGAACAGGTCGGTCGCTGGCACGGTCCCTTATAAGCAGTCCTCGTGGCATTTTTGGAAATGTAGCATTGCAGGAGGGCTAGCATTTGTCACGAAGGACTGATATTTTTGCAGAGATTTGCTGTAGGTCTATTTGGCTTTGTTGGTTCAAATGATAGACAAGACCTTTTCTGAGCAAACTAGAATTTTGTGTATCATGCTCATGTTAAACATTGTCAAGCAGAAACATTTTCTTCAGGATTAAAAATTGTCTTGCTTCCTACCAATTGTCACATACTGAGGATTTCTTTATTTTTTCCTCTCAGATCTGTATTTTTTCTTACCTTGCTTTGGCAGTGATCTTCCCAGCCTCTTGCTGTTATAGTTAGCTCTTGCTTCAAGGCTTCTTGTATGGCGATTTGTAGGAGAGACATCCATAATTTCATGCTTCACATTGAAGTTTTAGCAGCCATTGAGGTCGGTAGTCCAAAAATAAGACTTAACTACTTCCTTTAAAATCATGTCATTTCTGTTCATGATATTAGATAATAACTAAAAAACCCCCTTGTCTCTGAACATGTAGTAATTTCAAATAAATGTCATTAACTTCAAAAGTAAACAAGGTCAATAGATAAAAATCAACTAATCTAGTATTTGTGCATTATAGTTACATAGAGAATCATGCAAGAAGAGCTTTTGTTCAGTGAAACTTTTGTTTAACTTGTTGGAACATCTTTTCCAGAAGTAGTTTAGACAGTATGAAAAGAAATCACAAAAGTTTAAATCTATCTTGATGTACAGTATTGTGGTGGAAATACAAGTTAGATATACTGTGGGGAAACAAAAATAATACTGAAAAGATTACAGGTGAGCATCTGTTTTCATGCAAGCTCTACGATAGCTAATGCAGTACTTCAGGTTTTACTTTAAAAATGAAAGATGAATGGGTTTCTTAGACAGTGGTACCAATAATTTTGGAAACTTATTAGAGCATTCTTTACAAGGAAGCTAGCTGATACAGTGGATAGTCTGACTGGTAAAAGAGCATGATTGAAAATAACAGCTTTCTAGGAGGTTATTTCAAGATCACCTTGTAATGAATGTGCGAGCACTCAAGATATCCTGAGAGTGTTATGGATGCTAGAAATACTGAATTTTAGCACTGAAAATAATGGCTGCCAAATTATTCTAAAAAGTTGAAAAAATTAAGGGTGTTAAACTAATGAGGTGGCATCATTAACATATGCAGAATTCATTAATTTTGTATGTATTTTCTTAGCAGGTGTATTTGGAATCAAAAAAATCAGAAGCTGGTGAAGTAAGTCTTTAGAGTAGTGCCTTGAACAACATTTTGAGCTAATAAAATTCCATAGTTTACACAAAAAAAAGTGTTTTCTTCAGACTATCGCTGTTAACATCATCTAAGTGCAGAATCAGTGCTAAACTGCGTATCATCCCGAATTCAAGAAGACAGAAATAATCCAGTAGGATAAGTATGCAGTTATTTTACTTCAGGTTTCCACTGAAGTGGAACACTAGTTTGTATGCCCGGCTGATAACCCACCTGCTCAGGCTCAGGACAGTAGCAGCTCAGGACCTACACACTCTAGCAAAATCATACCTACTTGTTCTGTGCCTGACAATCAGCATTGTTCAGTGTAAAACTCAGTGTTTAAATAGTAATGCAAGTAAGTATATACTGTCCCAAAATCAGGACATAAATTTTCAAGAGATCTTTGTTAGCAGGATGAATAATGTTCATACTTGCAAGTCATGATAGATGAGGATTTGTTTGAAAACACAATGTAGATCACGATTTGTGTTGAGATATTAAAAATCTTTGTCAGCGAAGATATTTATGGTGGTATTTCAGGCTATGGTGTTCATATTGTCCAAGTAACTTAGTTTAGTAATTGTCTTCTTTCTTTCTTGTTAAAACAAAACCAAAACTTTTTTTTATACCTAAATAAGGTATATATACCTAATATACCTAAACAAACATGAAGTGATTCTGCATCACTTTCAGTACCATAGTTTGAGCACAGTGGAAGCTGAGAATTTCTATTAAAACCGTTTAAATTAGAATTTTCCAGTTTCCAACTGGAGAAGTATTGTTTGTGTAACATTAGTTTATCCTTTCGTTTTGCAGTCCTTAATGCTCTCTCTGGTTAAAGCATAGGCATGTGTAACTGCTGTACTTGAGAAGACCCTGATGCTAGAAGTTACTGCCTTGCCCCTGGGCTGTGTAATGGGTGGTGTTTAGGCAGTTCAGTGAAGGATCAGATGGGTTGGCTTTTTGTTTCCACAGTTGTCTGTATTGACAAGTAAAATCAAATCTGATGAAGATGCTTTTCAATAGACTTATCCAAGAATTGATGCCTTGTTGCCAAAGCAATTGAGTATTAAAATGTATTTAGTGTTTTGATTGCAATTTTTTTCGCTTTGGAAAATAAGGCAGTAATACAACATAAGAACAGGCTGTGACATAATACCCAAACTAGTCAGTCAATAAACTTTATTAATTCATATAAAAGTATAAGTAAGTTGTCTACAATAAGATTTATATATGTTGTCTAGTTTCACTAATAAGTCTGTACTATACCAGTATGTCTTCCTTTAGTCAATTTTTATATGCTAATTACTGAGCAGCTTCTTAATAATTTATCATTATGGGTGTATAGGCTGCAAAATCAAATTTTGCTTTTGTGCATCTCAAGAATATTAATGCAATAATAGCTCAATTCTTGTGGAAGAAGTCACTAAATGCAGCTTCTCTTCTTCAGTTGATCACAACAGGGGTCTGGAGCATAAAGCATTGGGAGAATTTCCTGTGGCAGTTGAGTGAGACCTGTTGTTGTCGTGAGGATCAGTTGTCAGCAGGAGGGCTGGAGATGGTTCAGGAGAGGGGAGAGAAGCAGGTGACAGCAGGACATGCAGGGTACAGCTGAAGGGATGCATCCCCAGGTTCTTTTCCAGCTCCTCTTGTCCTACTGTTTGCTGAAATACTCATCCTTTCAGTGATTCAGACAGGTTTTTCTCACGTTAAAAGTGTCAAGTTCTTTGAAAGGAACGGATTTACTTTTTTTTTTAATGGCAGTTCAGAGATTTTTTTACACTCTTGTAAGCGTCTTGTTTTTAAACCTTATTTAATGGCTGTGATTAATTCTTAGTCTTCAAAACTTAGTCTTTAGTGGTAGGACTTCATTAGTCCTTAGTTCTTTTCTAGCCAGAAGAGTGGTGTCAAGAGAATGTGTATTAGATACAGTTCTATAAATGATAATAAAATGACATCAGTCAAGGAGGAGAACACAAACTTTAGCAACTCCTTCACCCATTCCAGCAGATAACATCCAGGAGAGCTGAGCTTTGTCCAAGGTCTTTCACTGGTGCTTTGTGCAGCGTGACTGTATTCTTGTTGGTAAAATGTGCTTAACCTGGTCAAGAGCATTCTGATTAAAACCCCAAAAATCACCTGCCAAGTGTTTTCCTTTTTTAAAGCTAAATCCCATTCCTACCAGCTCAGAAACTAAGACGTTGGCAGTGACTTAGCTAAACCTTTCCATCGTAGCAGCTTTCTGAAAACTGTACAGTGCAAATTAACCCACTGATGCTTATCAGGTTTGCTGAATCCTTTACCTTTTCCTCAGCTTTCACTTCAAAATCACAGGAGTGATGGAATTATTAAACTTCTGTGATTTTCCTGGTGAGAGGGAAGTTTCCTGTCAATTACAAGAAAGTGCAAGGTAGCTACTGCCAAAATTAATTGCTTCAAAATCACAGATAGATAAGTTACAGAAAGACCCTAGAACTGAATTGTCAGGCTTAGATACAACAAAATATGACTGTCAGGTGCCATGGCTCTTGTTAAATCAGCATCTTATCAACGTGAGTCTTACCTGTTCAAAGAAGATCTAAGTAGGCAATTCTAATAGCAAATTTCATGTAGGCATTTCACATCTTGCTTAAAATGCTGCATTAGATTGAATGAACAGGGAACAACATTAGTTGGGTTAAAAATTCTCTCACTGAGAGATCTCAAAGTATGTCACCCTTAAAATGTATTGATGAGTGGGCTTGTATGTGGTTTCCCAAGGAATAGTTGTTTGTCTAAAGATATGTGGTACTTTTTTAATAGTCTAGATGGTGATACAGAGCTTTTGCAGGTGAAGTTTAAAATCCTGGAGACTGACCATCAGAGTGCTGGAATCATCCAAATGTGGGGGCATGCCACTGAGTTCCAGGCGAGATGCAGGAGCAGAGTATTATGTTTATACTTATCCATCAGGAGGTTATAATGAAATCTAGAGAAGTTTTAAGGTGCCTATATACATACATATGTGTGTGTATATATGTATAGATAAAGCTCAGTACAAAACTGGATTGACTTTATGTAGAAACTTATGCACAGAAAAGAAGAATGTTAGTAATTCTTTAATTCTGCATCCAAAGCCATAAGAACAAGTGGAAACTGGAAGCTGAATCAGAACAATTCTGTCTTGAATGTGCCACAGCATAGGCCATTAAACATACAAAACTTGCTCTGAGATACTGGAATCACAGTGGCATGGAGCTTTAAAATTACAATTGAAGCCTTCAGAAGATGTGTTTTAACCTAGTTACTGTGAAATCTCTGTGGCCTGTGTTCACAGGCAGTGAGATGACAGGATCCCTAATATTTCCATCCTGAATATTCTGTGATGCTGAATAGTTATTGCAGGTTCTCATTGATTGTTGGGTGTGTACCTACTTAATGTGTAAAACTTCATCTTCTCAAATTTCTCAAGTGTCTTTTTGAAAAATATGCTAATATAACTAAAGCACTAACTCAAATCATCAACTTTAATTTTAGGAAGTCTGATAACTTCTTGTTACCAAGGCCACAGGACTGCTTTCTGAGATCATCTTGGCATTGCTTGGGCTTCCTGCTGCAGCAGGGAGCAAGGGCGTGAGTTCTCCACAGCCCTGGCTGAGGCATGCCATAGTTTTGGAGACCTCAATGCTATGTAGGGGTTTTTTTCATAGTTACAGCATTGTGAAATGCTGCTCTCATAGTATGGGAAGCATATATCAGATGCACTTGTCTGGGTAGATGTCTGTTCCATGGTTTCCTGTTACTAGAAGGACTTGGAAATAGTGACCTAAGCCATCTCATCGGGGTTGTGTGGTGGTTAGTGTCTGTCAAAAGGTACCCACTTATTTGTGTTAAAACAGTATGAGGATATGCAGTCTAGAGATCAAAACCTACCACTTCTTTTTCCTGTTTCTGTCCTGTGGAAAGCCCTGATCCTTTAACGTACGTCAGGTGGATGAGGGAGCTGAGGTTGTTCAGCCTGGAGAAGAGGAGGCTGAGGGGAGACCTCATCGCTCTCCACAATTACCTGAAAGGGGGTTGCAGAGAAGTGGGTGTTGGTCTCTTCTCCCAAGTGACTAGTGACAGGACAAGAGGAAATGGCCTCAAGTTGCGCCAGGGGAGGTTCAGGCTGGATATTAGGAAAAATTTCTTTACTGAGAGAGTGGTGAAGCACTGGAACAGGCTGCCCAGGGAGGTGGTGGAGTCACCATCCCTGGAGGTGTTCAAGGAATGTGTGGACGTGGCATTGTGTGACATGGTTTAGTGGGCATGGTGGTGTTTGTTGGTTGATAGTTGGACTTGATGATCTTACAGGTCTTTCCCAACCTTAGTGGTTTTGTGATGACTCCAGGTGTTCGTGTGTGAAATTGAGCTCTGCCCAGTTGAATGTTTCTCATTCAGTTGGTGGGAGTTTGGCTGCAGAGTTTGGTTCATCTGTATGGATTGAATTGAAGAGCTGTCACCTTTGCTTAACAAGTGATGGTCTGGGTTTTCCAGTTGGTACAGTTGCTTAATGCACCAGCTCAAACACCTTTCAGCTGGGTCCCTGACTGCAGTCTCAGAAGTCTCTTTCCATTCCCTGGACACCAATAAGAGAAAAGTATGTTTCTGAGAAAAGAAATATGGCAAAATTTAAATCGGTTTGGTACAAAATACGTTTTCTTTAAGTGGAACTTCAAGTGTGTTTTAACTGTATGGTCTGGCTTTTTGTCTCTGCAGAGTTTACAGATGCTTCCTCAACAACGGAAAGCCATAGCAAAATTTAAGGAGCCAGCACATGCTTTAGCATTTCAACAGAAATTCCACAGGTAAATAACTAAGCACTGCTACCGCCTCGGTTCCTTCCCTCCCTTCAAAAGATTAAATCAGTCTCCTCTGCTCAATGTTTCTCTTAATCCAATCAAGCATCTCTTTATTAGGGACCTTCATAGAACATCCTTGTCTGTTCTCCATTCCTAGAATCAGTTTGAATACCAGGTTTAAATTTCTTTTAACTTTTAACAGGCACATGATAGATCTGTCCCACATAAATGTGGCACTGATAGTTGAGTGATGTCTGCTGAGAGAAACCCTGACACTAACAGAAGCGAACTGTGGAGCTGCACGAGGCACAGTGGCAAAACCATCAGGTTGTGAAACCTTTCAGCTTAGTCTTTAATTGCTATGTTGAACTACAGAAAGCAGCAAGATGTCCTTCAGAAGAGCTGAACTTGAGAGGATCTGCAAAGGTGGAATTTCTGTTTGGTTTGTTCACGTTCTGTTGTAACCACATGGAATTACAGATTTTTTTTCAAAATGCTTTCAATGCATGTAGACACTGTTCTTCGAGATCCTACTGTGTGACCACAGTGACTTGAGAGAGAACGTTTACATCGAAAGAGTTAAAAACTTTCTTCATAGCAAAGAATATTTGATAATGGTTGCTCTTATCTTCGGTGCGAGGTATTTGAATGAAAACTCACTTTTCTAAACAAAACACGTTAGTCACGTTGTATATCTGGGAGCACAGAAGGTATTCTTGCATAGATTTAAACGTGGTCTACTTCACTGAATAGCAGTATGCTGAGAAGCTTTGGAGGTGACACTGGAAAACTGTAGTTTTGATCTTTGTAAATATGTTAAGTCTGTCTTTGCATTTTTCTATTCCAACACAGACTTCCATCTTCTCCTTCCAACTCCACTTATTCCATAAAACCCTGTGTAGGAATAACATTGCTGTATTTTCCCTTGGTTTTTAAAAACAAGGATCTTTGCCCTTCAGTAGCATCGTGGGGTAGTGAACTCCAAGTTGTAATAGGTTGTTTTAAATGACGTTGCCAGGTACAAGGAAAAAGAAACATTTAGTGGCTCACTGCAGAAATGTTACGCAGGAAGAGTGGCGCATTCCTAATAGTTCTTTTGGGCTAGTGTTTCATGATTGCCTTATGCTTTATTTTGATTAGGTTTTTTCTTTGGGATTTATTTTGTGACTAATGCTGAACCATAAGAAACCCATAACTGAAAGGACTTGGTTTGATATGTTGTTCCTGATAAATACAGGACTATAAGGACGTTGTGAATCTGCTGGTGAACGTGGCAGTTTCCAAAAATTATGTGCAAACATTAAGGAGCTTATATTTTATTCAAAGTAAAATCCGTAATATTTCCTTTTGGTTAGAACCATCTAGATGGTATTGCCAAAGGAACAATTTTTTTCAGTTACTTCTGAATAAACTTACTAAAATGTCATCTTTATATTGGATTCCAGTTTTTATGAACATTTCCTTAGCTTTTAGACTGTGAGCTTTTGCTTCATCCCTTATTTTAGGAGTACTCTTAAGCACTCCACCTACGATTTGAATGGAGGGACTTACAAAAACCTTATAGGTTTGTTACCTGAGTGACCGCAGAAGAACACTATTGGTATGTAATGCAACAGCTGTGAATGGAGTCCAAAATAGGCATGCCAAGCATGGAAGGATGAACTAAACAAGTTTATAGTAGCATAGATTTTTTTTTTTTTTTGAAGATTTAATGGTAACCAAGTCACAAAGACCTGATTAGCTTTCTTACAGTTTTGGTCCAGATTTTCAATTAAGGAGAAGCTACTGAAAATAATTATTGGATAATAAATACTGTCAATAGTTTTCTAGATAAAAGAGCTCTTTGTTCATTGAAATAATACAGAATAATGTGGTACTTTGGAAATATTGCACTGGGAAAAAAATTGAAAGAATACTTTAAACCCATTTACAACTTAGTGATGAGACACAGTAACATCATGAGAATTTATGTGTGGAAGTGAGTTTTACACCCGTGTGTGTAGTTCCCCATTTATGCATAATACTTAATAACATCCAGCACAATTGCTCTACATAAAGTGCTGTTAGTGCTTCAGGATAGACCCAAGCCCAGGACAGAGAATGAGCCTCAGGTAGGAAGTTGCCCGGTAGAAGCTGACCCTGAAGACTCAGGCGAGGTGATCACAGTGACTGGCTCTGCCACGTGCTATTTAACTCCTCGCACCATGAGCACTAGGACCCCTACGCTGCCTCCTCAGGTTATGTAATTTTTATTTTTAAGAAATAAATGCTTATCTTTAAAATGAGTCATTAAACAGCTGTTCATCCCACTGTTAGGGACCAGCTTCTCTGTAACAAGAGAAGGTTGGGAAGACATCTTGGAGTGGAGCGATAATAGTGCGTGTCTGGAAATCTGGGTTCAATGCAAACGCCAGACAGGCCAGCAGCTGAGTTCAGCAGTAGGAACATCTGCAGTTGATCAGCTGTCCTGTCAGAAGCAAATGTTATTGGGGTTAGAGGGTTTCTTGGAGCCTAAGAATATGGGTTTGATTCAAAAGTCAAAGAAGTTTGTAGAAACGCTCCTGCTTTGGGTTTTGAATCCATCCCAAAGAGGCTGAGGTTCAGCCAACTTAAGTTTTAAGAATTTTTATTCAGTTGGGTTTTTAAAAAAAAAAAAGTTTTTGAGACAAATGTGCGGCTTTGGAATAAAGACATGAAATCGCCTCAGATCTGTTTAAATGTAGGAGGCAACATAAGCAATGCCTGTTTAATGACTAGATGCATCCTCTTTAAAGGCGGTTGCAGTAGAATATTGCTTGTGCATAGACAGGGTACGGGCGGATTGCTGGTGATGATTTTACCTGCTTATTGCAGTACCCGGGTATCTTACTATATGTAAACATACTATATGTATGTATGTCTATATGCGTTTTATTATACACATACATACATACTCACACCCTGTATTGTCACCATATCTCTCTAATATCTTAAAAAACTCAGTAGCAAAAGTAGCAATTAGGTGAGTCATTTGTTAAAACGTTTGTGTTTTGTTAGTTCTCAAATCCTAACCTAAAAGTGGATCTCTTGGCAATGATCAGTTTGGACGATACAGCTCTTTTAGATCCATTTGTTGTCTCCTCCCAAAAAAACCCAAAGGAAGTAGAGGTAAAGCTAGACAGACGTGTTCTTGCCATGTTCTCTTTCAGCACATAGTTAAATCTGAGCATCTTAAGTTAACTTTCTTGGAAGATCTGTTGCAACCATTATCTTGTTCTTTCTTTATCATACATTGAAAATACAATGCAAAATGAAAAAAAACACGCATTTAATGTAGTATGTAAATATTGACCTTTTAAAATTAAAATGTTACTCAAAGTGCTTACAGTCAACCACATCTTAGCTACTTGTTAGTTTTTTGTGTTGTCTTATCTAAGTTTAATGGATACAGTTCCATAAATGTTGATGTGTTTTTGTGTATATCTTCAAATTTTTATAAAGATGCTAGTAAGTCAATACATATATCCTGATCTGTGTATCATTTGTTCACAGTTTTTATTAGCGTAATTTTATAATGATTTTAATAGGTAGCTACAGTAGGTGATTATATGGAGCCAACTTTTTTTTTCCGAATTATTTTGTTTTCATCTTGTAGCACTGGAGAATTCACTTCATAACTAATCATATTTTGCCTTGACTAAAAGATTGGATTGGCCGTATGATCTGTGGTATTTTAGTAGAATGTTCTACTTTTTTATTTAAAAAAAATAAATCTCTGTCCTTTAACTTTTGAGGGGAAATACAGTGCACTGTCAGACCAAGCATGGGGTTTCTAGCTTTGTTCCATTGTGCTGTACAAGTACAAATTAGGTCTGTCGTGTAATATTGTTCTCAAAAGTTTGGGATATTTTGCTTTTACACGTAATTCAAGTTGGTCATGTTAACACGTTGGTTCATCACAATGTTAGCAACTGATGTGGCACATATACTGTATGATGCAACGATGTGCAGTGTTTGAGAAGCTCGGTATCATTGGTGCTAGGCAGGAGGAGGACAGGTCCATAGCATCTTCATAGCTGGAGTTGCTGCCATGCAAATGTTTATCTCTAAGTAGTGGTACAGAGTAAATTTAGACAGGGATATTGTTCTTGGCCCACATTCATCTCCAATATGACTTCGGGAAAGAAGAGTAAATACTGGCATCTCCTCTGTAAAGTATCTTCAGATACCTAGTTTATTCCACAGTTTAAATCTGAAGATTCACTTCAGATTTCCAAATTTCTGTAAAAAAGTCCTTCTAGCCATTAAAATGCCAAGCAGACTGAGGATTTTAGTTCTTTGATGTTATGTTTCCACTGCAAGGATATCGATGAGACATTTTTTTTTATAAAACTGTAGGTTATTTCAGAATAACCTTGAGGGTCTTCATCAGTTTTTCTTAACATTATTTAGCTACTTGGAATAAGAAAAAACCTTTTACTTGGTGCTGAATTTTTAATTTTTTTTTTAAACATAGTATCTTTTATCTGTTTAGCTTGAAATTGTGCAGTTTTCCCGGCAGCTGCTGTAGGCACTTCCTATCGTTACACACAGTGACTGCGTGTCTGTATGTGTGTGTGGGTGCGTTGCCCTTACAGCTGGGTGAGAGGGTGGGTGGGAGCATGTGGGCTTTCATTTCTTGAGGGTTTTTTGCCTGTTTTTTGTCTAACTCGGGAGATATCCTGGATTTGTTCTCTGGTGTAGTATTGTGTTGTTCTTGTCCTTTGCGTAGTACTGCGTTTGTTATGTGGGTCGTGATACTCGAAGGTAGAAATCTGGCTTCACCTGCTCACTGTCAAAAAGGCATTTTTGTTCAGAGAGACATGAACCATTTTTTTTTAAATTATTTTTTGTGCTTTTTACTTTTTTTAGCAGCATGTTGGATGAGAAATTAAATGTGAAGGAAACCAATACTGTGAAAGTTAGCTATATTATAAAGGTCATTTAGGGTAACACAGGGCTTTTGTTTCAATGTTACCTTAAATCACGCCTTAACCTCTAATTCATACACATAATACTTGAAAGTATTTTATCTTCAATTAGTATCAAATCCTAAGGATTTTATGTAAGGTTTTTTTGTAACCTGATTTTTAATCATATAGATGACTTAGCCACATGAGTACAGGGTCTTGTATACAAAAACACTGATTCATATTGGATCCTTACGTATACCATCTTCTGGTATAATATGGTTGGGAAGGATCATTTTGTTCTTTATAATGCTGCTTTTTGCAGGGTTGGGGGTTTTTATTAAAAAAACACATCCGTTTTCTACTTCTGAGCTTATTTTGGTGGAAAGTATGGTCTTTATTGCACTAAAAACCTCAAGGGGAAGGTTAATCTCACTGGGTCTTTTAGGTGCCTCTGTTGCTTTCTCACTTCTTGGTTGGATGCACTGATTTTTCTAACTAACTGGAAATGGGCTTTATATGTACACTGTTTTTCAGCAGGTTACATTGCTTTTGTTTAATGTAATAGCACTTAGGTTAAGCAATTTTTCTTATTTAAATAATTTTAAACGGTATTACAGTTTAAGAATATTTTTGTAAAAGAACCTGTGTACAGTTAAATGTGGCTGTATTGCAATGTTGTGTGTAGTCAGTTGGAAGATCACAGTTTAAAACACTGCTTTGTTAATGTTACATTCATTCAGTTCAGGATTTTCTTTGTGTGCATCTAATGGTTTTTAATATGCATTATATTTTTTCTTAGTGTCTTCAGACTGACTTTGGAACCTTACAGTTTTATTTCTATTTATATAATAACAAAACCATTTTTTTGCAGGATTTCTTTTGCAGGCGGTGAAACATCTTTCAACAGTTTAACTTCTAATTAATACACATTTTCACTTACAGCAAAGAAAAGATGCTAACACTCATTTATTCACAGCTGATCTTCTGTACCATTGCATACAATTTTTATTGATACAAAGCCCTTAGAATAAGTCAACTTTCTTTTTTCCTGTGGTGCCCTTTTCCTCTACCTTACACTTCACCTCATTTCCATCTCATCTGCCCCCATTTTTCCATTCCCACAAGGAAGTTTGTATCCTTGTTACGTTCCTGCTCTTTTCACTCTCTGTTCATCTCCCCAGACCTTTTCCTATCTGAGTGCATTCCATTCAATCTTTTGCTCTATTGCCTGTTCTTACAGGCTCTTTTGAGGATACCTGAAGCCTAAGTCTCCCACCCTGAAAGCACATCGTACTGTGCTTCTCTTTGCAGACTTTGGTACCTGAAGTTAAGGTTGCTTTTACAGGTATCACACCTTAGGAGATGCTGCCCATCCCGAAGCACTGGAGAAGCATTGCTTAACGGTTTTGCTTTGCAGTTTTACCCATACTGGAGAATTAAAACCTTCTGTGTACATGCTCTAGCATTTGTGGCAAGCCAGGCGAAACAGGATTAACAACTCTTTTATCCTTCTCACTTTTTCAGGAGTTCTGTTCTTGAATTCAGTGATAGTAATAGCACTTTTTTTTTGCCACGTAGAAATATGAACAGTGTCGACACAATTCTACCTCCTATTACTATTACTGAATGTGATCCTTCCTAACCTGTAAAGTCTTAAACACTGTATATATTTGGGTGTTTTGAGAATCACTTCAAATGTATTGCTCTAATCTGGATTACGGAGTTTGTTTATTAGCAGTTCAGGATATAAATTCAACAGCCGACTGTATGATACTGACTCCACTGGGGGTTCGTCTGCCTCATGTTTTCTACAGCATCATCTGCACAAGATGTTTACTACTAATTCCTTGAATGTAATACTGAACTATACCAAATCCTCCGCTTGCATGAGAGATCTTTCTGTTGTACCTGTTTAAGGGAATGTAAAAATAGAAACACAAAGATGATCTCATGTACAAGTTTTTTTACATGTAATTCCATGTTTAAAATGTCAGCATGTAAATATATTTATTGTACCTAAAATATGTCAATAAAACTTGATCTTCATCATGTTTCCTCTGTTGTCACTCGCTGTCCAACTTGACCATCAAACTTCTCAGAAAAATCTTCACATACCGTATTATTTTACCATTTTTATTAATGGTAGCATCTCTAGGCCCCTACTTTTACATCAGCATCGTAGTGTGGGGTTCTTTCAGAGCTGTGCAAAGGTGCCCCAGATGGAAAAAGAGGTGAGTGAGGATAGTGGGTGGGTGAGTAAAAGGGGCATGTGCTTGTGTGGCTAGTTCAAAGGGTCTGGAGGCTAACGAGGATCTCCTAACAGATATAGGAGGAAAACTTGTGAGTGTAAAAGCTTTTCTGCTTCTTTTTCAGCCATACTGACGTCTCTCATAAAAGATCTCTGCTTTCAAATATTGCCTATTTTAGTTTATGACATAAAGAGGAGCTCTCAGCCAGCCCAGTATGGTCACCATCAATTATATTCTGAACACAATTATATCAACATAAATGAAGGCTAATTCCACTGGCATATTGTGTATCAAGAAAAGAGGTCAGAATCGGTTGCCTTGTACTTCATAGGGTTTTTTAATAGTTTGTTAAAATTATTCACAAAGTTAGATGTAAAAAATCCCACAGTCGCCTTGGTATCACTTGAAGTGGCTACCTGTGATCTAGCGTGAAGCATTAGTAGCATGTCAGATCATTAGTGGGGGTAGATCTCAAGGGAACATCGTTACCTGGGGGCAGGCTGATGATACTCCAAGTTGTTCGTTTCTGCTTATACCCCGATGGAGAACATATTAGTGACCAGCAACACAGTGACCTTAGAAGGCTCATCGAGGTAAAAAAAAAATGCCTCTGATGCAGCGATTTTCATAGTGAGCAATGTAAGAATAACCATCTTTGCTTGCAAAGTTCAAACTTAGTTTTCAACTTGTGATTTTGGTTTGAATTAACAATAGGAGCACACTGTAAATATCCATCCGACTGCAGCATCACCTCTTCCACATCTCCTCGTCTACAGAAAGCTCCAAGCAAAAGTAAACCTCACCAAAAAACTTCCAAATCTGATGAGTTACAGCTCCTTGCTGCTTCGTACCTTCTTCCTCTGCCTCTGTTGATCTGCAGTTGTGGGGCACGAGTTGTATTTTAGTGAAGTTGATGCACCACTGAACACAACATCCGGTCTTGCAATAAACTGAACAGGTTAACAATTGCACAGCACAGGGGAAGAACAATCTCCCTTTTTGAGAGCACAGGTTAGGATCAGGCATAAGAGTCCATGTAGTCTTTAGAAATTAAAATCTCCAGCTGATGAACTGGTAAAATGTTTAAGAGAAAAAGATTTTTGAGAGTTAGAAGGCTGACAACCGCAAAGTGACGGAGGAAATCAATGGGGCTAAAAACTAGTTACTGAAGGGATGGAAAGGGAATGACCATGGGAGGTACAAATAAACCTTTAAAATCAAATTTTGAGACACCTAGTGGAGTGCTTCAAGAATTGGTCTTGATTGACCTTAATTAATTTGTCATGATTCAGGCAGGAAGAGTTGGAGTGTGCTCACCAAGCATGTTGGGAGACGCATGAGGGAGGGCTCAAGTGAGGAGGCTGGGAGCATCTTAGAGGAACTGGATGACCTAGAGAGTCAGAATACTAGAGGTGAGATTAAATTTAATCTTGGAAAGTGCAAGAGCATGCATTCTGGTATTAATAAATAAGGATTTCTGCTGTAAGAGTCACTGGGAAAAGAGAAAGGGCAGTGAGTTAATTGCAGATAGCTGATCTACAGATGTGGTGAACTATGAGTAGAAATCCCTAAAACAAATACTCAAAGGGAGCTTTTTTGAATGGTTCGGCTATCAAAGATTTTCCCTGCTTTTGCTCTACATGTTCAGCCTTTCAAAGAGCAGGGCTTAAGCTGCAGAACACATCTTAGATGGGTTCAGTGAGAACTGACTGGTCACACGGTGCCACTGCTCCTTGGTTTCAAATGTCAGTTCTGGTAACTGCTGAATATACATTAAATATTTTCACCCATCTGTGCTGTTTTGAAAAGATCCCAGGGAAGGAACGCCTTCAACTGGTGAAAAAGTAAAGATGCTAACCTGTGAAAACGGTTCTGTGGAGGTGCGGTCAGCATTGGGGATGCTTCAGAAAGGACTTGGGAGCTGCGCATTTCCATTTCTTCTGTTTCTAGTCCCATATTCCACTAATTGTTAGCTAATTAACAACCATTTTTCATTAAATTACTGATGAGCGGATTCTACTTCCATAAGAAGGATTTTAAGGCAACAACAGGAGGATGGACTAAATAGCCCCAGCAGCCTTTTCCAATCCTGTTTTCTTGGGTCACTAACAAATTAAGCTGTGCCTTCTGAAACTTAGATATTCCTGTACAGCATCGCACAATCCTTCCTTACAGCAAAGCTAGTAAGAATGGAGGGAGAGTGTTTTTGCAGGTTTTTTTCCTTCATGCATCTATGCAGTGAGTCAGGTGCATGACACTGTGCTCTGCGCCTTCCACAGCCTTAGTTAACGTGGATCCCACTCTGCAGGGCTTGAGGGCTGGGGAAATAGTGAAAAGCTTCCAAGAAAAAGGTAAAAGGCAGTTGTTCCATTTGTTTTGATAGCGGTCAAAAGGTATCCCGGGGGTTGGGGTGCCTGGCTGCTCATGCAGCCCTCATTGCAGAGGAGGCTGGGCTCTTCAAGCTGTTTTTTCCAAGATACATCACAGGGATTTTGGGCACCTTCTCGAGTATGAAGTGTCTGTTTAGCACCATGCAGAGCAAAATGGTCCTGGGTCAGGTACTCATGAGCATAGTAGGGTGCTCTCTGGGTAATATTTATGTTAGTAGTGGTGGCTGGCATCGAGTATTTTGCATACAGGCAAAATCTAGTTCACTAGCATGGTCTAATTGTTAAAAATAATATCTTTCTGAAATCTAACACTTTAAGAAAAGTTGATAGAAAATCAGATTACAAATAACGCTCTGAACAGTCGTCATCTGAATCCTTACTACTTCGTGCTTAGACAGGTCTTTCATAAAATAGATGGGCTGCTGTGAATACACTCCGGGATGGATTTAAGATTTCTCTGCAGATATTCAGTGGCCCTGATATCTGTCTGTTCTTCGTAACTTCCTATCATTTGCTTTGCTTTTTTTATTATTATCGTTATTAACCTTATTATTGAAACTGGGGCTTCTGCAAACCATTGTTGGGTGCAAAATCTGGGTCCCGGGGAAATAACTGGGGTTTGGTCAATGGAGCGCAGGGTGCTGTTTAAGAACCCCGGCATTGTAAATGTGTCCTCTCTTATTTCTAGCCTGGATTTTTGCGTGACAAAACCAGTCCTGGGAGCCAAACCCCATTTAACTGGATGAGGAGGTCATTTCTTTGTACATTCTCTGTCTCAAAGACTGCCACAAACTGGCCTCTCTGCAAGGCGATACCTACAGTTCCTATTGCTATAAACCTTTCAGACTCTTTAAAGGTGCTAGCTTATTGGAAAGGGCTTGTTTTCATTCACTAAGGTCAGGAAAATTCATGGATCACATCAAAACAGGGAAGATGTGGTTGTTCCCTGGTCTTCCCTGCGCATTACTGTTAATCAGCCGTATCCAAAGGGAGGGTGCACGTTGCTTTTAGTGGGGGTGAGGAGCGGGAGGAATGTAATCATCCCTCATCAGCGAAGCCCTCAATCACTGCACTTCAAACAGCTGGGGGTACGTAACCTCATCTTCGTTTGAAAATTTTAGTACCTTTTCTCTTAGCCGCCTCCATTTTATGCCTTTTTTTCCCTCATAAATTTTTATGATTTTTTTTTTTAAAGGAGAATTTATGGGCAAAATGGCAGAGACCGTGTGAAATGTGGAAGAGCTAAAAGGCTGTCACGGTGGTAAATGAGGCTAAATGGTTCTCTACCACCAGCTGTTTAGAGTTCAGTGATTGAGTCTAACTGACAAGAAATAATTACCCCCCCTCAGAGAGGTGAAATGGGTCCTCACACAGTGAATGCTGCTGATGAAGGGCTCGTCCCGGGAGAAGGCAGGATCCTTTCCCGCAGTTGCTATGCCTACATCTCGGTTGCTTAAACCCCTCATGAGCATCTTGCACTAAGGTTTTTCTTGTATATGGGGTGTTCTTCGGTGACTCAGCGCATCTCTCCCGTCTTTCTGGTCCCAGGGAGGTTCAAAACCTTGACACAGCGTCCTCGTGCAGGGATGAGCCCAGAGCCAAAACACTGCCTGCGTTATTGATTAAAACTGGAGAGTGTCTCTTAGCCCTTTTTATTTCAAAGCAAGAGCCCTGGGTTTCTTATTGCAAAGATATGCATTAGGATCTAAAAGCACCTTTTTTTTCCTTCTTTTCTAATCAGTTGCAGGGAATAAATATGATGAGTGCATTTGCTTGCAGGCTGGAGAGGGTGAATACCTTGACTTAGACTGGTGAAGGAAAGGACTTGCGGTGCTCCAGTGTGAAACCTGTGTCCTCACGCATCACGCTGAACCCAAATCCTTTTTTTTTTAAACACAAATCAAACCCTAAATATTTTGAGCATGCAAGAAACATGAAATGAGACACAAAAATAAGCATGCTGGTGATGGCTTGAATGCCACTATGTTTCTCTGACTTTCTTAATTATGTTACTGCATTGATGTGGATGCAAACACTTTGGATACAGCGAAACAGGTGACTAAAGTCAATTGTTATTGCGCAAGAGCACATCCAGGGTTGTGCTGCGTACTGCCCAAGGAAAACCAGGTACCATCTCAGGTCAGCTCGGGAGGGTGGGAGGATGCTCTGGCCACAGCCTGACAACCGTCTGTCACGATCACTCATCTAGTTTCTTTAGAAGATGATGGCCATGGTCACCAGATGGCTGCCGTGAGCCGCCATGGTGCAAACAGGGCTTGGTGGAGCTTCAGCGGTGAAGGAACAGCTCGGTGAGGCTGAGGTGCATTGGTCTCTGTTTCATTACTCCTCTTTTAAGTGGCTGCTTGATGAGACTGCATTTTGAGATGAGAATTTCACCCATGAAATGGCTGAGGTCCTGTGGGTTGTAACAGGCCATTTAGTGCGCGTGCAGCATGTCACCGGTTTGGTCTCCTCCCAATGTGAGCTGCTGCCTTCTTAGCTACTCCCCCCTCGGTTTGGTCTCGGAAGGAGATGCGGTGGGCAGCAGTGACAAGGCAGCGTGCTAGAGACAGCCGAGCCTCGTGGCCACCCCAGTGACAGCCCCTGGCTGACACCAGCGGTCTTCATCGGAGGGTGCATCTCCACCAAGCTGGGGGAGAGCAGCCGCAGCATCCTCCGAGCATCCTCTCCCTGCCGCGCTGGTGGTGTCTCTCCGTTTTGGTAGGCAAGGAGCCACTCGTTTTTCTTTGCTGGGAAAATGAAGGGTTAAGAAACGTATCTGGGAGCTGCCACAGCCTCACTTTTCCCTCTCCTCCCGTGGGAATGGTTAAACAAAGTGGGTGGTTTACTGAGCACAGAAGTACTTGTTTTATCAAAAGAGTATAAATAAATATTCCCAAAAAGCCTAAAAATACCCCAAAAGAACCCAAAAATCCCACCTGCAAAACCAGCCAACCCATCAAATGAAAAGGCCCGACCAGGAAAAGACTCTGTCCTCCCATCCACCACCAACACCTTGAAGCACGTGCTCGTGGTCACCAGTGGTTGCCCAGCGGTTCTCCCAGCTTCACCTGTCTGCTAAAAAATAAATGTTGAGGACAGGAATTTCCCTTTTTGAACCCATGTTGACTGTGCCTGATGATTGCATTATTCTTTAAATGCCTTTCAGTAGTACTCAGTATAATCTTCTCCATAATTTTTCCAAGAACCGAGGTTAGACTGACAGGTCTGTGTTTCCCTGGGTCTTCCCTCACACCCTTCTTGTAGACTGGAATAACACTGGCTAGTTTCCAGTCAGCAGGGACCTCCCCAGGCTCCCAAGACCTTGGGTAGATGATCGAGAGGGGTCCTGCCATAACATCCGCTAGCTCCTTCAGAAATCTGGGATGAAACCCATCAGGGCCCATGGACTTGTGAATATTCAGCTGATACAGCCGGTCCTTTACAACGGAGATGTATCAGACCCGGGATCTCCAGCCAAGGGGGCTTGGCATCAGGGTGAGGAGTCGGGTGAAGGCAATCCTTACCCCAGGGATCAGGAGGAGACCTGAGGGAAGGTGAGGAGAAACCTTCAGTGCCGAAACATGGTCCGGGTGACCAAACTCTCCGGTGCAGAGGCAACCAGAAAGAAATGAGTTTTCCTCCCTCCTAGAAAAAGCGACTGGTTCAGGGTTTATTCCCCTCAGGCTTTTTCCTTTGTACCCAGCTGCTTCTGTCCTTTCTAAAAATCTCTTTGCAAATCAGAGGAAGGGGTTGGGGTGACAGGAGCCCACAGTACACAGCCCCAGCCAGGGTCTGGTCCACGGCACACCAGGGAGGCTCAGCCAGTGGGGAAACACAGGTCCCATTCTCACCGTACTCCAGAGTGTCCTTAAATCCCCATCTCCAGGAGCCATGTCACCAGCACCCACCTCCTTACAGACTCCTGTCCATGGGGCCAAGGTCTTGAAGGCAAACATTTTGAAACATCAAAAACCTGAAAGCAAATGAAAAAATGCTGACATGATCTATTAAAATCCCCTGGGTTTTTAGAAGTGCGGAGCGGACAACAGAAGGGATGGGAACCTTCTCCATGAAGGTGATACTTAACAAGATATTTGGGTTTGCTTCCTGAGTGAAGGTGTGAAGTTACCCATGACAAGAAACATGAAAGCCAAGCTCCACAAAAGTCCTCAGTTTTTTTTTAGGTTGCCTTATGTTGGTGAGTGTATCTTAAGGGAGGATGTGCCAGTGTGAGAGACAGAGTGAACGACTGCTGCCAGCTCTCTAGAAGGTATTAAGAAAGGTGATTTTTGGCCCTGGTTGCAAGGATTCATGCTGGGCATGAAGGTACAAGGGCTTTTCTTCTTCCTCAACCTCATAAAGTTAAATAATTAAGTCTGCTATATGTCCTTCAACCACACCTTGGCCCATCCCCAAGGCAGCAATTCATGATGCAATTCCCACAGGCATGGGGAGAAATTCTTCCCCCAGGACAGCACCTCCCGCTCCCCTCCTGAACCCTCTGCCCTGTTCATGCTGCCTCTTCTCGCACAGGCGGTGGGATGGGGGGAGTCCCGGCCCACCTGGGAAGGGGTGCCTCCATCCCAAGGAGAGCCTGAGCCCGTCTCTAATCCGTTTTGTGGATTACAGATCCATTTTACGTGCTTACCTTCCCCTTCCTCCTCCTGTCTCTACAGTAAGATTTCATGACGGAGGGACACGGACGCACATGGAGCAATGGGGTGGGCAGAAGCGATGCTGGCCATGGGGGAGGAGTGATGCTGAACGAGGTGTTGGTCATGCCGGAGTTTTGCCTGCTCATGCCAAGCCCAGAGAGAGGGGTCTGGGCTGGGGCTGGTGTGCCGAGAGGCGAGCGGTGGGTGGACGGGCTGCCCAGCCGGGCGCTGCCGAGCTCCCCGGGGGCTGGGGGCTGGCAGTGGGCAGGGAGAGCAAGGCCACGTTTCCCATAGGAATATGGTCCTTGTGCCACCATTAGAAACGCCCCAGGGAAACACAAAAAACCCCAAAGAACCCCTTGTTGCAATTTTAGACCATCATTGTTTATACCAAATGCCCCAGAATATTCTCAGAGAACCGGTTTTAACATGTGATTTTGGAAAGGGCGTGAAAAAACCTTAGGTCAGACTGAGCCAGTGATGTCACCAGGCTTGAAACCCATTTACAGGAACTAATTACAAGGGTTTGGGGTGGGTTTTTTTTTCTTTTTTTTTTTTCCCCTGGCATCCTCAGCAAAGTCTTTAGACAGAAGTGTAATGAACAGGCAAGGAAGCAACCAGCTCTGGAAATGCAGCCTGCTGCAGCATGGGGCGGTGGGGAGGATGCTCCTCGCAGGACACATCTCCACGCTGTGGGGTGGCCACGAGCTGGCCGCACTCATGCTCCATGCCAGGAGTTGGGCAGCTGCAACCAAGCAAAACACCCAGGGAAGCCGGTTACTCGACTCCTGGCGCTGGAGATGGCAGCGGGCTGGCGCCTGGTGCCCTGTGCGTGAGAGGCGGCGAGCTTGAGATGCTCATCCAAAGTAACCCTGGAAGAAAACATTCAACTTGCCAAACACCTGAGTAAAAAGCTAAGTATTGCACCAGGGCATGTGAGACGAGGTACCCCATGCATGCCACCCCACGACGGCAGAGGAGCTCAACCCCCCCCAGCACGGGGGCATCCAGGCTCAGCCTCATCCCCTGTGCTGCCCTCGCTGCTCACCACTGCGGGGCTGCAGCCCGTTGCGGGTGTTTGGCTCCCTTTGTCACCGTCCTTGCTGCGGCCAAAGGAGGCCATGGCAAGATTTGTACGTCCTCATTCCTTTTACTGGGTTTTGGCCTCAGGGGAGAAGGTTTCCCCAGCTCTAGTGTCATCCTTGCTGATGGAAGCGAGGACTTTACTGGAGGACTCAGTGGGAACACTGTCCAGCTCACAGCCCTCCTCCAGGTAGGAAACCAAAGCAGCAGATTTATAGAGGAGATCAGGTAGAAAACAACAGTTTAACTCAATTTTGTCGCTCAGTTACAGTGTTCGAGGGATGCGGGAGCCTGGCTGGTGTGCAGCAGAGGGGAAGTTTAATGCAGGGAGAGGTGGGAGGACTGAGAAGCGACTGCTGCCGGTGAAACCTCTTTGCCTGCTGGTGGGTGGCAGGAAAAACCATAACACACCCCGAACTGAGTCCACCAAGACTGTTTCTTCTCCGTATTCGGCGGAGCTGGAAATTCCCAGGCCCTGCCTGCTGCTGTGCGAGGCTGGTTTTGGGACCGGTGTCAGCAGGTGGTGCTGGGAGGCACAGCATCCCCGGGCTGCCGGGACGGCCGCATCCAGGCCAGGGGAGCAAAGTCCCGCGTGTCAGCCTCACCTGGAAAAAGTGATTCGGACAGTAGTGGGTAGGAGGTGTAAAGCATGCAGTGTGATCTCCATCCTGCTGGCTGCTTTCTAAATGAGCTTCATTATACACATAATTAAAGGAAGATGTTCGAATGCAGTGTTTTAGGGGTATTAATTTCAAGACTGAGGGCACCTGGAGATTAAATGAATTAACTCACAACCGAATCAGGTTAATTGTCATTTTCTTTTGGAGTGAAGCTGAAAAAGGGAAGGGTTTGACTGAATAATAACTGTGGATATATTAAAGAAAAGCAGGTTCTTGAACAGAAGGAAACTCACTACCAGCAATAGTGAACTGGGAACCGGAGCAGACGTGAGCAGAGCCGGGCGGCAGCGTGGGCTCCGGGCTGGGGGGGATGGAGCAGGCATCCCTGGTGGGCAGCGGGGCCGTGACGCAGCCACCCACATTCCTGACAAGGGAAGGGCCCCAGCCGCTCCCCTGCCCTCCCTGTTCCCTTTGGCTGCCTTTAAATGGATGCCTGTTGTGTAGTCGGATTGGAAGCTCCCAGTTCCTCCCAGGCAGGGGTTGGAGAGCCCGTTAACACGGGGCTTGGACCCGCTGCCAGGCACATCGGTCCTTGGAAGGATGCAGAGCGGAGGAAAAGCAAACACAAGAGCCTGGCTCCGTGGGCTCAAATCCAGAGCCTGCGCTGGCCCTGGAAGCACCCTGCCCGCTGATCAAAGCACTAACCCAGCAAATCTAACAGAAAATGAAGTGCCAGCACGACATGCAAATTCGTCTTAAATAATTACAGGTTTGCAGCCTCAGCTCTCTCCGTCAGCTGCTTCGGAGCACTGCCCGGGCTCGGCGGGCCCCGCAGCAGGCTGTGGTGTGGGCAGGGCGTGGGGCAGGCAGGGATGCTGCCGAGCACAGAGACCTGCTCGGGGCTGGGGGCAGATATTTGGGGTGGTTTTTTTGCACTTGAAGATTTGGCCGGGCAAAGGTTCCTTCATCATACTAGGGAGAAACTGGGCTCTGCTCTGACCGGTGCACTGTGTTTCTCCACACAGGAACAGCCCAAAATTGGACCCTCCGTCAGGTGCTGCCCTGTGCACCCTTCTGTGGTGGGGTGATGCTCCTGGACAGGAGCAAGCTGGCCTGTGCCCACACCGCAGAGGTCATAATTTCACTTCCTAACCCACGTCACATCAGCACTTTCACTGCAGCCACTGCAAATAACAGCAGCCATAAGCAAGCCCTCCCGGGCATCTTATCTGGACATCCCATCCAGGCATCCCGTCCAGGCTGTGGCTCTGCACACCCACCCCACAGCTGAGTCTGGAACTCTCTCCTGCCAAGCACCTAATGTCTGGGTTTGACGTGCCTGATTTACTAGTGCTTGAATCTGGCTGGATATCTTCAGTGTGACCTATGCATCTATCCATCTCTTAGCTGCTGTTCCTACACCTATAGATTAGGCTTGTCAACTCCAAAAATCTGTTCTGACATACAAGTGCAAGCTAAACGCTGCTTTAAATAACAAGTAATTAGCTATAGAGGTATCTGTGAAACCTGATGAAATTCCTGGAAAGACATGATGTATTGCTGAGTGCTTATTTTTCCATGACTGCTGTGAGTGACCAGTGTTAACGTACATGAAGTATGGGCAACCTTTCAGCAGAGGACCTGTCTCTAAGCCTTCATCTTTCAACCCCCTGGGTTTCTGCCTACATCTCTATCATCATCAGACTCACTCTAATCCTAAGCAAAAAATTCAACTACAAAACCCCTTCCTTCCTATGCGTATGTGCTGCTTCCCAAAGCTTTCCCCCTAACTCTGGTGGAGATACCTCACCTGATACCTCCTAGCATCATATTAGCTTTTTGCATGGGCGTGCCATATTCATGACGGTTACATGGAGGTGGCTATGCCTGTAGGACTCATTTCTCCTCTCTTACCTCCAGTTTCTAATAGGAATAACTGGTTTTACTCCTTATCTGCAAAAGTGACACTCTTGAGTATTAATTTTTGCATCATTTCTATTATCTAGTCAAGGTGACCTTGTGCTTCCTGGCCAGTATTTTGGTCACCTTCATTGGCCATGGCAGCTCTCGTCTTGTCACCCACCAGAGCATACTCCTAAATTTCTGCCAGGGGTGTTAGAATAGATGAGTGAAACGATCAATGCTCGAGGAAATCCATTTGTATCCTCCTTCCATTTTCACTGTGAGCCCTTCACAGCCCCTTGTTGCCAAGCCGTCAGCTTGCACACTTGTTTCCATCTTCTCAGGCTTAGGTAGCGTATACTGATGTAACATCGTTGCAGATTCTTCTTAGATCAATTGTTCTGTCTAAAAATAAAATAAAATCACTAACTTTATCAAAGAACCATTCTACAGTAACTGACCCAATCAATCTGGTGCTATATATCCCATTTTCTGTTGGCTCTCTATCTTTGATCCTTCTTTCATCTAACACCTGTTTTGTTTTCTTGTGCCATGCTGGTGTCAAGATATTTGCCCTGCACTTACTCAGGCCCCTCCTCCCTACCACAAATTAGCGTTTCTACCTTCGCAGTTGTCCAATAACCTGCCAACACAGCCAATTTGATGGATGTGTTTAACATCGTCCTTGCTGGACGTGCCATCTCACATGTTGGTTCCCTCCTGTTCTTGGATGCAGAGCAGCAAGGCTTCTTGTTTTAAGGGCATAAAAGAACAAGTTTAATTTCCGTGGTGGATGCAGTCATTTCCATACATACCCTTGTTACCATGAGCCATTTTTCAGCTCCTCTATGTTGAATATCAGCATCCTCCTGCAAACCACGGCAAGGTACTTTTTAAACCATACTTCAGTTATCTTTGACTCCCTCCTCTCTGCAGGGTGAACAAAGTTATCCTTGCACAGCTTCATCTTTATCTGGATGTTTCAAGAACCTTTAGCTTTTTCCTATGCAAAGCAGAGCTATAAAACCTGTCTTTTGGCAATTTTCCTTGTAAGCCTTCCAAAAGATTGGTTTCTTTGCTGCTCAGTGGCTTGTCAGCTTGTCTCCAGGAGTGCGATCTGCCTGCAGTTATGTTAGTGTCTGGTTCTGCTTTGTGCAAGAGTGCCTAAAGAGGACTAGAAATGCATTTTCAACACTTTATTGGTATCACAAAATTGGCTAAAACACAGACACAGCCCAGGAACATACAGGGAGAATAGCCATTAGTTTCAATACCTCCAAAGGGCTTCATGATGTCTTCGGACAGCGCATCAGGACATTGTAATTTCAGTTAACACAAGGTTTTGTTGGCAAACTCTTTTTTTTTTGCTTTTGGCCCCAAAATGTGCTTGGCAGCTTGCACAGCCCCGCTGGAGCCAGGGAGCCTTGTGCTGTTACCATTTTGTGACTTGCTTCCCTCTGGCACAGGGGAAGTCGGCGAGGTTAGCTCCATTTGGAAACCCATCCCAGGCGGTGCTGGGGAGGTGGGAGCAGAAGGGACCTCCCCAGCCCCGATGTTAGCCCCTCCTCTCGCTCGCTCCCTCCTCCAGCGTTTCTAAATCCGCTCTTGGGTGCCAGGACAGGGAAAACAAAACTCCACAGATAGTTGTGAAGGGTCTGCAGGAGCGTACTATGCACCTCTTATTTTTCCAGGCTGTTTGAGTAGTCCCTGTTTCTGCACTCCACCATGGCTTTCATTCCCAATAAATCCAATGAGACATTTTCTAAGGAACAGGTTGTCAAACTTACTTTCCTTAGGAAAACTTTCCTTCAGACAGGGGTGAACCTTTTATAAAATATGCAACACTGCCGTGTTTCACGCCCTTCAAACGAGTGCCCATGGAGGAGCAGGGTGACCCGCTCTCTTGTAGACAGGCTGAGCTGGGGGGGCTGGTTTCCAGCCAGCTGGTTTAGACATTTCTGTAGCTTCCAGCATCAAAGAATTTAAATGTTCCACTGTGCTACTTTTGACTCGTCTCCTGATGCCAACTACAACTGTGCAAACTTTACCATGACATAAATACAAGATCATTTTAAACTCAAGTTTTATTTTAATTTCCTTTTTTTTTCTTTTTTTGCCTCCAGGTCTTCAAGATTTCAGATTCACGTTCTTAACATCTTTGCTGCAAACAATGAAGGCTGGAAGCTAACTTTAAAAAAACCCAACATAATCTGAAATTTGCATGCAATCACATGACTCACAGAGTCAGAAATTTAAAAATGCCTCTAAGTATTAGGATATTCAAAACAAACAAAAAAGAGGTTTAGTAAAAATACTCTAAAAAGTCCAACTATTATGCACTGTTGTTATCTGAGAAGTTCTGTCATCAAGATGATATTTCAGCAGCTTTAGACAGATGAGATTCCTAAAGGGGATTTCTAATTTGTGTTTGTTTTTAATTTGGGGTTTGGATCACAGCAGCAGCAACAATTTGTTTTGTTGTGTATTTATGGCTGCACATGTTTAAAATGGTAAATCTGCACTGACCTATTAGACCACAAAAGTGAAACCAGCTTCTGTATTCTCATTCCTTAGCTGGAAAAATAAACCCACAGCATGCATGTATAAAATAAATTATATTTTTACAGCTTTCAGGTTTGGGACTCAAAGGCTGTGCAAGCATTTTGGATTATCACAGCCCTGGCTTTAAAAACAAGGAAATGGTTCTTCACCAGAAAGTGACTCTTTCTTTCAAGACAAAATGCATTTTTCTAGCTGCTGCCTTTCATTAAGAATATATAATTTTATCCAAAATGAAAATAAAATAAATAAGGAGCTTAATAAAATGTGCAAGTTTATTTGGGAAAGAAATGAACCAGAATACAGAAAGATGCTGGTTTGGTTTAACACCAATAAAGATATCTAGGTCTAAAAGATAATTCAGAGTTACCACCAGATCATCCTGCGTTGAGCACCCTGCTTCTTCATACCTACCTGTTTTTATTAGCTTTGCATCTCACGACAAATAAAAATGTTTTCCTTCAGTCTCTAAGCCTTAAAAGCAAACACAGGTCGAGTCACATTTGACTTAACACAGAAACGTGGATAGGACCTGTTACTTGGCCCCCCCCCGCCGTGGCTCAGAAGAAGGCTTACCCAGGCAGAGCAGAGAGCCTGGGCTGGCTCTCTCTGGTAGCTGGATTCATTATTTGATGACAAATACATCTTCTCTGGCTAATTTCTAAGCCCTGGACAAACACGTGCATAATTTTACTCATTCAAGTTGCTTCATGCCCCAGAATGGAGAAGGCTGAATCCAGAAGATGCTCCTGAGCAGAGGCCGGTGAAACCATAGGTTGACAATTAATAACAGCCCAGCATCCAGGTCCAACCTGGGCGTTTTGAGGGTCGAGAGCCATGGTTATTAGGAATACGGCCCATTTTTACACAGTGGACCTGCCCCGAGAGGCAGGAGGGTCCCCCAGCATCCCTCGCAGAGCTGGCAGGGCAGGCAGAGGGTCGGGCTGAGCTGGCAAGTCAAACAACACCAGTTGCAAAACTTCTCATTTCCATGAGAAGTCCTTCTGAAACCTATCTTAGGAATGTCCTAAATAATACTTGCTGGTGGGAGTGGAAGGTGCTGACAAATCCGGGCAAAAAAAAGGAGCTTTATTGCAAGTGGGTGATGAAAGTAGCACTGACCACAACCACAACAAGGGAGCACGTTTCATTATAGTGGCTGCGGCAGAGCCTCTGCGAAAATTACAGGGAACGTTAAAGCAGCCCTGGAAAGGATTCAAACAGCAATTTGCTCTCGGCGTGACCATCGCAGAGAGCCGGCAACAGGGTAATAGAGCAAGAGGGAAGCAATGTTCTTGTCCTTCTTCCTGCAGATGCCAAACCTTGTGGTCTTTAATGGGCGTGGAGATGGAGCAGGAAAGAATCAGAGGTCGGAGATTAACTTCTTCGAAACACGCATGATACTAAAGCAGTTAGTTGGGACACAGGAATAGTGTTCTGTTTTTCACCCAGTTCTGGTTCAGAGATTGACACATCTAACCTATGGAAGAGATTTTTTTTTTTAATATCTGCATTCTGAGTCTCAGCAGAGCTCAGCATCTCCTTTGTGCCCTTCCCCATCTCCTGTGCCAAAGAGATCGATGATTTTTGTTGCCTTCCCCAACCCTGAAATATCTCTGGGGAATATTAGGCCAGAGCACGCAACCATCTCGCTTCTCACTGAGCTTCCCCCACATTGCCTCTGAATGATTACATCCCATTTCTAACCCCCTTTTCTATTGATTTTCATGGCAAACCGATATAATTTGACTGATATATATTTTTAGTTTCCCCCACCGCTGATGAATTGCAACATCCTCTCTCTACGCTCTTTTTTTTTAAAAACTTGATAGTTTGGGAGGAAAAAGATGACCTTGTAAAGGTGAAAATCTCTCTCCTGTTGCCCAGCCTGGTTGAACCCAGGGATGGGTATGGCTTAGCCCCACAGGAGCACCCCACGCTCGCTACACAACTGGTAATAATTTTGTGATCAGCCTGTGACTGTTCCAAAAAGTAGGAACAAACGAGTTAAATCACAAATCTAGCGCACTTCCTATCCTGCCTATTCCCAAAGAACAGCACGTCAGCAGTGCCAGAAGACACATGGATGATAAGCTACTAATAAATTCATTGTGTTGCTTATTTTTAATGGGCTAATAAAAACAATCCTCTTCTTTTAACAGTGTGCGACTTGCATGAAAAGAAACGGTAGAGTTTGGGAAAGTATTTTATACTTGAATTGTAGGAATGGTCATTGTAACAGTCATCAATTGCTATAATTTAGCTTTGATCAGGTATCAGTTGCACTATAGCAGATGAGAGAGCAGCGTACCGTTGCACCTCTCGCGCTTTGTGCTGCTGCCGAGCTGCACGGTTAACGGGGAATCACTAGAGGTCACTTTGATTCCACCTAAAGGAACAAATCCTAAACCGTCTGGGGTTTCGTTTCTGCTTTCTTCTTTTTTTCGGTGAGACTTTTTTTAAAAGCAAACTCTTTTTGCACATGGGTATAGTACTTGTTTATAGAAGCTCCTTGGACTGAATTTTATTCTGGTGTAAAGAGTGAAACTTTACAGAAGTTTATAAAGCTGTGTCTATATTCATCAAGAGGAAATTTGGCCCTGAGTTTCTTTTTTAATATGAAACAGCTTCCATTGGATTTTATATTAATGATAACAGATGTCATTATTTAACTCTCAATAAATACTTCTGTCCTGTCAGGATCCCTATAAATAGGAAAAGAATAGCTCCGATATATAAATCTGCAAGAAGATATTCTAATACTTCTGCTTATTCTGTTATACCCAAAGATGAAATAATATTTAGGTGTGTTTCATTCTCAGCTTTGGTTGATAACCAAAGTGCAGACAGATATTTCCTCGATGAGAGGAAAAAAACCCTAAAACTGAACACCTCCTGATCAGGTGAAACGTTTTCCTGCTGCAAAGAGCAACTCCAAGGGGAGCCCAAACTTGACTTATTTTACATTTGTAAAGTGACAATTTGCCTCCTTGGGAACCTATAGCACAACTTTTCTTTCATTTTGGACATCTGGGATCGCTTGGGCCCTACCCAGCTGACTCCTCTTGTGGGGTCACAAGCACCCGAGCCCCAGGTGAGGAACCCATGCCACAGCTCCCTCCGAAATGGCGTTGCTGCCGCCCAGCCGCCTGCCCGCTCAGTCCCTGACGGGGCAGGGGCCGCACGGAGACAACCCCCCTGCCCTGATGAGTGGCAGCATCCTGCCCATCACGAAGTGCAGTTGGTTTATGCCTGTTTGGGGAAAAGCAAAGCCCCCTTGCCCCTCCAGGATCTTATCCAGGGAGGTGGAAATCCCTTGGTGGTGCTTAGGTCCGTCTTGCTGTGCATACACCAGCTTTTGCTGCAAACAGCTGCAGCATCTGCCAGGGCCCACCGATGAGATCCCACAACGCTTCACCTTTTCTTCTGCACCCAGTATTGTTCAACACCTACTGGAAGGCACCCAATGAAGCGGCACGACCCCATGCCCCGGCGGGTACTAGCTGCATCCCTCCCATGGCAGCACCACCAGCTTAGCACCATGCTGCTCAGCACTGACAAAAGCAAGACACCAAAGCTGATTTGAAATGAAAATGCTTCAGAAGGGCTTGTCTCATGTCCTGTGCTGAGTGCAGAGGACACCCGCCCTTATGCTTGGGAACCAAGCCTCTCCCAGAGGTGGAAAAGAGCCCTGCGTGCCACAGCATCGGTTGCATGAACCAGGGCACTCACTTTCCGTGAACGAGCACTTTTGCATTCACACACCACAAAATAAAGGCCTGAGCGACTCCCTGGTGTCTCCATGAGTAACTCGGGAGCAGCGGGCAGGAGAGCTGTAGGCTCTTCTTCTGTGTCTGACGCCCGGGACGGTTCCTGGCGTCAGGGCTGAGTCACTGAGAGCGAGCGCCGGTGCGCAGACCCGGCTGTGTCATGCCCACACCCAGCCGCTTCTGACTTCTGTCCTTTCCGTGAGTTGCTCAAAACTTTGGAGGATGGGAGGTTCCCGAGATCCCAAAAGGTCCCAAGCAAGAAGTCAGCTGTGGCTGGGTGTCAGGGCAAGCCTCCATCCACACCTCTTCCCCTTGGAGAGTGGATGGTCTTGGTGTCTCGTTTTCTCTCCTAGAAACATAGCACTTCTTCCCTTCGACAGTGCACAGATTGAGGGAAATTTCTTTCCAGGGACAGCTCTCCATGCGCTCCATCATGCTCCCTCAGTCCTCTGCAGTTTTTTATCCCCACAGCACTGCGTGTCTCCCTCCAGATCACATTAAGCAATGCGACGAGCACCTCTCCCCTGAGCATCTATCTCTTCTCCCTTCCTTGCCCCAGGGGAAAATTGAGTGGGAATAGATTTAATTAACTACACTGTACGTGCACGGTGTTTATACTAACGCAGGCAAGGCTGAACAAGCGTGCCTCACTCTTGGAAAGAGAGGCGCTGAGGTTTGCGGCTGCTCTGAAGTCCTGAGCTCGTCCCACAGAAGAGGACCAGCCCCAGACAAAGCTCTGGCTTTGGACTACACTGGGCTTACCCCAGCGTGGACACAGAGGCGGGGGGCGAACATGTCAACGCCCAGAGCTCTGTCACTCTGCAGCGCTATGGAAAGTCTATATGTGCCCCACACCAGGACCTCTGGATAAGTCAAGGACACCCCAAATGTAGCCTAACACTCCATGGGAAGCCTCCACAGAAAACAGAGGGCTGAAGTGACGTTTTGGGCAGGATTCAGCTCTAATTTAGGACACCTACATTCAGACACGTATTTGCAGATGTCTATGTGAGCTCTTGGTGCCTCAGCTCCCTCATTAGTCCACGGAGATCTTGTCCACCCAGACCCCCCCCATCCAGCCAGCAGGTACCTACTTCAGGGGGAACCAAACTGCCTTCCGGGCCCCATTGACTGCACTAAGAGGCACATGGAGACACAATTAGAAGCCAAAATTGTGTCTTAGCCTTGAGCTGGCTACTGCCTTGTGAGTCCTCCTTGTGACTTATGTGTGTGGTGCAAATTTGAACATTGTGTAAAAAGCCAGCTGTCCTCTTTTCCAAAGGTATTTAGAATCAACTTAAAAATCCCATAGGAAACATGCTTATTTTTATACATAGAGATGCCTAATACTTGCAATTGTGAGAGATTTAAAAATTAAATGCAGTTTGTTAACCAATATATCAATAAGAGGGCTTTCAAATAGGCTGCAATGCAAAGGTCCTGGATCGTCCTTGGGTTTCACCATATACACACAGAGGAGATCCTCACAGTGACACACAGGCAGTAGATGATATCTAAATCACTGTGTTTCTCATCATGTAGACCACACAGACCACGGAAAATTATCCTCAGAGATGTTTTTCTGCACATCGCTGATGAAGGCAGAGAAACAACAAGCTACTTGCTCAAAATCAGAAGAAACCCCATCAAAGGGGCAAGGACCAAACCCGGTTCACTCAAAGCACAGCATCGTTCTGGCAATTCATTTGTCTGTAATGAGGGATTTCTTTACTGCTTTCTCCTTCAGCTAGCATTCCTACGGCTATTTATAGTTTCACTTCATAACCAGTGGTTAATATTTTCAAAGTAGTCTAGCGTGTGGTCACCCACACAGAAGATGTGTCTGATTCTCCTGTACTGCCTAAAAAGTGTTGCCCACGATATTCAGGATCTTTCTGCAAGGGACTGTGGGGAGCTGTTGGCAGAGGGCAGGGAAGATGCCCTGCTGCCTTGGGAAGAAGGTCTTGCTGAGGCCACCATGCTCTGCAAGGGAGTGCATGAGCTTACAAAGCTGTTACCTTCTCCTAAAGATGCCCCACATTGAGATTTCATGAGTTGGTTTTTTTTTCTTCTGAATTTAACCCCCCTTTTCAAAGTGCAGCTGCGTGCTCCTAAATACATGAGTTAAACCTTATTGCACTCTAGATCAAAGACTAGTATTTCATGCCTTCTCCTGCACTGTTGTGTAGTGACAAAGTTCCTGGTGACTTAAGTGGGAGGGAGGCTGCGTCCTGGGAGACAAAACTTAATTGAGTGTAATACCACAGGGCACGTAAAGTAGGACAACACAGCCTGACCTCATTTTGCCCATACGTAACCCTACTGACATCAGTGGGAGCTGCACACATGCAGTCAGGAGGTGACATTTGCCCACTCTTGGCTGCTCTAGGAAATTCCTGCTTGCCTGATAAATTCTATTATTTAATGGTGCAATATGAAAGCGAGGGATACACCGAGTAAAGCTGAGCAAACACAGCTCAGCTCCCTGCCTGTTTGAAGTCGTGGAAAGACTCCTTTTGACGCTGGTGGTTGTTGGATTGAGCCCACAGTACACAGTGATTCATAATCATATTCCTCAATGAAAGCAACCAGGTTGGTTTGTTGTTATTTGTGGGATCACATGATTCATTATTTGCAAATATTTGAATGGCAGTTGGACTTTCTGATGCCTGTGAACCCCGTAGCTTCCACCGGTGTTAGCACAAGATGGTTATTCATACAAATACTGTGCCAGAACAGACTTGTTTGATACTGTACATTTATTAGGCTCCTGTTTCTAGAAAAACTTTGCAGAGTAGAAAGGGCATCATTTGGCAAAGCCAACAAAGCTTACACCAAACCGGTGACTATTCCAAGAGAATTGTTCATGAGCAATCCTGAGACTAATATTTGTTTGCATTCATCACAGTCTAATAATTAAAAACAGTGCTTACTGCTGTAGAAAACAGGATGGGACTGACTTACAGAGAAGAGGCTAGCTGGGCGAGTAATGTGTCGGCTGTCTCTGCTCGGTGTGGGCTGCGGAGTAGAAGCAGAGCTCGGCAGAACTCTGAATGTCCCAGATTTTGAACCTGGGATTTCTCAAAACTCATCTTGTTTTAACTCTTGGGTGTCTTCCCCTCCCCCCCCCCCCCCCCGCCCCGGGGAAATACAAAGAGAATATAAAGGAAGATTCTTGGTGGATCAAACACAATACTGCACTATTTAGGCAAAATATTAGCTTATTTAACAATAGCAGTTACCCAGAGGGATGGTGGCTCTCCATCCTTGGAGACGCGTGAGACCTGAGAGAAGATGGCCTCCAGCAGCCTGCTCTAAACCAGCCCCGTACGGGCCAGGTTTGGACCCGGGACCACCAGAGGCCCCTTCCAGCCTAAACTGTTCAAAAAAAACTCATGAAATTTTTTAATGCTCCAAACTACCCAAAGCCTGAACTGCATCCTCCTTGTAAAATAAGCTTCCTCCATGCAGCGGAACCCTTTGACAGGTCTGTGACATAGTGCCTGTGTGTCATGATACCAAAAGGATGCTGCTGTAATTGCATACAGATTTATCATCCGTTCCCTTGTAGCGAATGCCATCAAAAGACGCAAGACTTGGAACAATATAGCGTTCCCAAGTATATTTTTCCTGTCAGCACATCCCCTTTTCAAGGGAGACATTGCGGTGTCCCAGAGAGCTGGTCCCTACAAGCATTGCCCCAGCGATGGGGTCAGGAAGGGGTCCCTGTGCCACCCCCAGAGCCCAGTGAGCTGGGCAGATCCGCACACAGCACACGGTGCTCCCACAACATCCCTGCTCCCCTGCCCACGTCTGAGCCCTCCCGCCCTTGGGCAGCAGCCAGATGTGAGTCTGGTGGCCAAGGGACCCTCCGTGGTCACGCCACACAGAGCATCCCTTGTCACCTCTCCTCCTCAGTAATACGAACGGACATTTGTTTACACCAAACTGAGCAAATCTAATATTTATTTCACATTTAGGTCACAGAACATCAAAACAAATATTTTTACCCCAAACAGGTTTCCCGACCTTGTGGTTTCACTCCTGATTTGCAGTAATATTTGTCTGAAGAGCTGGCTTGCTCTCACTTAAAAATGGAAGGAAAAGAAGTTGCATAGGGTCCTGCACTGGGCTTTAAGGTAACAACATAATTCCCTGTGCACCCAGATCATCTCTGGATGCCGCTCTTGATTTTTTTTGGAACCAGGACAGGATTATTAAACTCATATTTCCTGGATTTGCTCGCTTCTTTTCAGTACTGAAAACCAAAATTATTTAAATACGTAAGCCTAAAATATTAAAAATTATATTTAACAATCTTGGCATAAACAGTGCCTGCGGGCCTCATCCTGCTCCCATCAAAATCTGACACAATCCCATCGCTTGTAAAGATGCACTTTTTAAAGAGGTTTTTTTCCCTTTTAGGCTGCGTAGACCAAGGATCGCATTAACACCGCTCCGTTGAAGAGTCTGAAATGTTCTGTATGTGGAAAATTGACCTTTTGGGGGGGGTAAAGTTTGCACTAGTTTTAAGGCAGAAACTGCTGAAGAAAGAATTTCAAAAGCTTGGGAAATCTAGTGCTCCCTTATGGCTTGCAGTAATGAGTAAAATAAAATGCTCTTTCTGATTTCCTTCCCCCTGTGATTGAAATAGATGTCGTACTGGAGTTGCAAAACTGCTGCCCAATTATCACCCAGCTGGCCTGATTTACATCGCCTGCTCAACCTCGGCGTGATGTGAAATGCTCGGGAGGGCCAATGTAAACGTATTTATAGCCCAGTAGGATATGCTGAGCTCTTAATATAGGGAGAATAATATTATATATGTTTACATATATGTGCGTATATATATAAAAAGATACAGCTAAGCAAACTTTCATATGTGAGGGCACAAAGAGCTTCTGGCCGCGGCACGGCACAGCTACCAGGCTGTGAAAGACCTGGTTTACTCCAGTGCTTGGCTTGGATTTTAATCGAACTGTGGATGTGACCCTTTTTCACTGGCGCATCCAAGCTTTCCTTCGGTTGGTTTACGTGGCTTCTGAGCACCGGGGCACTGCGTGAAAGACCAGTCAGATAAACACGAACTAGCCCCAATCTCATTAGGGTCACTTCTCACATTGGCTTGGATGGAGGAGGCTAGGGAGGACAGGCAGCTGCTGATGGGCTGACCTTCGGGGGATCTCTGTCTCCCCACAAAACCCAGCCAAATGAGTTGGCTTTGCAGATCCATGCGGTATTTCACAGGTAAATGTTAGACTGTCTACGTGGCTCTAGGTGGGAGAAGAGGGAGGTTGCCACCACCACGTGAAGTGGCATGGGCACAATTCCTGCCGTGTTGGAAGGGTCTCGTGCCAAATCCCACAGGACCGGGCGCCGGGCTCCCCACCCCTTGTTTCAATGTCACCAGAGGAAAAACCGCAGAGCTGCGAGTGTGCGATAGGAATGCCGTCACATAACAGACATTTCAGGAAGTCTCTGTAATTTCTTTAATTAGTCAGACAACAGAGCACAAGGATAATAGCTTCAAGTACATTCTTAAACATTATTTTAACAGTAATAGATATGTATTTAGTCATAAACTATTCTGTAGCCACCACTATGTGTACATTTTATACAAACTATTGCCATACTTGGACCCTGAAAACAGACGGTGACATCTCCTAGACGTTTTGCACAATGTTATGACAGTACATCCTTCATACGAGAGCTGTAGCTATAGGTTGGATCGGTCCATCTAATGAAGCACTTCTAATGCATACCACGGAGGGGTGATCCGGACGTGAGGCGCTGAAGCAAGAGATGTAATAAATATACGGTGAGAGAGAGGCATACAGTCACTTGAAATACGTGCGATGGAGAACACGGCACAGCATTTCTTTGCTTGGTGAAACAGGTTGATCCTAGCATAAGACAGCATCTTAGCTTCTCTCACACCCCAAAGCTCTGAGCTCATCTCAGCCTTTAGGTGAAGATTAAATGCGGCAATGTCTGATATGGTCCCTACCGCGGCACGTACCCTGCCCTGACACAAGTGTGGGCTCTGGTCTAACGGGTCTTTTTCATCTCAGTTAGGATTTAGACCGAAGCCCCCAACCCAACGGCTTTAAGTTTGATCACTGACATCCCTAAGCAACTCCACCACCTGACCTCTGGAGAAGGTGGGCTCCAACACGGTTGGTTTTTGATTGTAAAGGCTTTACAAAATGCCAGCCGCTGTTCAGAGGTAGGGGTAAGAGAGCTCAGATGCCCAGACGCCGCCATACAAAGGCCAGACTTTTACAGCAGAGACTCATTTGTTCCACGATCACATTTTTACATGCCCCAAATGAGCTGTGTTTGCAGCCCCCAATGCACCAGCAGACCCCAAAGACATGGAGGCGGCAGAGTCCAAGCCGGGGCAGGTAGCAGGTCCCCGGCACCCACCAGGCCGTCCGCAGTCCCTCGCGATGCCCCACACCATGTGGGCATTAGGGTGGCTTGGTTCCTATCCCGGTGGTCCACATGGGCACTGCAGCACGCCGGTGGTCGCACCGAAGTCTCACCACCCCAGCCATGTCTGAGCTTTGGAGGGTGGAAGTGGCCCTGGACTAGAAGCTGCTGGGAAGGAGAGACCATATCCATCTGTTAGGGCTTGACACGGGGGTGCTCATGCCTGGGGCTCGGCCACCAGCTCCTGGCACCACTCCGGAAGCTCTCAGGCTTTCAGCATGGAAGAGCATGGTCTACGCTCTCTGGGGGTGGCCCCAGTCAGGGACGTCCTGGGAGGCCACCTGGAGCTGCCGTCCATCCCAGTGGAGGATGTGGCTGCGTCTCTGGAGCAAAAGGCTGCCAGATGGATGAACATCCTCGACCGGCGAGTAATGGAAACCGAAGAAAAGGTGAGAAGACATTCAAGGAAAGCTCCCTTCCGGCACGGTCCTGTCGCAGATGCGCACACACAGGCACACACAATGTTTTGCAAAATTTTTAAAGGGATCCTGGAAACCACCTGGGGAGGAGCACGCGGCGCAGCAGAACCTCACTCATCGGCACTCGTCAAGGACGAGCCCCTCGGCAGGGCTTGGGGCTGGGACCAGGCAGAGGATGCAGCACTGGCCCCACCACTTGGCTCCTAAAACACTTATCCAATACATTCACCCATCAATGGCTCGGGACGGACTTCGATGCGTTACAGCTAAGGAACGTCTCTCAGAATAAATGAACACATTTTTTATCCCTTTTTTTTTGTTTTGGTGCAAAGGGTGTTTTGTTCTTTTCTTGGTGGCCCCAAGCCCCACATTGTTACTCAGGCAAGGTGGCCGGTGAAATCTGGTGGCCATCTCCTTCTTCCAGCATCAGCCACATAAATACCGGTTAATTCGCCAAAGTCACTGTCTCTCCCCCAAACTTCCATCTTCTGGGCACCCAAATTAAAGCAGATTAAAATCCTGGTGCCGCCACAAAGTGAAGGCAGTGGCCTGCCTTCAGATTAACATGCTTCAAAGGGCAAACTTGGTTTAACGCCCTCAGAAATCAATTTTAAGAGCCGTCTGCGGTCTCTGGACCAGACCAGGAGGTGGACACGGAGCCAGGGCTGGAGCTGGAAGAGGGGAGCATCGCCTGAGCGCGGACGGGGAGCTGGGGCTCTGGCGAAGGGAAACCGCCTCTCCCAGTCGCTCGTGCGAATAAGTGAGGTTCTGCTGTTAGTACAAGAGATTCCAGGTTACGCGCAGATGTGATGGATTTGTTTCCTTAATTAAAGTACCAAAATTAAAAGTAATAAGCAACACATCTAAATAAAATAACGGGCAGTCCTTTAGGCATCACGTTTCCTAAACCAATAAGCAAAAAGGAAAAAAAAAAATGGGATGCACCAGGAACTCTTAGTTATTATATACTAACCAGACTGTGCATGGCACATTTTATTTCTATAAAACTATTAAAACTATTACAAAATATTCAAAAATACATTTTAGTAAATTTACAGCAGTTATTTCTCAATTTATTAATGCAAAACATCCTTTTCTCCCCTCTGTACAAACTACCGTCTCCATCGTCACAGAATTGCCGCCATGTGCGCTTTTTAAAAAATATTATTTTCTAATAAATTTTTTTTGAAGTTAAAAATAACAAAGTTTCTTACGGTTTTTGCAAATAAAAAGTTTGTGTAACAGTCTTGACTTCCATGAACGTGGCCAAATGGTGTTTTTACAAAGCAAAACATGGAAACAATACAGGAAATGACGTTACATTTGAAACTATTTAAATTAAAATAATATATTCTCATATTTTACACTATTTCAAAAAACGAAATGTGATTCAGTTAAGTATTGATCTCTCAAAAAAATCTAATTTACAATTCTGTGTATAAAAATATAATTTACGGACCCCCATGAAGTTTGTCTTTTTTTGTGTGTTTGTTTGCTTGTTTTCAGAATTGCTGAAGTGAAGGAGCAATGTAATGGAGAGATGGGAAAGTACAGAATTTTGCTTTCTGAAAGTCAGGACACACGTGACGTAGAAAAATAGACTCTGCGCAGTTTTGCTTGGCCTCACAAAATAATTTTTTCCCCTGTGAGTACAGTTCACATGATAATAAATTATCAAAGAAACTATTTAAGGCTCTTGAAGGTCCGGTTCATATCATTTAAAACATCTATTCAAAATACCAAAGAAATAAATATCCAGGAGAGGAGCAAAAAAAAAAAAACAAACAACCAACAAACAAAACAACAAAACAAAAGAACAAATAAAAATATATATATATTTATAAACTAAACAGAACAGAACTTCCCGGGGTCTTTGTTTCCCTTAAAGTCTACTTTGGACTGTCCTACTTAATTATTATTATTTTATTATTATTATTTTTAAGTCTTAATCCGTGCTCTCTTTTAAAAATATGTAATTTTTTTTCCTTTTTTTTTCTTTCAGGTTTTTCTTTTCTCTTTTTTTTTTTTTTTTTTCCTTTTTTTCTCCTTTCTCTCTCTCTCTCTCTCTCTGTGTCTCTGCCTCTCCCTCCGAAGCTGGCGGGCGGCCGGGGCAGCGCACGATGCTCTCAGCTGGACGGCACCACCATGCCCAGTGGGTGCAGAGAGTCACTATCCAGCACCCAGCTGCCGATGCGGTAAAGGAGGCGAGAGTACCAGTGGATGCCAGGGGTGGCAGGGGCACCCACCGGGGCCCCCCCGCTGGAGGGGCAGAGGGCGGCCAGAATCCCCTGGAGCAGGCGGAAGGGAGCGAACGCCCAGTGCGCCCAGCTGTGCTCCTCGATGACGGCGTAGCAGGAGGCCAGCACTCGGTTGATGAGGATGGTGCCCTGGGCGGTGAGCGGGGCGTACGCCCCAGAAGCCTCCTCCCGCAGCGAGACGCTGTGTACGGCCGCTGGCAGGAGCTGCCGCCCGCCCTCGCCCAACACATAGACCCGTTGGCCTGGCCGTACACGGCTGGCGAAGAGCGCCCGGCTGCTGGGGGTCCCCTCCTGCGACTGGTTGTGTTGGGGGGCAACGAAGAGGAGGTGGGCGGCCGTGAGCAGCAGCCGGGCCCGGGGCTGCCGCGTCTCGATGACGTAGAAGAGCTTGTGGGAGCCGTCCTCCCGGTCGAGGAAGGCGAGGAAGTCGCTGTACAGCAGCCGTCCCTCCGCATCAGCCACCAGCACCCGGTCCCCGGGGCTCAGGTCCTTCACCAGCTTGGTGCCGCCTTGCTCCAGGTGCACCGTGGCCGAGCCAGGGAAGCAGCCCCCCGATTTGGCTGCCACCGAGTTTTCTGTGCAAGGAGAGAGGCACAGTGGGGTTAGAGGAGGCACCCTCCGGGCCAGGGCATGAGGGCACGAGGGCATGAGGGGGCATGCCACTTCCCCAGCCACCCCAACCCACCCAAGAGGCACCGGTACAGGATGCAGCCTCTCTCCCCTCCAAAATTCCTCCGTCCTCATCTACGAACATGCCCTGTTTGCACTCAGCAGGTCAAGTGAGAGTCCCCTTCCTGCCAGATTTGAGCCGGTGCATCTCCCTCTGGGTTAGGAGTTACAAGGGTGGTTTTTCTCATTAAGGAAATGGGCCAAAATATTTCCACTGAGAAAGCTCTTCCAGAACAAATCGTTTCTGGAAGAGCTTCCCACATGGCTACTGTTTGTCCTGCACCGACACCTGATGCCAGATAATTCGCAGGCTTTCAAAGCCAGATGGTTTTACTGGCATAAGGTTTCTCCTCTAAGTGAGTATCCATGCTCTCAATGCTCGGGGTCCCCACGCAGCTCTTACTCAAGGAGCCCATCTAGGGCAGCAAACAGCAGAGAGCAGGAGGAGGCTTTGCCCTGAGGAGTACATGAATTTGCCCATCACCTCACTGGAAAGCAACAGCCTGGATTACCCGAGCCCCCTCCATTGGCCTGTGCATGACCCCGTGCTGCCCCCCAGCCCTCGCTGCCCTCCTGCTCGGCACGGTGGCTGCTGGGACACACGTCACCCCCCGGTAACACCCCTGCCTGGCATCCCCAGCACTCCAGTTCACTCCTCTTTCCAAAAGAAAGCATCTCCCTCGCCTCTCCCACCCCACTGGAAGAAGGATGCTGTTCCCTGGCCCAGGGCATGTGATCCCCGGGCAGCCCCACGCCTGTGCCAGACCCACGCACATCCCTCCTTCACCTCCTCCAGCTCTTGGAGTTACTCAGAGTTTAGACACTAAATGCTGTTGTCAACTGCTGCTGCTTTCCAGTGCTACCGAGAGGAGCAATCACAGGTTTAAAGAAAGTTTCTCTTGCACATCCCTTTCTGGAAGCTCAGCCATGTGCGGGGCGGTGGGAGAGGAGCTCTGCCCTGTTCCAGGCTGGTCTCTTACTTAACCGAGGGACTCTGCAGTGTTCCTAAAAGCTCTGATTTTCTATATGTTGGGTAGTAGCCCACAGTACGTCACGGTAGCAAGTGTCTTTGCTACATCTGTTGACATTCCTCATCCCTCCCTTGCCTTTCCCTGCTTTCTCCCAGTTACTCCCTATGCCAGTTTAGAGTCCCGGAGATTTATCTCCTAAAGGCAGCCAGATTTTGTATTTTGCCTCTGTGGCTGGTACTGAAGCTCTTATGATTTAAATAAATCCTTGGAGTGTCTCCTAATGACTTTCTCAGGAAGGACAGGAAGGGCGAAAATTAGACCGTTATTGATTTGCTAACGACTTTATCACTTCTCCTTCAGAAATGAAGCAGCGAGATCTCCAAGGCCTCTTCAGGGAGGACATGGCAACAAACAAGCTATGTGCTTTATGTGGAGCCCTCCGCTAGCAAACTACACCTTCCTACAAGCCGGCGGTAAAGGTCTGGCTAGAGCTTTGTTTGCATATTCAGGGACTTGATGAATAGATCTAGTAGTGTAGCAGCTCTACAAACATGCCAGTGAATTGGCAGAGGTGTGAAAATCTGCTTCTTTGAGCAGTGCTTGTTTGGGTTCTCTAATTAAAATCCAATAAAGGATCAGCATTGTCATTCTGATTCATGTAATAAATGCAGACACTCTTGGAAGAGAGGACACTTCCATTTTTTTCCCAGCTTCTTCCCCCCCTTTTCTCTCCCTCCCTATTTGTTCAGGTGCAGAAACCCTATGTGCCAATTCACACACATACTCTCCAAAAAACCCAGGACCTTCCAAGCACTATTTGCACAGCAGAGCCACTTTTCCAAGGCACTCAAGATCTGTATTTGAATTTTAAATGTAGAAGCTTGCTCTAAATACTTGCTGTAGCGCATTATCAATGTCCCTTTTACCACCCCTGCCTCTCCCTCCTCTGTCCTGGTGACAATAATTCAGGCCTTGGGGGAACTCTTCTTTGCATTCCAGTCTCTGGGATCATACTTTTTGCAAACAGAGATCTAGATAAAGAATCTTCCTGCCTGGCATTATGCGGTTTAATCTTCTCATAAGATGCTCTGTCATGAAATGAGGTTTGGACAGTTTGAAATCAGGCTGAGCGGGTGGAATTCAAGCCTGCTCCCTTGCAGCCCGCCTGGTACAGTCACACGACCCTGCCTGACACCCTCTAAATGTTGCCCCCGAGTCCGTGTGTGCCGAATCTCAATGAGCAGCTTGGGGTTACTCCTCTCCTATGAAATACCCGTGGGGGTGGATTAAGGGGTGCGCTTGGGCTAAGGTCATTGCGCGCCACAATCGGACACCTTGCGCTATAAAGCCCATCTTCGCTATTGAAAGGGATGTTTCATATCACCGCACAGCTGATAGCTTTGCAGGGCCTCTTTTTGGCTAGAAAGGACCGGGGAGCTGAACAAAAGCGGCAGCAGGCGCTCAGGACAAAGCCTGAGCAGGCCGGGAGAGGTGCTACCTCGGCTCAGCCCCTGGGGAGCTTCGGGCTGGAGTGGGGGGATGAACCCCTCTTGCAGACAGGCATGGCGAGGCCAGGCCAGTTTCCCTGCCATGGGGCTGCTGGTTTCGAAGCAAACGGCTATATTTAAAGAAAGCTCATTATTTTCTTTTGCAACCAAGTGTTTCTTGACACTTCCAGCGGGCTGCTGGGCTAGAGGATGCTATTAGAAAGCGCTTTAGCTGCCATGCAGCTGGGTGGAGGGAGGAGGCAGGGCGGGGGGGGGGGAGCGGCTGGCACTTGCCAACTGTTTTGCTCCCTAAAAAAGCGTCAAGTGTTAAGAAAATGAACTCGGCGAGTCGGGGTTTTCTTGCGAGCTGTTCCCGGGTTGAGACAGCGTGTGGCGTTGTAAGCACAGGGGAGGGGAGGGAAAAAAATTATATGTATGTGTATCCCTATCTGGGAATTTCCTAGCGGCTACCCCTGCAGAAGGCAGGGGACCACGTTACTTATTTATTTTCCTGGCCGGCTCCCACTCGGAGATTAGCGATCGCGAGTAAGGCGTGCAGCCAGCGGGGCGGCTGGAGACGGCCACTAGTGCTTGTGTTGAACACGCTCTTCGGACGGGGAAAGCATCAGACCCCACGGGGGGAGGAGAAGGGTGTGTGGCCGCGGCGCAGCGCTCGTGGGAAGGCTGGGCAAGCAAATCACCCCAATAAAACGCTGTCAAAAAGTGCTACAGCTGGCTGGGCTTTTTTTTTTTTCTTTCTTCCCCCTTTCTTTTCCCGCTCTCCTTCCTTTCGCCACCCCTGCGCCGGCGGGATCACTAAGAGGCTGCGCCCTCGGGGGCTCCGCTCGGCATCCCCGGAGGAGCCTCGACGGGGCGGGCAGGGCTGATGGGGACCCTGCGGGGACGGGTAGGAGGGAGCCCGGGCGGCACCGGGCAGGGCGGAGAAGGCTCTGGGGGGCTGAGCCGTGGCCCGGGGGTGTGTCCCCCCACCCCGACGTGTCCCTGGGCAGGCTGCCCGCCTTACCTGCTTTGACGGAGCAGTGGATGTGCGCTTTGGACTCGTAGTAGACCCAGTCGAAGCCGGCCTCGACGGCCAGGCGGGCCAGCATGCCGTACTTGCTGCGGTCCCGGTCCGAGGTGGTGATGTCCACGGCGCGGCCCTCGTAGTGCAGGGACTCCTCGGAGTGGTGGCCGTCCTCGTCCCAGCCCTCGGTCACCCGCAGCTTCACCCCGGGCCACTGGTTCATCACCGAGATCGCCAAGGCGTTCAGCTTGTCCTTGCAGCGCTGCGGGAATACGGGCATACGGGGAAGGGCGCGTTGCGGGGGGGCACTGCTGCAGCGAGGAGCAGACCCCCCCTTCACCATCCATCCCCCCAGGGCCGCATCCTGCCCTCCCTCCCCGGCCAAATCAGCGGCAGTCGTCCTCCACCCCCCCGCAAAACGCGCCGCAGGATGGGCCGAGCCCGGGCTGAGCATCCTCTCCCCCGCTGCCAGGGAGGGACGGGAAGCAGGTGAGGAGGATGAAACTTGGGGACACGGGAGGAAGAGGGGGTGAAACACCGCGAAGACCCGCCGGGGCGAAGCCGCCCCCTCCCCCGGCACCTGCCGCAGGGGCAGCGGGACCCCCCGCCCCACCACCGGCGCTGGGGTGTGAGTGTGCCGGTTGAAAGCCACCTGCACGGAGCAAATTCCTGCCGCTAAGTGCCCTGTCCCCTTCCCGAGAGCGAAGTTTCTGCCGAGAACAAACACTCGCCATGTGTCTCGGAGTCACGGATTCCCCCCCGGAATGTCTCTCCGGGTCTTTTCAGCTTAATTCTGTGTTGAAAGGGGTCTCAATACATGTTAACAGCCTTTATGTGCTGGAGGGAGGGGTGGTTGGGTTTTTTTTTTCTCTCTCCCTTCGTCCATCACTCATTAGAGCCCTCAAAGCAGCATGGGCTGGGAGCATTCACTCAGCTTCAAACATACATCCGCGCTCGCCTACAAAGCCGAGCAAATCCATACAATAATATAGCTCTTAGTGGGAAGATGAAAAGCAAGGGAGGGCCGAGGAGGGAAGTTAAACGAAGCAGGGATGCTATGCAAGCTAGGAGACCCTTTGTGTGGAGTGAAACCTTTTCCAACTCCGTGGACAAGCACTACAGGGTTTTCCATCGCCCCTCCGGAGCCGCCGGCCTTCCCCGGGGCTGACCCGGGCCCTGCAGCACCGGGGGCCTGAGGGCACCGAGCGAATGAGGGGGACGGGATGGTGGGGAGGGAGGGGAAGGGGGGCTGCAGCGGTGGAGGGGGGTAAGCTCTAAATGAAACCCTGAAAGTCTGGGGGGGAGGATTCCTATTTTAGCCAAGGGCGGGGGATAAACAAACCGACGGTACAGGAAAAGGACCGGCAGCCCCCCAGAAACAGGAACTCAGCACGGACAGCAGTGAAAAGTGCTTGACTAAAGGTACAGAGTTAGAAACACACACGTTGCCAACTTTTTTCCCCCTTTTTTGAGAGGAAAATAACTCGTGGATATACAAGGTGTGGGTCGCTTGATGCAAATATCGACGTGGATGGATTAAAGCCACGCTGGGATGCAGTAAGCTGCTCTTCCCTCACTTTTGCTGGCCTGACTGGGATGCTTGGCCTTCGGCAGGACCATTCTCCCAAGTGCTCTCCCAGCACGGCCGGTAACAGACCGCAAAGGCCTCCTTCATAGCTCCCGGAAAGGCATAGCCCCTCCATCATCCCGGCGACGCTACTTTTAGGGACGTGACAAGTTCGCTCAGCAAGAAAGTTCCCGTGTGTCTATCAACAGCCATAAAAAGCAATTCCGGCAATACACAGGTCCCCGAGAGATATAAAACGCAATCGTGAGCTCACTTTGGACTCTCTGGCCTACCGTTCTACGGAAAGAGCCGGGTGTTGGGGTTTCGGCACCGCTCCCGGCAGCAAAGCGCAGCAGCACAAGGAAGCCGGGTTTGATTCCCCCCCCCCCCCCTCCCTCGCACACCCGAGAGGATGGATACGCTCCTCCGCCGGTTTACAGGGCCAGGGGGGCGAAGGATCAAACGTCTCAGCTGCTGATAAGGCGACAGCCCTGCGCGACACGGCGATGTCTTGCCCCGCCGCTGCGCACGGGAGGCAGCGGGCGCGGAGGGGCGGGCGGCGGTGCGGGCAGCGGGGCGGGCAGCGCCGAGGGGCTCCTGCCTCTCCGGCCCTGCCAGCACCAGCTCCCGGCTTCAGGCGAAATAAAGAAGAAGAAACGACCTCCTAAAGGGCTTTCCCCCCTTTTATACTGCCTGAGCGGGATTGTCAGAGTCAAAAGCCGTGAAGCCCAGACTATTTATTAATTCATTGGGTCGTGTGCCACAAATCAAGCCCAATTCTGTTCAGCCACCGTGAAGCTCAGCAGGGCTGCCTCCACTAACGCTTTGTGTGGAGGCAAAGTTGTTCAACAAGCCCTCTCCTGCCAGCTCCTAATCTCTTCACAAATGAATTGCTTGAAGGAAACACTTAACAGGTACCTGTCAGTGTAAACAACCTGGTGGGCTTCCTAAATGCCAAGTTGATCTCTAAATTCCTCACATCACGCACCGGTTGTGTGCCTGCGTTACACGAGATCGCTATTTTATTTCATACAAATTCCAGCTTTATCATACTGACCTGGCCTCCTTATCTCTCCCCCGGATCCAGCCAATGGCTGGGGTGGGGGGGAGGGAGAGGAGGAAGGGGGGAGCCTTCAGCAAACTGCTGTTGTCACCTGCAAAGTTGAGAACCTGACTTACCCACCTCTGTTTGCGTTTCCCCCCCTCCCCTTCTGGAGTTAATATTAACTAGCGGCTAATGCATTCGGCAACTATTCTGCAAGTTTAACGATTCTACTCAGGGAAGATCTCTCCATGGTTGAGGGGCTCGCGAAGCAGGCGGTTAAGGGCTGCGATTTAACGAGAGGTTGCTGGCCGAGGGAGAGAGGGAAGGAGAGAAAAGCGAGGGAGAGAGGGAAGGAGAGAAAAGCGAGGGAGAGCGAGAGGGAAGGAGAGAAAAGCGAGGCAGGGAGGCCGGCGGCAGGACGGCACCTCGGGGCGCTGCGGACCCGGCCGTGCCCGGGGCAGGGTGGGCAAGGGCAGCCCCTCCGGCCCCTCCCCAGCCCCGCTCCGCTTCCCCGCTCCCTGCCTCGCCGAGGGGTGCCGGAGCCCGGCTCGCTCCCCTGCTCGCTCCCCTCTTCGCCGCCGGGTACCCGGCGTTGCGGCCTCCCCGTCCCCGCCGCCCCCAGCCCACCTCCCCCCTTTGTGTCTAAGGCACGGGAATAAGCACTGAAGGAGAAAGAAAAAAAAAAAAAAAGTATTTGTTTTCGTTTCGTTCGTCTGAGGGAAGTTGACAGAAGGTCAGGAGTTCAGACGCTGCCAGCTAATGCAGCGAGAGCGGCCAGCCGCGTAGCCGGCGCGGCGTGCCCCGGGAGAGCGGCGGGGCCGGGGTCAGCCCGCACGCCGCCCCCGGCCCGCAGCCCACCTCTCCCGACCGGCTGCCGGCTCCCCCCTCGCCCCGCCGCGCCGCTCACGCCCCGGCGCAGCCGCGCAGGGAGGGATGCGCCGTGCCCCGGCGGGAGCCCGTCCCCCGCGGAGCCGCCGCCGCCGCCGGGCTGCGGAGGGAAGGGTGAAACCCGAGCCGCGCGATCGATTCGCCGGGGGAGTCAGTGGAGCTGAAAATGCGGGAGATGCGGCTGACTCGCCGCACGCCTCGCACCGGAGGCGGCCAGGGCGGAGGACCGCGGGTGCGCAGCGGGGCGCGGACCGCGCCGCGCCCGAGCGGGGGACCGACGCCCGCTCCGCTCCGCTCCGCTCCGCTCCGCAGCCCTGCGCGGGGCAGCGGCGGGCAGCGGGCGGCGGCGGCCGGGCAGAGGCGCGCCGCCGCGCTCGGAGGTACGGTGCGATTTAAGGTGGTCGGGAGGAGATGGTGGCGGCCGCCGGTCCCTCGCCCCGGGAGACCCGGCAAACGTGCGGAAAATCAGGCCGAGGAACGGGGAGAGTTTGGGAAATTCCACCCCCCACCCCCCCTTCCCCGCGTCCACTCCCCGCCTAGTCCTTCCAGGCGAGTCCTCTTCTCGCACTGAAGGTGGGGCTTAAATGTATTAATATTAAAAAAGCGCTGTTGACCTATATTTGGAGGAAACCCATTTCCAGTGTCTAGATTGCATGTAGTTTCAGAAACTCCGGGATTGGCAGAGCAATTGACTTCACCGAGCTCTCTCTTGAGCGTGAATAATAATTACGAGGTGACTCTCGGAGAGGTTCTCTCTCCTTTTTTTCTTTTTTCTTTTTTCTTTTTTTTTTTTTTGCATAAAATGGTTCCGCAATCTGATTCCACCCGAGATCCAATATTTACCCAGTTGTAAACCTTGTGCCATCAGATTTTTTAAAAGAGAAGGTGATGCAATGCCGATAAGTTGCAAGTCCCTCCCCTATGAAGTACCAGAGCATTGGTGGCGAGCATCCTTAAAGAAATATCAATATATTTACGCTCTGATGGGCACAATTGCAAATGATGGTATTGCAATACGAGCTATATAATACGGAATCAGGAGAGGAATGGTCGATCCGGCTTCAGCTGCCTTTTGTGAGTGCACGACTGCATGCCTACTAAATTTAGAATACGCTCGCGAGGAAAAAAATAATAATAATGAAGGCTAAAATGAAATGAAGCAAAAAAAGAAAAAAAGAAAGGAATGAAATAAAATCTCTCTAAAAAAATCAAGTCAGCAGGCGTAGCAACCGAGGACTGCGTTTGTAATAATGAGTGAGTGGCCTGGCGGTCACTATACACTTGGGGTCCTCTGAGCTGTATGCAATTCGTTTGATCAAAGTGCATCCTTGGGGACAAATGCAAACAGCAATCTCTAACCAAGTTACAGGGAACGCCATGGCACGCTCATGACTGTAAGTATCACACAGATTCCCCCACCAAATATCTAGACAGCTCCAGCTCCAGCCCCTGCTAACTTGTCTGGATAGATGGTATTTACATTCAATGGGGGAAACTAGCCGAGTTTGGAGGGGCGGGGGGAGGAGGGGGAGAGGGAAAGGGGGGGCTTTCAAAAATACTAAGACAGATGCGTCCTTTAGGATTGCTCAGAGAGGTTAACAAACACAAATACAGGTATCTCTGTGGCTCTACCTGAGTCATCAGTCTGTCAGCTCCCGTGTTCTCTTCATCCTTAAAAATAATGTCAGGGTTGTAATTTGGGGTTAGTTCTTTAAATCTCTCGGAGTTTCTTGTGATCTTCCCTTCATATCTTCCACTGGCCCCTAGGGTCTTCTCTGCCACATTGGGAATAAACTGCTTATAGGCTAAAGGGGTCAGCTTTTTGGGGTGTCTCCTTTTTCCAATGCCCCTGCCTGGTCCACAAGTCAGCCCAGAGGAGACTAAAAGAGCGCAGATGAAGCCCACCAAGAGAATTCTTGTCAACAGCAGCATTTCGTCCATTGAATCCAATTACTTCAAAGCTCTCTGTGCCTATCCCTGGCTGTCTCTCTAGAGCTCTCTCTCCTCCTATGTCCTTGTCTGCTTTCTGAATCGTATACTATCCACCGATCCCTAGCAAGACAGGTGCTGGAATGGCAGGCTTTAGGTCGCTGATAACGGAACACATCGGAGTTTGGTCGGGAGACAGCAATCGAGAGACAAAAAAAGGGTCTGAATTTAATGGTAGCAAAGCAAGACGCTTGTGAGAGGAGTCTGCCTTTAGTTCTATATTATAGCTGCCAGGGCCGAGAGCTGATTGGCCAAGGCGAGACAAGCTTGTCTTCTGATGTTTTAACCCTCAAAAAGGCAACAAATTCTTGAAAGATTTTTTTTTTTTTTCCTTTTACCTGAAGGGCTTGGAGCTGAGAGGGGTGGAGATCGCGCTTTCTTGGGATAACATCAATTACACGCTGGGTTTTTTTTTTTTTTTTTTTCAAAAACTTTCTTGGCAGAATGGTACATTTGTCAGCAAGAGGAACAGATGCCTCTGTGAAAGAGGAAAAAAAATAATAAATAAGATTAGCAGGCTGCCTCAGTGCAAGTCAAGTTTCTAAGGGCAGTTGCGGTTAAATAAAGTGCCGAATTATCGGGGAGCCGTGCAAATAGAAACCTATCGGGGAAATATTAACGCCCGGGGGGGGGGGGGGGGATGCCATTTCAGAGCGCACCCACCTAAGTGGCTTTGTAACAGGTTTCTTCCCCCTGAAAAGGAAGACTGCTCCCCCTCCTAAAGACATACATTTTTAAACACGCTCGCCTTTTAGCTGATAAATGACTACTTTAAAGGCAGAAAGAAGTAAGTCTGATGCGAGGCGGCAGTTGTATGAAGTTAGCGTCTCGGACTTCTGTATCACACAACTGCGATGTGGAGAGATCTAAATGGCACTTCATTTTCTTTTTCTTTTTCTTTTTCTTTTTTTTTTTTTTAATAAACCCAGGACTATCGCCCAGCTTAAAATAACGTTGTATCTTCAGAAGTGCATGAAAAGTCAACTGATTAAAAATAGATGGTCTCCCGAGCAGGCTGGGGCTATATTCTTTGTTTCTTTGGTCGAAGGCGAAGAGGAGCATTTTCGACTCTTACACCTCCTTGCGGGGTGTCATTAAGTTTTTAAGAAAAGCATAGTGTTGAAAGCATCCGCAAATACAATTATCAGGGATCGATCCAAGCAAAGTGAATGGGAAGGGGATAAGTTTAATGTTAAATTAATTGTTATCTCATGCAGCGTGGCAAGTGATGTCTTTATCCCGATCTCCAAAAGCAACTAATCAGACAAAGGTGTTGAGAGACGAGCAAAATCGCAGAGATGGGGCTGATAGAGCAGGTTAGACAGAAAAGCAGGGTCCCATATGAACAAACACTTCTCTGCCTGTAAAGAGCTCATTTACTTTTGCTCCTAAGAAAATACAGCTTGTCCTAGGATCTAGAAACTTTCGGGAGTTTTTTAGGAGTTCTAAAAAATGCCAGGACGACGTGCTGAAGTAATTCAAAGTCCACGCGCTCAGAAAAACAAAAAAAATCAACTTTATTTCAGTTTTTTTTTCTCTTTTAAAAAAGCTCTTTGGGGCGAGCAATTATATGGGAGTTTTCCCGTCTGTGACATCGAGCTGAGTCGTAATCAACTTAAACCATGTGAAAATGGACTTTAAAATTAGTTTGTAAGTGGTAAAAAAGTTGTATATCCGTAAACTGTAACAAGCAGGGCAGCACGGGTTTTCAAGGGACAAAGTGGTCTCTTTACGTAAACTTTAGAAAAAAGCCGAAAGAAGTGATCCGAAGCTCTCACACCGACTCTAACTGGGGCTCTTCCCTCTTCTTTAGCCTATACTTTTCTTCTGTTATTTATACTTCTTTGAAGAGTTTCAGTGAATCATTGATTCCTCTTTCCTCACTTTAAATTTAGGAGTTTTGACTTGGGAATGGGTAAAAAGTTAGAAAGTCAGCAGCTTGTCTTCCAGGTTTTTATCAACCAACTTAGTTGCAGAAACAAGTTGTCTAACAGCTAAATACCTGGTTCATGCTATTAAAAAACAAACTGAAGTTTTATCTCCCCGTCTGCGTGCATGTGAGAAGACAGATACAAGGAATATATAATTTATACAAAAGAGGGTATGTTCTTTTGATGTGGTTGCTTAAACAGCATGACTTGATATAACAGTTGATTAAACAGTGCCAAGGAATAAGAGCTATTCTTAATGGTGTGGGATACTGCAAATCTTTTATCACCCCTCTTACCTTGTCCCCCTCCCCAAGGAAAGATGATCGATATCCCAGGCACTAGACGGGTGGACATCGCAATGAAGAAGTATAGAGAATAAGGACAAACTCCCTCATTATCAGATTGCCATATGTACAAAGCAGTCACCCAAAGATTAACAGGAAAGGAAAGGCAAAGAAGGAATTAATTAAATGCAAGTAATAAATGCGCGGGGAGGGGGGGGGAAAGGGAGAAATCAAGAAAAGTTGTAACTGTGGGAAGCTTGAAATCACCCTCCTATCAAATTAGATGTGAAAGAAAGCAGAGCTGGGGGGTGCGGGGAGGCTCTGCTCAGTTTCAGCGCAGGCTGGAGCTGGCCGCGGCCCCGCCGGGACCCGGGCGGGGGGAGCCGGGGGGGGCCGGGGGGGGCCGGGGGGAGCCGGGGGAGCCGGGGGGAGCCGGGGGAGCCGGGCCGCCGCTCCCGCCCGCCCGCCCCGCCGCTCCCCGGGCCTCCGGGATGCGCCTGCCTCTCCTACCCACGTTAAGCTCTTCTTTTTCTTCTTTTTTCTTTCAATGCCAAAAAAACCCAACAAAAAGACCCCAAAGCAAGTCCCCCCAAACTCACACCAGCGGGTAAAGGCACGGGAGCGCGTTCCCCTCCGACGGGAGTCCTGTCCCTGGCACCGCCGGCCGCGCACACCCACCCGCCCCAGCCCAGCGCTGCTGGAGGGAGCATCGGTGCCCGACCTACACCCATCCCTGCCCGCACTCCCCTTTTAACAGCAACAACAGCAAAAACCCCAAACCAAGCAACAACAACAGCCACCGCTCGGGCTCTGGTGCCTTCTTCAGAGGGATTAATCCCTTGGTTGTGGATTCTAAAAGTCGATGTTGCGTCTCGCTGTCCCCCAAACCTGCAGGCCGCTCTTTTGCTCCCTGGGGAGGGAGGCTGGGGCTGTCCCAGTCCTCTGAGGGGACCTCCGCACCCCTCTGCCCATGCCACCACCAACCAAAGCTGCTGCCCACCCCCCATGGGGAGCAGCCCCCAGGGTCCCTTCAGGGCTGCCCAGGGTGAGGGTACCGGGGAAGGCCCCCGAGTGCAGACTCACTTGCTCCACCACCCCTGCCTGCACAGCTGGGTTCCTCATGGAGCTGCCGCCGGGCTCCCTGTCGGGCTCCAAAGCCCTGGTGGGGTGGTGGGGATCCCCTTGGGTCATCTGGACCCCTGGTCCTCCTGGGTGCAGCAAGCACCACAGTCCCAGGAGCATCTACCACTGACCCCACGGAGCCCTATTTTTCTTGCACTTGTGCAAGCATCCACCACAGCCCCATGGTCCAGCTTTCCTCGCTGACGTACGGGCTCTTCCAGCGGCTCTGCCAAATCCCGTGGCAGCTCCAAAGCTTCCCTCACCCAGCGGGGTCATCCTTGGGGCCATGGGGCCACAGTGGGCCATCCCCATGGGGCCCAGGCTGAGGAGGGGTGGCAGTGGGTGCACCCCAGCCCAGGCCAAGTTATTTGAGCATCTCAGTTATCATTTATCTTCTTCTTCTTCTTCTTTTTTTTTTTTTTTTTTTAATGTGGACTTGCTGCCTGCTATTTGCTCTGCATAAAGCCAGGGAAGGGTTCAGACCGCACAAGAGCGGTTGCTCATTGGCCATTTTAACCTCCCTGAGTTTTCTTGTGCCAATATATTTTGGTTGATGAATCCCAAAATACAGGATGTTTCCCTTAGAAAACTGGAGAGGCAAATGTTTGTGTAGATTTTAACTGTGTCTTAATTACTTACTACCCTTAAGAGCCACTGTTTGTGCTCGCCCTTAATACACAATTTTTTAATAAATTATCCATTTTTAGAGTGTTAAAGCTTCATTCTCATAGCCTCTTTGCACCTGTGATGTTTCCCAAGAAATTTGGGACCGAAGCTATCATTGACAGAGAAGTAAAACATGATGAACTTCAGTGAAACCAGAGGTTATGCTAGAGTAAAGCTGGTGTAAATGGAAGGAGACTCAGGCTTTTCATCTGAAGCTTTGTTTGTTTCTTTTATACACTTCACCCTCCTTCATGAAGATGTTGAACTATTTTATTTAAAGGAATTGCTACACATCCCTTGTTGCCTATCCTGGTGGTATTCCAACATCTATCTTGAAAATCAACTTAGAAATTTCAGTTCAGAATTACAGGCTAGCTGGCAACTCTACCTTTACAGTGACAAGCAGAACAGGTCTTATTCCTTGGAATTTCCTTCCAAAAACCCCAAACCTCTGGCACCGATAAGAAAAATTAAGCTCATAGTTTTCCAGCCATTTTGGTTTGTCAGCAAAATTCAGGGAGTGATGCAGCTGAAGCCTGGTATCTGTTTCGATACGCCCTTAGCCTGGCAATAGTCTATACGCATTTCTGCTACAGGAAAAAAATATTCTGTGCATATGGAGAGGCAGAAAATGGTTGCTTTCCAGAATAACAGTGTCTGCGTGCATTGATTCTGCAGTTCTCATATCTCTCTGTTGTGGATTAATGCTCATCATTGGCTTGAATATGGTCAATAAAGCCTTTCATCACACACGCAAAAAATAATGTAGGCAGCATGATTCATAAGACATTGTTACCTATGTTTCATGTGTATATTTGCTGTTAACCCAAACTTTAAAGCAGAGTTTCCAACAGGATTCATATGTCCTCAGCAGGGCAATACATAGTGCCTGATTTTGTAGAGAAACCCTTAGATTTCTCTTTCAGGTCTTTTCGCTTCTCCTTGAATAACCCAACATTTTCCCGTATTAAAGCCCCAGCTAGGAAGGACTACCACTTCATTTTTCCTTCCCGGTTTGTGATCTGCATCCCTTTTCAGCCACTTCCTTCTGGTCGTGACTAGGGAAAATCCCAACCGAGATGCTCCTGTCCACACAGGGAGGGTGGGAGGGAAGCAGCCACTAGGGGAGCTCCATGTTGGGAGTAACCTCCGAGCATCTTCCTCACAGCTTACACAGCTTTCTGCAGTCCCCAGGAGTGGAAGTTTGAAAGCAGGTGTTAGGTTTAAAAAAAAAGCAGCAACAAACCAAATGGACAGGTTTTGGAGCTTTATCATTTTCATAGCAGGCAATTTTATAACCAAGCCTTTGAAAGTTATTTTCTTGTCCCTCTGTACATTGAATTGTGATGTGTCCGTATATGTGTGTGTGTGAGCTTATCCAAGTGCACGGAGGCGAGAAGTAACCACGGCACATATTTCTTAAGGTTCTGATGACCCATCAAATTAAGAGATATTGAAATGTAGCTGTTTAAGCACCAGCCGTGAGTACAAGACTATCCAACGTTTAGTCCTGGTTGTAACGCTGACTTGCTTTCCTGGTCATTGGCAGGGGACTTAGATCCGATGTTTGCATCATATAAACATTGCTAAGAATAAACCTTCAAAAGAAACCATATAATTTTCTTCTTGTTGTTGTTATAAAAATTATTCACTGGCGTATTAATGGTTAGTATGTTAATTTGGGTTTTGGTTGTTTATCTAAGGAATTTATCTGGGCAACTGAGTCAATGATCATTAGAGGCCGTGGGTGTACGAAGAGCCAAAATAGTTTTTTTTCCCATGCAGATCAATTCTGGCAGGTTCTTACTTGGCTGTCTTGGTGTCTCACCTATTCTCAGATGTATCTCTGAGTATGAAGAAGTTATTTATTTTAACAGGCTTGCTCTCATTGCTTTCGCTGCTGAGGATAATTGAAGCTAATACGAGTGTGTAAGTTTAACATAAAAAAAAAGAGCCTGTGATGTTTGATATATAACAATACTCTCCACAAATGGTTAATGGAAGAATTACCTTTCAGCAAGATCTATATTTTAAGGTACTGTTTTCTGTCCAGAAAAAAAAAAAAATGCAGATACATAAACAGCATTGCGAAATGCAAGTAACGCTAGCTGCCTGACTTGCACTGCTCTTGCATTTGAGGGGAAAAGTGCAGAGTCATATTTTGGAATATCAAGTGATAATACATCTCTCGGTCTGTATGATATGACAGCCAGACAGGGGATGCTAAGAGAAACCTGAAGGCATGAGATAAATTCAAACTTAACTTGCTGGCTCTTGCAGTGTGAGGTTGGCTTGCCCAAAGTACACAAACCAACAGACTGGATCAAGGCTCTCTGTTTGGGCAGAGAGCAGAAACAAAGCTTGCCCTCTAAAGTCCACCTCATAGCCAGAGCCAGCCATGGTAACCACTGTATTCACTGGGCCATGGTAGCAGGAGAGGTATGTGCATGATTGTCTTAGTTTTTCTTGTTTCCTTACATTTGCAGACTATTTTTGAGCATAGTTTACATGTTTTCTTTCTTTTTTTCTGGCATATTTACACCCCAGCTTTTTAAAGTGCTTTGTTCATGCCAGTCAGTTTAGCAATGTGCTTGTTAAAACAGTTCCTAATATATTGTATATGACTGAAAATGACTTAATTGTTCTATTTCTTTCTGACCCCAATAAAAAATGTCCGTGATATTGTTTGAGTCGCTTTCTGTTCACAAGCGCCTACATATATGTCACCGGGTGACTTTGAAACACTTCTTAGAGACATCAATTCAATTGCTCTTATTTATTTATTTAGATTTGTAATAATGACAGTAAATGGCCATCTGAATCAATCTGGGCACTTTGCAGTCATTAATACTGCAGCATCGATATCACATAACACAATTATAGTGCAATAAATTACCCATATGCCTCATCTGTTGCCCAACCAAAATGAGAGCTCCCCGTATCTACCACATTGCTCATTTATGTCCTTTGCCTCTAAAACACCTTGATAGAGGAAAAAAGGGCTCTGAAATGTTCCTGAAAGCTTGACAAAACCCTGTCTTTTCCAAGCAAAGAAGCAGATCTGAGAGCTCAGGAAATTACGTGTGGGATGCTCCATCAGCTAATATGTCCTCCTGAACGGAAAAGGGCCCAATCCTCTGCAGAGTCAACTGATGAAGTTACTTATATTAACATCAGAAAACCTCAGAAGGATGTCTTTCATCCGTCACATCTGCAGCTGGATTGTGTGACAGTTCAGGAAGTCTTTTGGACACTCATCTCAAGCCATGCGGGGCTTTCTAAGCTAAAACTAAAGCCTTGAATTTTGTGTAGAAACACGTGCAAACCAAGTCACTAATAACAGTTGTGAAATCCGTGTGAAGCCAAAACTAGAAGCAGGCTGCCACACTCAGCATCATCTTCAGTGTTTGGGTTGTTTTCAGAAATAATGTAACAAAATGCCCATTTCAGCAGCTTAATCTTCGTGTATGGAAGGACTGGGTAACTGCAGAAAGATTTGCATCTAAACCCCACCATCCTCTGACACGTGATGATGTAAGGAACTCTTTAGTGCAGCTTCGTTCTGGGCATGCAGTAGCAGCATCGATCATTTTTACCTCAAATGGCTTTCTGAAGCATCTTTCCTGGGCGGCCAGAGGGAGGGAGGGTTCCTGGGTGCAAAGGGTCCTTTGTTCAACCACAAAGCTCTGTGCTCCCATGCCGTTGTGTCATGGGCTGGAAGGGATCTTTCCCCAGGGAAAGGGTTCTTTCTGCTGAAGGTGAACCAATAATTTTGCAAAAGGAGTAGCTTGAAACCTCAGTAATCCCTGGATTCAAGAAATTGGAATCCTTTTCCAATTTCCCACAGGATCCCCTTAGAAAACCTATTAGGATGGCAGACTTGACCCTGGTAGGCCTTGATTCAAAGTCCTCTGGATTCAGACAGAGCCTTTCTGTTGTTTTCAGTGGGTTTTGCATCACTTTGATGTTAAGTCCATTACATTTGTGTTGCTCAGAGCAAACTGCTCTTGGTGCTGTTAACAATTCCTCAGATTCATACATAAAAGCAGAGAGGTAACACAATGGTTTCATAGCATCAAAGTAGCATGCCCTGCTCCATTCCCCGGTGAGATTTCCTTGGGTAACTCAACAAGCAACTCTACAGGGTAACAAACTGTATTAACTATTCATGCTAGACAGTTATGTCTCCTTCACAACTGCGGCAGTACTGCCCAAATCTGCTGTAACGTGACAACTAATCTATTGGTCAAATTTGTTTGTAGAATTAATCAATTTCAATCAGTAATTGCCTTTGGGCAATAGTTCAATTATGCCCTCATCTTCTGGCTCTCACTACCGTAAAAATAGCTAAGTAAGTTTTGAAGAGTAATACACCTCACTAATGCTCAGAATCAGACAGTGTTGATGTTGATGCTTATTTTATTCATAAAACCATGTTTTCTGCACATGGCTTCTCTCTGGGCATGGAGTAACTAGTAACTAATGCATTGACAACACTGTAGTGTACCCAGCTATATGTAAAAATAACGTTAATGACCAAAGAAGGCCACTTCTGAGGAGTATGATGTATCTCTCACTCCAATGCTGAAGTTATGAGAACTTAGCATCTCTTAAGGTTCAAACAAAAGAAACTGTTTTTCTTTTCATTTCAGCTTTTCTCTGTGTATATTTTTCTATATAGAAGAAAAAAATTAAATTTGCTGGAAGTGCAGCGTTTTCTTCATAAGAAAAAAACACATTCTTGAAATATTCATAATAAAAAACAAACCAAAAACCCCACACTCTATTACTTCACTCAGCCTTCCTTTTGGAGAGCAAAATAAATCATAATTTATGCATGGAGGCTTGAAAATCAAAATAGTCACAAAGTAGCATAAGGGCAGCTTGACAAAATAAGGCACAGACCGTAGACTAGAAAATAAACCACCATGTAAACAAGGTAAGTGACACAGACAATTGGGCACTGAGAGCTTAGTGATTTTTGAGACAGGGGAAAACATTTCACTGATATAACCTAAGGGAATTTTGAAATCACTCCAAAATGCACTACCTGAAGACAGGCAATTTTTGGAATGCGTTCATATTATGTCATTATATCTAAATATGCTGAGCAAAGAGCAGGATAATATTTCCCCTTCCTCGATGTTGTTAAAATGAATTCACTTTGGGGCAAAATTACGCAGCTTTAATCAGTATTTTTTTGCCATTAGTATCCAGTTGAGTCCCAAGGCAAGTCAAGTAGGCTGCAGACATTGGTGCAGCTTGATATTGCTATTTTTATTCATTCTGTTTATTGTGGCAAAGCTTAGAAGCCAAGAGAGAATCAAGCACCATTTTACCAGGCTCTGCCCAAACTAATCCAAGAAGGTCTCTTCTCAAAGAACCTACCCTTTTATTTGTACTGTTTGTACTTTACTTTATCTGCGTTAAGACCCATTGAAGTAAGAGGAACAATTCACAGAATGAGGCATATTAAGATTTCCAGTCTGACGCAGCAAAATGAAACTTCATAAAAGTTGTCAGCTGCTGTTAATAGGACGTAGTGTGAGAAATACCTCACTTGCCTTGGCTGAAGGTCTCATCCATACATTTTAAAGCTTTCTGGCCAACCTCATCTCTAGATATTGCTGAGGCAATTATATTCAGAGTGTTTCTAAAAGGACTGGATACTTACATAATTGGAGTATCTATGCTGAGTAGACAGTTTTAAATGATGTGCGAGCTTTAGTAATTTTTGACAGAAAGTTCCATTTATTTTCTGGAGCCAGGAGGAAACTCTCTCTTTAAACACATTGTCGTGTAAATACCCATTTTGAGGGTCAGCCAACAGTAGTCACTGGGCCTGGCTGGAGCCAAGGAGGGAAGGTTTTAAAGACCCCTGGGGATTTGGTAGCACAGAAGCCCTTCTGAAGGAATGACTTGTGTATCTGCAAGTTCCAGCACAAGGTTGAATTGCAAAAGCTTCACAAGTGACTTCACAGTGACTGTCCGAGGGGGTATCCTCACTCATGGCGAATGTGTGAGAAGAGGTTTATGGGACAGTCTAAGGAAGCTCATGTTGCTTGGTGGGTGCAGTAAGCTAGAAGAGCATGCGTGGCTAGTTGTGGTAGGTGAGCTGCAGCGTGGTAACTAACTCAGCCTTGTCAACACAGTACTTTTTTGAATCCTACAGATCCATAAGTGGCTTTTGAAAATGTCACTTAGGTATGAAAATGTTGTCCAAGCTGTTCAGTGAACCAAGAATCAGACTGCGGATGGCAAGTCTTCTATGGAGGAAGGAAGCAAAAGAAACCCCCCCGCCTTTCTTCCTTCAAGTCACAAACACCACATAGAGAATGGATATCTTTAATTTGTATTGCCATTTTCTAATCTGACATCTTGAAGTTCATTATGTTAAATTATATTTTCACTAGAAATAAGGATTATTTCAAGCTGTGCTTATAAGATATTATCAGCTTCCAAAAAACGCCTGCTAAGATCTTAGTCTTCTGTACATGACAGCCACCTAGAAAAACAAGATTTTTTTTTAATGTTCTTGCACTGTACACTTTTTATTTCCTGTTTAATGCATTTATTATACATTAACATAATTACTTTAATTTATTACCTTAGTAAATGTCAGATCCATAAGAAGATGTCAGCGTACTACGTGCATTACACTGCACTCATTCTGTTTAACAAAGAGCCTCGAACAAATGATCAAACTAAGCATCAAGTTTCTACTTTTTGTAGGCATTTTTGAGCGAGTATTGTGCAATAAAATATGCACTTGTAATTAAATTCTGACTTTGTTTATACCTACGTTCTTCTGTTAGGATCCATGCAGTCTGAGACCTGCAAAGCCATGTCCAGCTGGCTGGGATGCTGGAAAGCCCCGTGCTGCTATTTCTAACTGTAGTACTTTTAATATATAAAATGACTCTCACAGCCTGAATTTAAGGACAGGGTTTTTTTCTTTCTTTTTTCCTGTTTTTTTTCCTAAAGTTCATAAATATTACAACCCTCAAATTTGCTATTTAATCGCCCCCCAAGATTCTGGTTAGCACAATTATGGCATAGAATCAGAAAGGATCCCAAGAAGTTTATCTAGCTTTACTTCTCATGACAGATCAGGATCACCTATTTACACCTATAGATGCCTTCACTACTAAACATGCAGCTTTTGGAACAAGTGCATGTTAGAGGCACTGGCTACAACACTATGCATCTTCTGTTGTGATTCATGGAGAGACAAATGGAACAACCCCTTTCAGCCCTTTTGCAGATTCCCCAGCAGCAGGTACTTCATAGGTAAGTGCTGACCATGCACTCTTCTTAGAGGAGGGCTGAAGTGTTCTTCTATATCCTCCTCAAACTCCTTGACCTTTTTATGCAATCTTTTTTCCCTTAAGGAAGATACGTAGCTTCCTGTTGAGGATTATATACTTCGATATTTTTCAAAAGAATGTATTGTGAACACTGTTCCTGATCTGCATTGGCAGAGTTCACTGGAATGACTCCATAGAAGTCATGTTTAGTTCATATACCGTCAATAATTATAAAAGTAATATGCTAACCTGGCATATTCACATACCATATAATTTCAAAGATTTACCTCTGATTATGTTAGTGCAGCGCATTGACAGGTTCTAGGAAGGCAGAGTTCTTCTCGACAAAATGTTTGTACTGTGTATTTCCATAACACATCACAATGAATTTGGAGAGGCCCTCTTAAAACAATGCATAGTGTCAGAGATCTATACTACAATATTTAAGATGTGTTAAGTTATGCCTGCTTTGGATTTTCCATAGAATGTCTGCAAAACAAAAAAGTGTTAGGGGTTGAGATCAAAGGAGAAGAAAGCTGTCAGGATATCTGTTGTCTCCAGAATGGAGAGAAAACACAGTGTTTTCTTCACGCTGCTCACCGCACTGTGGGGAGAGTGCTTTGTGTGAAGGATGTCTGCTGAACTTAGGGACACTTCTCTGTACTCACCTGTTTGACTAGGACTCTGTTAGACCAGATTTTCTATATGTGCACAGACCATAGAATGCCCCCATGAGGGTTATTGGAGCCTGTTCAGGACACTGGTTGAGAGGGTCCCTTGGGAGATGGTCCTGAAGGGCAAAGGGGTCCAGGAAGGCCGGACCTTCTTCAAGAAGGAAATCTTAAAGGTGCAGGAGCAGGCAGTCCCCATGTGCCGTAAGAAGAGCCAGTGGGGAAGACGACTGGCCTGGCTGAACAAGGAGCTTTTGCTGGGACTCAGGGAAAAAAAGGAGAGTTTATCACCTTTGGAAGAAGGGGCAGGCAACTGAAGAAGAATACAAGGACCTCGTTAGGTCATGCAGAGAGGGAATTAGGAAGGCAAAAGCCCAGCTAGGGCTCAATCTGGCCACGGTCATAAGGGATAACAAAAAATGCTTCTATAAATACATTAACAACAAGAAGAGAGCCAAGGAGAATCTCCATCCTTTACTGGATGCGGGGGGGAACGTCGGCACAAAGGATGAGGAAAAGGCTGAGGTACTTAATGCCTTCTTTGCCTCAGTCTTTAACAGCCACACCAGGTATCCTCAGGGTATTCAACTCCCTGAGCTGGAAGACAAGGATGGAGAGCAAAATAGGCTCCCCATGATCCAGGAGGAAGCAGTTAACGACCTGCTATGCCAGCTGGACACTCACAAGTCTATGGGGCCTGATGGCATCCACCCAAGGGTGCTAAGGAAGCTGGTGGAGGAGCTTGCCAAGCCATTCTCCATCATTTATCAACAGTCCTGGTTAATAGGGGTGGTCCTGGATGACTGGAGGCTTGCCAACGTGACACCCATCTACAAGAAGGGCCAGAAGGAGGATCTGGGGAGCTACAGGCCTGTCAGCCTGACTTCTGTGCCAGGGAAGGTTATGGAGAGGTTCATCTTGAGGGCGCTCACAGGGCACGTGCAGGACAACCAAGGGATCAGGCCCAGCCAGCATGGGTTCATGAAGGGCAGGTCCTGCTTGACCGACCTGATCTCCTTCTGTGACCAGGTGACCCACCCAGTGGATGAGGGGAAGGCTGTCGATCTTGTCTACCTGGACCTTAGTAAAGCCTTCAACACTGTCTCCCACAGTATTCTCCTGGAGAAGCTGGCAAATCGTGGTTTAGACAGGTGCACTCTTTGCTGGGTAAAAAACCGGCTGGATGGCCGAGCCCAGAGAGTCATGGTGAATGGGGTGAAATCCAGTTGGTGGCCGGTCACAAGCGGAGTCTCCCAGGGCTCAGTTTTGGGGCTGGTATTGTTTAATATCTTTATCAATGATATGGACGAGGGGATTGAGTGCTCCCTCAGCAAGTTTGCAGATGACACCAAGTTGGGCGGGAGTGTTGATCTGCTCGAGGGTCGGAAGGCTCTGCAGAGGGATCTGGACAGGCTGGATGGATGGGCCGAGGCCAACTGTATGAGGTTCAACAAGGCCAAGTGCCGGGTCCTGCACTTTGGCCACAACAATCCCAGGCAACGCTACAGGCTTGGGGAAGAGTGGCTGGAAAGCTGCCTGGCGTAAAAGGACCTGGGGGTGTTGGTCGACAGCCGGCTGAATATGAGCCAGCAGTGTGCCCAGGTGGCCAAGAAGGCCAACGGCATCCTGGCCTGTATCAGAAATGGTGTGGCCAGCAGGAGTAGGGAGGTGATCGTGCCCCTGTACTCGGCGCTGGTGAGGCCGCACCTCGAATCCTGTGTTCAGTTTTGGGCCCCTCACTACAAGAAGGACATTGAGGTGCTGGAGTGTGTCCAGAGAAGGGCGACGAAGCTGGTGAGGGGTCTGGAGCACAAGTCTTATGAGGAGTGGCTGAGGGAACTGGGGTTGTTCAGTCTGCAGAAGAGGAGGCTGAGGGGAGACCTTATCGCTCTCTACAATTACCTGAAAGGGGGTTGCAGAGAGGTGGGTGTTGGCCTCTTCTCCCAAGTGACTAGCGACAGGACAAGAGGAAATGGCCTCAAGTTGCGCCAGGGGAGGTTCAGGCTGGGTATTAGGAAAAATTTCTTTACTGAGAGAGTGGTGAAACACTGGAATAAGCTGCCCAGGGAAGTGGTGGAGTCACCATCACTGGAGGTGTTCAAGGAATGTGTGGACGTAGCACTGTGGGACATGGTTTAATGGGCATGGTGGTGTTGGGTTGATGGTTGGAGTTGATGATCTTACAGGTCTTTTCCAACATTAGTGATTCTGTGATTCTGTAATATTGTTTATGAGAGATCATAAATATTTCCTCTCCAATGAACTTAATTTATTTTTGCATCTGACAAAGTTTCCAGAACAAAAATATAAATTTTCTAAAATGCAGACCTCAGCTCCAAAGACCTATTTCTAAGCAGCAAAGCAATAGATATTTTTGCACAAAATCTGCAGATCTTTTTCTTGACGTAAAAATCCAACAATTTTTCTCTGATCATTTTTTAAAAAATAATGTTTAAAATGGTTCTGAGGGAAAAAAAAATTAAATTAATAACTTAATCTCCAATCCTTCCTCTCTCAGTTTGTTATTGGAATGACTGAAATCTCCCAATCCATTGCATTTTAGACAAGACAATTTGCACCTATTAGGTGCCAGCTAGCGGCCAACTTCCATCCAGTGCTTGGGGTGCTGCTACCAGTTCTCCCAGCTCTGATCACCACTGGGTTTCTCTCCTTCACCATGGTTCCTGGAGCAACAGAGGCCTGCAGGTAACAACCTTTGCCACAGACACCTTTGTGGATGATTTTTCATGTACTCATGAATGGAAATATACGTTTTCAACTTATTTTTTTCTGAGAACTCTGTTACGTTCTTCTTTTCTGAGAAATGCACAGGATTTGAACTTCAAGACATTCAAAGAAGTAATATGTTCAAAATAGCATGTCTGGCTTTTCCTTTCAGAATGGTAAATTTTACTTACTCTGTCTCAGTTGAAGACTGAAAAGGAGCATTTTTCCCTGCTATATAAGAACATTTTCACCATTTGTAAACCATCAACTACCAGACTGTGAAGGACCTCAGTTAGTTAGGATGGTATTTGGTACAAAGGTGTAGTTTTTATTTCGGATTGGGGTCCTGTATCCTCTTTTGATCAGAGACTAAAAACAGAGCAGTTCAACCTTGCAAATGTCTGTTGCATGATCTAAGTGCTGTGGAAGGGTGTGGCTTGGCTCAGAGGAGGCCCCTATCCCTCGGCGGACAGAGAACAAGGCACAGGTGGCAGTGGCCTGTGGGATCTTTTCCCAGGTAGCTAAGTTGGATTTACTTGGCCTCCTGACATCAGCTAAAATTTTCATTACGTCTTCACAACCTCATTTTGAGGCCAGTCATGGAACAAGTCTGCAGAAGAGGAGGCTGAGGGGAGACCTTATCGCTCTCCACAATTACCTGAAAGGGGGTTGCAGAGAGGTGGGTGTTGGTCTCTTCTCCCAAGTGACAAGAGATAGGACAAGAGGAAATGGCCTCAAGTTGCGCCAGGGGAGGTTCAGGCTGGGTATTAGGAAAAATTTCTTTACTGAGAGAGTGGTGAAACACTGGAACAGGCTGCCCAGGGAAGTGGTGGAGTCACCATCACTGGAGGTGTTCAACGAATGTGTGGATGTGGCATTGTGTGACGTGGTTTAGTGGGCATGGTGGTGTTGGGTTGATGGTTGGAGTTGATGATCTTACAGGTCTTTTCCAACCGTAGTGATTCTGTGATCCTGTGAAGAGAATATCACTGAGAATGCGTTGTGGGTAACCTGTTTTCATGCTTTCATCTTCTTTCTGCTGGGATCTCTCGATGCATCCAGGATCCAAGGAGGTGTGCTGGAAGATACCTCTGTTACTTCCACAATTTGTGAGCTTAGTGTTACAAAGTGAGGTGTCCTGGGCTTTCTTCAGTGGATTTTTGAGGTAAAAGAGACTCACACAAATTAGTAAAGCATACATTATGATGAATGCCCACCACGTCTTTGGAACCTATTCTTAGTTACATCCTCTGTGCGAGTGCTTCAAGCACCTTCAAGTTTCAGGTGAATGCTAAGACTAATTAAAGATAGTTATCTTGGTGCTATATCTTTTGAGTAAGGTACAGTAGAACCAACCTTTGCAGGAGGTTTCCAGTAGACCTGGGTCATTAGTTTTCAGTCACAAGTGGCTAGCAGCTATGAGGTCTTTCTCTAAGCAGAGACTGTTAGTCATGTCAGATTTTATTCGTTTTGTGATGTGGATAAGCACCCAAAAAGTAACAGGCTGAGACCAATAAAGTAATTTCATTTTTAAGATGTAGCAGATTCGAACGTGGCTTTTATACTGAAATCCCAGGGTTCAAACCAGCTGGTTTCACCACATTCTTGGTGCTGCCCCCTCCTTTAACCCACAGTAGCAGAATCACATGTAACAATTTATGAGCTCGTGTTCTCCCAAGAGCTTGTGTTTGTTTGCTTACTGTACCTTTCTATCTATAAAAAAATTAAATAAATATGTTTAAATGAGTCAGTCATTATTGAACTGGGAAGCAGATCTGAGTGTGACAATTAAATGTAACAGGTCCATATTGGGGTAGAGGGAAGTAATGCAAAAAAACCCTAAAAAACTTTAACATTTTCACATGCCAGAAAAACTGGCTTTCATGTACTTTAAATGAAAGAAAGGTAAGACATGTTTGGAAATAAAGCCGTAGCCATCAAATTCACTCTTCAAGTATACTCTGTTACAGCAGCATGATTCCTTTTATGATTGTATCCATCATGCTGTCAAAAAAAGAAATCTTATCTTCACTCATTACTAAATATACAAAGAGCTGGGATTTCCACTTGGCAAATGCTCCTGTTTACCTGAAGGCTCGATTTTACCTGCACTTTGATAAAGTTCATTTGCAGAGATAGACTAAACTTTTTAATCCTTAAACTACTTGAGTTTGTAAACCAAGTTTTGCTCTGAAGTAAGCAGCATGTGCACAAAGTTGCTATTTTCTTTAGCAAAACTAAAGATTTTATTATGGAAGGAAGCCAAAGGGCCCATCTGGATCCGACCTGTCTGAGTTGTGAGTTATAGCTCCTGTTTACAACAGCTCTGCAAAAAGAAGTCTAGGTGAGAATGCCTTCCATAGTCATCTTCAGCCTTGTCTTCTCAAGTTCTTTTTTTTCAGGAAAAGTCTATTGCTAATGGAGACAATCTCTTGGCATCTGTCATCCCTAGAATGCTGAGACCTCTTTAACAGTCTCTCTCATCACCTAAACCTTACAATAGAAATATCAGAAGAACTTTGCCAGTTTAAAAGGCACAGAATCAGGCCCCTCATGTGCCAGATGTGTACTTTCCTTTATGACGAATGTGAACAATCCTCTCGGAACATGTTGATGCAGATGAACTTCCTGAAGTGAAGTATTGCTCCGAGTGCCCTGGATTGCTTCTCTTTCTGTTGCATCCTTTTAAAACTAAAAGAACATTTATTATTATTACTATTATATCTGTTATAATGAAAACAACAAACCATCAATGAAATCATGATCCTATTTTTTTGAGCCACGTTTAAATGTGAAATCACAAACAACTCTCTACCTTGTTATTTAAAAAAATACAACAGGGAAAGGGTGTTACTGTAACTCAAGCGCAGAAGTAATTTGCACAGTGGTAGCAGTGATAATGTTCCCTGTGATTTGGGACTTTACCATCTGCTTTAGTGGTCACTACTGTGTCTGTGTCTCAGGTTGACAGACCTTTATGGCCTGTATTTATCTCTATATCTCTACAACCTCAACTGCAGATCATTTGTTCTGCCTGAAACCTGTGTCCTTTGATTTACAGTCTTGGAGCTATGTGGATATTTTTATTTCTTATTTTTCATTTTAGTATTGCCCACTTCCCTGCAGAATTCAGTCTCTAAACTTCACTCCAAAGCCACCAACTACTACAGCAACCTGGTCCTTCTTTGTCTAACATGGCATTGCACCAACAGCTGCTGCCACTGAGGGCAGTGCTAAAATTCACCTGGATTGAAAAGGAAGAAGAGTTAGATCAACATAAAAAAAATTCCACCTCTTCTTTTTAATACTTCTTTCTTGTCCTTAGTATTAGCTTCTATTATATAACATATATCCTCTATAGCATTCAGTCTCATTCATTTAATGTTCTTAATTCAAGAAGTTAATCCCAGGTCTGGAGCACTCTTTAATGACCGTCTTTCCAAGCAGGTACAGTCTGGCTAATTTAATCACCTGGTTCATTGATTCTTTAAGGTCACTGGCATACCTGTATGAGCAACTCTCATCCACATACTAACCCTTTTGAGTTTTGCCCTCCTATCCTAACCTGATTTCACACGGACTTAATCTATAGGCCAGTTGTTTAACAACAGAGAGGCTTACCTGCAACCAATACTTAGGTATGATGGTACGCTTTTGTACGGTGCTATATCCAAAAGTCAAGAATTCTGATTTGCTTACACATGATTTCTCTGTAGTTATGTAGACTATCTTTAATTAAACAATAGCTTTCTAGGTGTTCCCCTGCTGTGTTCCTGATTAACGTTTCCAGTAACTTCCCAGTTTGTGAAGGAAAATCTGCAATCTGTTATCAATTTTGTACTACCATTGACTGAAATTCTTTTTCTGTAATAAAGCTGGACTTTGCGAACTCTAGAAGATTTTGCTGTGTGACATGTGCGCAGGTGCCCACACACACACACAGAGAATTAAAATCTGCAACTCACTCCCAACTTGTCCCCAGCTACTTGGCAAAGAGAGATCGCATACCTTTATCTTCCTAATGACCTGCAGAACATTGGGTGAATGCTGCAAAACCCATGAAGATTCAAAATATAAGAACAGATATGTATAGCGTATGCTGTGTGTCCCCTTTATGTTCACCCACATATATTCGGTTGATTGTCAGGGAAGGGCATTTCATATAGAAACCCTTGTGGAAAGCTGTGTTTTCCCCACACCTGGCTAATTCCACAGCGAGTGGTATATTTTATACGGGACAGAAGGCAGTTAGAATGATAATATTCAGCAAACTTCTTTTAAGAATCCTGACATGAAGGCACTTAACCCAGGCAAGGATGAGAGGGTACCTTTGTAGCGCTCACACAGAAAATTGCATCATTCTGTTTGAGAGTCAGGGTGGTTTTTGGCAGGTGAGATGGTGCAAGCAGACAGTGCTCGTATTCAAAGGAGCCCCAGCATTTCCAGGTGTTTCCTGGAATAGTGTACTTCTGTCCTTTCCCCACCCCGTGACCCGGAGTGGGTATTGCTCACTCCTGGGCCCTGCTCCTACCTGCCCTGCTGAAGGTTTAAATGAGGAAATTGCCATTACGTAGTTGAGGTGAGAGCTGGTTTTTCTAAAAGGAATGATACTAAAAGTGGCACAATTGCCTCCCAAAATTCAGTAACTTCTCTGTTCTGCTGGGTCCCCCAGCAGAGGTGAGCCCAATTGTCTGAATGATGTGAGTCCTCAGTGGAAGAACTTGCCCTGAATTTTTCCCACCGTAAAGCATAATGGGAACTTCAACCCCTTGCCACATCAGGATGAAAGCAAGAGCCAGCAGACTTTTCACAACAAAAAAAAGGCAGAAATGCATACCTGACAGCAGTCTCCGCTTGCTCCTGGGCTGCAGAAGGCCGCAGGAAGGCCTTGCTTTGCCTGCTGGAGAGCAGAGGGAGAGGATTGGGTTTCCCATATTTCCAGTGTGTGTCCTAACCACTGAGCTGTTTGGGGAGTGAATTTTCTCAGTCTTTTTCCTGTGAGAACTTGATCATTTGTATAAATAATTCGTCACCATAGGGACAGTATCCCACTTTTTTTTTTTAATAATCCCTCATTATGTCCTAGCTAGTAGGTTATTAAGACTTTTATTCTCTCTTTCTCATATACGCACGCACATATTATTTTGATCAGAACCTCTGCTCTGAGATTGTGCTGTTGCTAAATGAGTGTGATTTTTTTTTACAGACACTGTTTTCACCTAACTGGAGGTTTGCAATGGAAAAATATTTTGATCAAACCGATTTCTGACTATGGGTAGGTTTATGCCATCAGGGAAGAGGAATAATGCCATATCGTGTGATCTAACCAACCCGCATAATTCGTATTTTCAGATTAGAAAGCAAACTAAAAGAGAAGTGTGCAATGGAGATATAAGTGTGCATATATATGGTATACTAATAATAGCATTTGTAGACATTTTGATTGCTTGTTTTTCCACTAATTTTGTATATGTTTCTGTGTTTTTTTCTTGGGAATGAAAAACAGGTAGCTAAGCAGTGCTTGCTGCCATTCTGACTGCATTGTGCAGATGATGTGTCCTCCTGTCTTTGCGTATTCTTTGGGTGAAATATTTCTCTTTGAAATTAATTGTTTTGTTTTGTTTTCTTTGCCACTGTCTTTAATGGGACCAAATATTTCACCCATATTCTTTAGTCTTGCAAGATCCTCAGGGTAAACTAAATCTTGGTACATCTATTCCCATTGAGTAACATACTCCTTGAGCAATCCCATTGGCTTCTGTGAGACTATTTGGGACTATCCAATGGGAGCAAAAGTACGTGAGTCTGGCCCCAAGGTACTTACACACCTCCTCGCTCAATGGCACCTCAGTTTCGGTCAGTGCCTGTGGGTGCTGCTACATTGCAGCATTTAATAATCAGTTTGTTTCAATTCTCATAGCGAAATTTTTATGAATAGTCTATTAGGAACATGTAGAAATCCAATCTGTGCAAGTCAGAAGATATTTAAGAAAATGTCTTCCTATGGATACTTCACAGAAGAAGAAAGGATGAACTCATCCCAGCAACTATTTGCTTAGTTCTTGGAGATTTACGCTTCCACGTCAATGTTTTAAAGATTGTCTGAACTTGCAGTGGACTCAAATGTTCTATATTTTCATCCGAGAGTTATTTTCTGTGGGAGAGACATGTGGGTACCCTACCACCTGCTTTGTGATGGTGCTGGGCTCATCATTCTCAGAAGGCTTCTCTGCTTCTGCTTTGTTCAATCAAATTGTTGGCGATTCTGGACTGAGGCTAAGAACAAACTTTGTTAAGTTTGTTTTCTTTAACAAGAAGAGTAACAGAAAGGCCAGCTTTTGCCATGCCAAGTCAAATATATAAAATTTCAAAGAGGCAGGTATGCTGAGGTCTTGAAGATACTGTCAAGGCTGAGAAGTCCAATCACAAGGGATTCATCTCACCTAGGTTTACCCACTTAACACTTTGAGTTATCTAATCTAAATGGGTTGTCTAGGGTCCCCCTATTGTCAGTGAAAAGAGATAGAGTGCAATGAATAGCCTTCTGGAGGTGTTTATGTCTCTCTACACTGACTATAGGTATAGCCTAGACTAACTGGTTTAGAGTAAATGTCTAACTTCTCATGGGCTATAGTTAGAGATGAGGTAAGGGGATCCCACCCTTAATTTCTAAAGGCCTCCTCTTCTTCCACCAGTGACTCAGGAAGAAAATAATATCCATGTCTACATTCAAGAAGTGTCTACACTAAAGGAAAATACCAATTTGTTGCAAATCCTGGCCTAGGCTGAGGGTATCTTGGTGGGATGAAGCAGGAGCCAGTCACTGGGTTCACTAGGGGGAGCTAGGAAGAAACCTGTTAGTCTCACCATAATAATGGAGTTCCTGCTGCAGAATTATTTAAGAGAAGGTAAATGTGGTGGAGCGTCCTCCGAGGTCTCTTCTCCACCAGCTCACGGGCATAGTGCTGGATTTGTCATACCTAATTTTCCAGCTGGATTACAACTTTTGTCCTTTTCATCTTAAGCACTAATTTTGATTGTCTTTCCTGGATAAGACTTGACTTGTGTAGAGGAAAATGTGGTACAAGATAAGCATGTATCTGTCTTCAGAGAAACAACAACAACGACAACAATAAAATTATCTGTCTGTAAGACTGCTTGTCTGTCTCGGCCAGACTTTGGACACGTGGTCATTAACGTACCTCTAGGGTTATAAGACATATTATGCATGGGTGTGTACATACGTATATAGAGATACACATGCCCTGTATCAAGATGTATTTTTCTGAGGGCTCATCAACAAAAAAGGCTGACCTGTCCCATTTCTTTCTAACTCATCCAGGCCAACTCACATGTCGAATCAGCGCTCCGCCAGATCTACAGTATTTTCCATTTCAGTGGGGTGAGACAAGACAAAAATCTTGCTACTGAGATCACTGCTTTAGCAGCCTGTGTTCTGGATTGCTGAACTCAGATGAGCATGAACTTTTTACAGGAGCAGTCCCAGCTCTGCTGGATCTAGCTGGTTTCCCTGAAAGTGCATGTCTGCCTGCAAAATTGATATCCCAAAGCATTCTATTTTTATGCTGCGAGTTGCTGTGTTGAGATCTAAAATGTTCAGAATTATTTTTATTGGACAAACGCAAGTACTGAAATCATGAGGTTCTGGCAGGCTCCAAGCTCTGCCAGATTAACACTTATTTGTGCTTGGCAGACACAACAGTTTTTAATATTTTAGTTTTACTTCGCTAGTCTCTGCACAATGGGGATAATTCTTAGTGACTTGAATCAAAAGGTAGGAAGCATGCAAGCACTACTGTGAGACTTTTAACTGAATGGAATTGAATAAACCATTCTCTGATCAATTTTAACAGCAAAAATGCAAATTTAATTTTGGACGCAAACTTGCATTATTTGCTGCAGCTTGTTAGCCAGCTGAATTATCTGGTGTGCTGCGTGTCTCACTGTACAGCTGAATGATTCTGATTTATTTCCAGTGCTGGTTGGGGGAACGAAACCTGCTCTCTGTAATTCAATGTAAAAGCCCAAATAATTCCATTGTTTTGAGGGAAGTTGTGTTCTGTTGACCTTGGACCTTCAGTCCCCTTCCTGCAAAATATGGGCTCAGAGAGATAGGTTTAGTATTTGCTTCGTGCGATGAGAAGCGGGGGGGTGAAGAAGGAAAGGAAAACCTGGATCATCTCCAGCAGTAAAAGAGCTCCAGGTAGATCATTGCCAGGTTCTTTTCTGCAGATAAGCTTAAATAACTGTTACACCCAATGAATGCTACTGTGACCTGCAAATGCCACAGTGTGACGGAGCCCCATAAAAGAGGTACAAACGAGAGGGAAAACAGAGAGAAGGATTGTGACCTGCAAAGGACCAGTTCCCCTCTTTTTTTCATAACGCTGGTACAAGTTTGGATTAATTCTACCAACATTACCATAAGACTGCAGCAGGACTGCTGAGCCAGGACTGTGTTGTAAAGACGAAGTAATACATCCTTTTAAAGGCTGCTCTTGCAAAATGTTTTTTTCTTGGTGACGTGTTTCTCTGCCTCCTGATTATTATTTCTTGTGTGCATCTGACATAGAAGGATAGTTGCATAAAATGCAAACTGAAACCACGGCCTCAGCAAGGATTTGAGCAGCTCGGTGAGCTCATCATGGCTCAGCAGTCAGGCAGAACTATAGATTGTAATTTACAGCAGAGTCCAAGCTCTGAGCAGCAGATTCAATTTTATAAGTGCCTTTCTGGTTCAGCCTAGGTAAGAGTCTCTGGAACAGACATCCTCTACATGTCCTATAAATAGTGAATGGTTAAATGTGTCATTCGGCTCTCTCACTACACATCATTGACTGCAATGCAAAGCACATACTCGAGAATAGCCAGGCTCACCCCCCTCATCAGGTACCGGGGTATTTATTTATTCCTTATTGTCATTACAGGCAAGTAAGAGGTTTGACCTAATGTAACAGAGAGGTGGAGGGCTGATTATTTTATTTCCACAGCTGTTGCATTGCTGTAGTTTAGAATATGTTTCTAAATCATCGCATGCTGGCATGTTATTATAGCTGGAAAGTTATATCTTCAAGGAAATATATTTTTGTTTACTAAAAAGGAATACGAATAGCTAACTATCTTATCAGAAAGTCTGCCTTAAGTCCAAGAACAAGGTCCACCCAGATACTGATTAATATCAACAGTATTGATTTTATTACTCATACTTTATAAATGTCATTGATATTCTTGAAGACTGCAAACATTTGCTTTGTTGTGCTATTGTCTCAGTTGGAGTGTAAATCTCTCACTTTTGATATACACACAGTGATTATTGTTCTGGTCACTGTTTCATGACTGGAGGCATTTTGATGATGATTTATGGGGTTATATATAGTTGGACTATAAACTTCTGATTGCAATTAAAAACTAGTTAAATGAAAACTTTCAGCTTGAAGGCAGTGTCTGTTTATCACAGCAAGATAGAAAGGACTAAAATGTGATATTTTGAAAAAAAAATTGATAAATAGTTGGGTTTATTTTTCTCTTTTCATACTACATGGCAAAGGAACCTTCTGGAAATCCGTATTTTCTGCAGATTTTCCAGGAAGAGTATTTTAGAAACATGCTACCCTACCACCCTTGAACAGCTACAGATTTCTTTTTCATTATTTATATGCCCAGCGTGTGCTCAGCCCAGAGAAAGAGACCTTCTTCTCATGTTTTGTCAGAAGAACTGGGGACCAACAGAACAACCTGGGGTGCCCCCGAGCGCTCCTTGCTGTTGAAGTTACGTAAATCCTGTAGGTCCTCATGAAGAGGAAGATAACTTTATTTGGTATTACAATGAACGAGTCTCCTTCCATTTTGGGGTTCTTCAAGCTAGTTTCCCCAAATACTGTATTTCCATTTCTACCAGTTAATAGTATTTCCCAGTATGGCATTAGCCTGGGATGTTATTGTCTATACATGAAAAATATTACCTCCAAAATGCTCCTGAGGATGCTGTTATGTGATTACATAAGGGGTCTGGAGCACAAGTCTGATGAGGAGTGGCTGAGGGAGCTGGGGTTGTTCAGTCTGGAGAAGAGGAGGCTGAGGGGAGACCTTATCGCTCCCTACAACTACCTGAAAGGGGGTTGCAGGGAGGTGGGTGTTGGTCTCTTCTCCCAAGTGACTAGTGATAGGACAAGAGGAAATGGCCTCAAGTTGCACCAGGGGAGGTTTAGATTGGATATTAGGAAAGACTTCTTCACTGAGAGAGTGGTGAAGCACTGGAATAAGCTGCCCAGGGAGGTGGTGGAGTCACCCTCACTGGAGGTGTTCAAGGAACGTGTGGACGTGGCATTGTGTGACATGGTTTAGTGGGCATGGTGGTGTTGGGTTGATGGTTGGACTTGATGATCTTACAGGTCTTTTCCAACCTTAGTGATTCTGTGATTCTGTGATACATTGGCCAAGATAGAAAAAATTTGGGGTTGAGTTTGTAAGGTGTAAGCAGTGCAAGCAGGTGCAGGCAGTGCAGGAATGCCATTTAAACCTGTGTGTTCGCATACGTACATATAGGTACATGTATGTGTTACATTCTCATACCACTGTGGCTTATATGAGGGTGTATGAATCTATACTGTTCAAGAATTATTTCACTGACAGTGAGAAGAAGTTACTATACAGCTCATCATATAATTGTATGTTTTTCTGAGTCATTAGAAAACCCACCATGTTCCCATCACTTTTCCTTCTCTTTTGTGTCTCATGGGTACAACTGTGTTGGCCACCAAAGACTTTTGCCCCTGATGGGGAGGGCTAGAGGTGAGAGGGGTAGGTAGGCAGGCTGATTTTGAATTTTGCGTACCATTTTGCTGTTGTACCCTGTCAGCCTTGATAGGAGAACTGTCACTACCCAGTCCCATATTGTTTGCCCAGCATTATGCTAGCCTTTTCATCTATAGGGCTAAAGTTACAGCCCTGGCAGTTACAGCAGTTTGTGAAATATTATTTCTAGGGCACACGGACATTTCTGATCTGGAAACAGACCAAAAAGGCACAGAGAGGCTGGGCTTTTCCATGAGCTGTCTACTGCTTAAATCTCATAATTCTCCTACATTTTCTTTTGCAGTAGGGATTTCACACAGGTTGGTGTAATTTGGTATATCCCTGCCAAATGCTAATGTCCTGTCTAACCAGTGGATATGCTGGAGCTGTGTCTTTTTCCTCTCTTTCTGTTTTTAGAAGACCACTAGAAGAAGTTGTATATACCCCCAAAATACATACATACTTGCTCCACTTTATTTACTGTGTAAGCAAATGAAAGACAAGAAATTGTGCTTCTAAAGGTGCATCCCTGACTCTAATACAGATGTTGCATTAAGTCTTCCCTGTAGAAAATTTATATTTTCCATCCTCAAAGGCCTTTTTAATCTCTAGAAGAATAGGCTTGAAAGGGAAGGTTATATGAACTTAATGTCTGCTTAGCTCCTCTGTACCTTGTCAACTTGTGGTCTTTTTTGGAGAACTTCCAAAGAACAAAATTTGACATTTGTTGGTATCTCCTGTTCACTTTTTCTGGACCATATCTAGCACCAGACATGGGCTTGAGAGGAAATGTTATGAGGTGTTTACAAGATCTAACAAGATGTTTTTCACTAGCTTGGGTTGATAATAATATGCTTGTCTATAATGAACCACATCCTACTGAGTGTGAATATTTTGAAATGAGGAGAATTTTTTGAGCATACTGTTTTCTATAATTCTGGTACCTACTTCATGTGCCTAAGGCACTCAGATCACCTGGTGTGTACTTGGATATTGACCATTTACTGATGAGTGTTCAAGGACGTTCACAGTCTTGTGCACGTGCAGAAATGTGAATTTCCTTGAGGACATCATTATTGCCTAAAATGGGCAACACTGACACACAGCTGACAGTCCTACCACCTCAGCTTTATTCCACTTGTTTCCTCCACTTGGGTAGGGCATTTTGGTGATCAGACAGTTCCACTGATTTTCTCTTTTTTCCCTTTCTGATGATCACTGAGCCAGGAAGGATCCATGGCTGCTGTAGTCTCCTTAGGGAGAAGCCACCCAGAGAGTATGTGGACTGTGTTGTTATGGCTTCCTATTCCTTACACTTAAAGGTCAACAGTTCTTGGGCCTCATACCCATCTGCAGAGCTGTGGGGATTTTTCTTTTCTGTTTGTCCTTCCAGTACCTTTCTTTCTAAATTCCAGCCACCTCCAGAAAATTCAGAGTGGGCTCTTTGAGTGACCTTCTGTTTCACCTGGCCAGAGGATCAAGGTCAGATTGTGAAGAGCTCCATTGCATTGCTATTTAAGTAAGTTTATTGTTAAACTACCAGGTGCATTTGAAAGTAGTTAAAATCAAAGTACCTGAGGGAAAGAACACCAAGAGTTAGTAGATTATTACAGGTAGGGTATACTTGGAGATATATAAAGTAAAATCTCTGTACCCCTCACACTCCTTTTTGGGGACCTGTTTTTGTCACGGTGTTATTCCTGCTTCATACTGCTGTAATTGAAGTGAAGCCCTTTCAATTACTCTGTTGTGATGGGAGAGAGCCATCAAAATGAATTGCGGGGGCTCTTCATGGGTTTTAAATGTCAGAGCTAAAACCCTCCTAGGACAGAAAGCAGCTTGATGTTACCAACTGTCATGATTTTTACCAAGTCTTTGGGACAACCTCCTGGCCCCACTGGGATCAAAATATTGAAACATAGGTCAACTGCAGTGGGGTTTGATGGTGTTTTAAACATCAGCTATGAGAGTCATCTAGGTAAGAACTTAATCTTTTCCTTCACGAGGAAGAAATAAATTTTGATGATGCAAAGGAAAACTAAACTGGAATGAAGCCTACCAGTACAAGCATCAGATTGCAAAGAAAAATAGCTTTTTCTTAGCCTGAGGTTTGCAAGCCAGACTTCTGTTTTCTGAAGCCTGACTGGTGATTTTTACACACACATAGCTGCTGATGCAGTAGGATGGTTCCACAGAGGATAGTTGTGAAAACTGACATCAATGGGCAAGCTACCCCAGCTTGGGGTCCATGAACGTTGGGCAACCACCTTAAGACTTTGCAGTGACGCCAAATGGCAGGGCATAACGTATGGGAAGTTACACCCTTAGACCCAGTGGCAATCAGGTACATGAACAGTTCTCAGGGGCTGAGGTTTAGTGTTAACCCAGGACTAGGACTATATATATTCTCTTCGTGATCCACAATGGGATGAATCTGTGGTGTTACAGGTCTGCACCTATACTGTTGTTTCTGCTGGAGTATTGTATGGGCTTGGGCTGCTTTGTAACAGGCATTTTTAGGAAAGCTTGAGAAATAGGCTTCAATGTTTATTTGTGCTGTGTTTGTACAACTCAGGCAATTTGCAAAATGCAATTTGTCTGGTGCTCTTCCTCTTTCGCCCCAGCGTAAATGCAATAGATCCTTCTGACTCCATGGCAGTGAATCTCTCTGCTTCAACTGCTCTGTTTTAGAACGTCTTGGTTTAATGAATTGTCACTGTTTTCTGGATTTTTACTAACAAATACTGTGAACTGACACACTAAATGAAGAACTAGATGAAACCTGCTATACGGGTATGAAAAGCTGAAAATTCCTCTTTACTATGACTATAAATTCGCATCAACTTTTCTTAAATAATTGCTCTACGTTGCTGTTTTGTGATTAGTCATAGACTCCTGTATAAGCCAGGACAAATGAAACCAAAGTAGCTAATGAATTAGGCAATAAATACCTACAAAAGAATAATTTTAATAAAAATGCTAAAAGAGCAATATTGTAAATAAAGTCTCTGTCTACACAAATCAAATAGGAAATAATCTTGGAAAAATCTGAAAATGAGTACAAGCGCTACTGACTGTTACTCAGAGCAAAGAATTATTGATCCATGCCTGCTTCTATTGATTTTATGTCACTTCTGTGATTTAATCATGTTTTCCTTGTTATCTCTTTGCAGTCTTTCTTCTATTGTCTGGTATGACATCTCAGCCAAGGCCTTTCAGCCTGTGGTGGTGGATCAAAATAACTTTGCCTTCCATTTGCATTGTTTTAAAGAAATGATTAAACAATCAAGCTTAGGTGATTCTTGGACAGGATTACACAGTAGAAATGCATCTCTGAAAAATGAAAACGCCTCCTTCTTTTCCTTAGTCAGAGATGAAGAAAGGTTGTGAAATGCTTCTGCAGACAATTCAGTATGCAAACCTATGCAAAAGCGTCTAAGCGCTTTGCTTTTGCATTAATCCATCTATTCGTTTCTTTTTAAAATACTCAAATTGTGTTAGGGCTTCTGGTCACTGAAGTCTATGGGAGCAAATTTGCATGTGGGAGAGACAAAACTTGCATTTTATTAAAGCAGTATGGCTACTGTCACGCAAACTTCTCTCCAAGATAGTACTGTGCTTTTTCTACAAAGTGCTCAAATTTCACTTTCACAAAAATGGCTGCAGTGAAGAGCAGGATTTGGCCTAATTCTTGACTTAAGTTTAGAAATACACGTTTGTGTTTATGTTTTCGTTATTGGTCTTGAAGAAAAAAAAATTCTAGAAGAGATAATGTCTTTGAAAGAACAAATATGAGGTATATATTAATAGGTATATACAGTGAGATATATATTAATAGATCAGCATTTAGATATCTACTGCTCTACAACTCGCTGTTTTCACAACATATTTCTTGACTTTTTTTTTTCAGTTTTGATTAGAATGTTTTGTGCACATAGTTGCACACAACTGGCAAAATCCTGTAGTTCCCTCACATGCACTTGAAATTGTTAACGTTTCTTGCTTTCTGGATCTATTTTCATAATGGAGTACCTACCTTTTTCACTCTTTGTGTTAAGATTCCATTTAGGAAGGGTTCAGAGAGGTTTAATATAGAGTCAGTAGATTTATGAGTGTGTTACATACATAATTATTATAGATGGTTATAAGCACATCAAAAGGAAATGTAATAGATGTTTGTAAGCTCTGGTTACATGAAACCTGTTGGACTCTAACAACTGAATCACCATTTATTAAACGTACCTTAATAATCGATCATAGCCTTATTATAGCTTTTAACATAATGCTCAATTATTTATTTTTCCATTTGAATCTGGACTTTTTAACCTAATATGCATAGGCCGTAGTAAATTTCACACCAGGAGAGGGTTGCATTGCCAGTGCATGGGAATTAAAGAATATTATGCAGGTTTACACCACCCAAAGGTCTAGTCCGTGCAAATATATATATACACACAAGCTTCTCATGTTCTTGTTTAAACCTCTTAATGAGATTGTGTTACACTGTAAGTTCTACGACAAACAGAAACATGCTTTACCAGATTCATTCTTTGTAGACCATAATGTTGCATGAGTCCATGGGATCTTTTTGTATAAAATGGGCCACGCAAACCTTTCAGCTCTCCTCCTTACATCTTTGAGCTGTAGTAGAAAAGATGTCGAAAAGTGTCTTGGAGACCACTAAACTTCTGCCCATCAAAATGGGTAGGGGCTGGTCTTACGTGATGTGGCGACCCAGTTGGCTTTCCAGTGGACATCTGTGGCAGACAAAAGGTCAAATTGGAGGCGGAAATCAGAGTGGGTGGGGAAAAAACAACACATAAAAATGCCACTGTGCTACTTGTTGCCCTATGACAAAGATAGTGTGGGAGGATGGATTGGAAATGCAAGTGAGACCTTCCCTGGGCATCCGCAAGTTGTTCTTTGCAGCGGCCCAGCGTAACTTTTGTGTTCTAGTTAACAGCATGTGCTCTAAGCCTTCAAATATAAATAGTTACTGGTGACTCACTCAATGTAATTCTTCAGCTATGTCAGTGGGATGCAAGGGTGGCCTTATGGGTAACGGCATGGCTTTCAGGCAGGAAGTGCACATTTTATTCTTGCCACTTGCCACAAGATAAGTCATAAGGAATTTCTTTAATCTTTCAATTTGTAATTTTGTGAAAAAGAGAGGAAAAATGTTACTCCCTTCAGAGCAGTATTGTGAATTCATCCGGAGTCAGCAAAGCATCCATTTGTCTGTGTCAGGACTGCCAAGGGCTGCCAGGGCCCCACTGCCCACTTTGCTTATGCCAGGATGCCCAGGAGCTAGCCTGGCTGCTGCTGCTGCTGCTGCTGCTGGGACTGGGGCTTGGGCCATAGCAGCTTTCCTGCTGGGACAGGGCGAGGTCCCTCTCGGGAAGCAGCACGCACAACTGCCCCGACTCCTTCCACCACTGCAGATCAACAAGCCCAGGTCTCCTCCCATCCCTGGTACCTCCACCGCTTCTCTACCACTATTTCCCACGCAAAAACATGCCTGCCACCCTAATGCTCCTGGCCCTCATCCTTGGTCTAGCAATATTTCATTTTACAGGTGGTGCTGAGAAGCCTTGGGCTAAGTCAGGTCAAACTCTTTTGCATGTGTGACCTCTTGAGAACTTAGACTTGCTTGGGTACTTCAGGGATTGCTGCGTTCCGGAAAAGCAGATGCGGTATAAAGCTATGCAGTGCGGATATGAGCTATGAACTATACCTCTCATATCAAGCATATCTGGAAAAGCATAAATTAAATAACTCTGTAGAATTGTTCAGCTTTGGGTGGGAAAAGATGCTTCGTTCTCTGGGATTTTACAGCTGCTCATTTTATTTGCCTATGATTACTTAAAATTGTATAGACCACAGGACAGTATTTGCTTTTGAACCTCAATCTCCTTTTCAGAAGGAGAATAGGGTCACTCAGATGTTGAAGTTAGAAGGGGTTGCACTCACTCTTTACTGCTCTTTGTATTTCAAAGTCTGCATAACTCGGGCCTGAGCAAGCAGAGAGCATACTCTGTGCAAGACAATTACACAGTAAAACCTGAAACAAAAGTTTTGAAATCAAATCATCAACTGCACCATTGTTTATTTGCTCAGGGGAAAGCAGGATTTAACATTTAAGAATGCGGAGCTGACAAAAATGCAGTATTCAGAGCATTTTAGGCATGGTCAGTTTTTGGTCAAATGCTAAGTTGATTTAATTTGCACTTTATTCAAGCTGAGACTCCCTTATGACTTAAATTTGCTTTCATTTAGCTGTGTGTAGTGTACGTCCCCTGTATGTTTCCTCTCCCTGTGCCTCACTACTCCTGAACGATATAATTCTGACCTATGCGTCACATAAGCAGAAAACTGTGAATCAAGGAGCTACACTCAATGGAAAGCTTTGCCCTGTTCCAAAGCAGGGCTTAACCTCCCTCTTCTTTCTTGCATGTTTGGTATCAGAGTTTTCAGATGGCACATTTCAATAGCAACACACAGCTTACTCCCATATATTCAACAAATAGGTTATTGTCAGTGTTAGGCTAGGGTAACAGATAAAAAAGGGCAAATATTTTCACAGCGCAATAGAGAGTGCAGGTCTATTGTAAAGCTGAACTCCTCTCACGCAGAGGAAAGACTTGATATATAGTGAGAAATCCTCACAGTGCATGTGTCTAGCTGCCTCCCCTAAAAGGCTCCCGACTTGATGTAATGTCTATATAGATGCTATTCTTTGCAAGTTCACTTCAACAGCTACATCCTGGTATCGAGTTTTGTTATATTATACTGCCGCACTAACACTTACACGTTTTGTTCTTGCTGATGAACGTCTCCTAATATTGAGTTATGTATCAGGTTATTGCAGGAAATCTGAGTGAAGATGTAATATTTCACATGCTTACCTTAAGAGGAAAGAACTGCTAATATCATGAATAATTTCTCACAATAGAGATCCAAGCTGTCAGCTCCAACTATAATATCTGGGCCCCAGGGGAACTCAGGTTTTCATCTGGAGGTGTACAGATCCAAAGGAAAATTTGGCAGTGTTATCTTGACAGTGGTGGAGAGTTCTACTTCCTTACTCCAGAGTTCCGTTAAATACATCAATAGATACACCGTATTATGAATTTTTAAGCACCTCTCCAGAGACAGTACTTAATAGAGAATATTTGAGGACTCAGCCACTGCAGGGTTTGTTCGGTGCCTTAGAAATGTTTCTGCTGGGTAAATTTCTGTGGGAGTAGAGTTCGGCCCTTTATTTTAATCTGTCTTCTTTCAAGATGAATGTGTTTGTTCTTAAGGTCCAGGTGACATTGGCAGATTCTTTTAGCGTCTCCAGACACCATGGCTGGAAGATACTATGTATTTGTTTTAATGTGTAAGTTTTTTTTAGCATTGACCAAGACAAAAGGAAATGTTCTGCTATTTTCAATGTTCTTACCATTGTCCTTAAAAAAAAAATCAAAGTTACACAAATAAATTATTTCCCTTTTGAGGAGAAATGAGAAGACTGTGTGTTCTTAAAGAGAACATGAGGGCAGAACAAGATCCCGGGACGCCATCAGCATGGACTCTAAGTGTGTGAAATACTTGCTGCCATTGTTGCAGACTGGATTTCTCTGAAATGACTCACAGATGCGAACAACCCAAAAGTGCTTTCTGCCCTACTTTTTAACAAGAGACAGGAACCACCTTCAGCATCACCTGCAAGAAATGGGCTTGATTTTGCATGGTGGGGTGCAGAGTTGAACTTAATGGCTGCTTCAGATCCTACAGAAGTCAAGAGGGCTCCACAGAAACTTTTGAGCTTAGAGGTTTGCTGGCAACCTCAGAAAGCTTCAGAGACAGGGTGGAAGAGTCCAGCAGTGGTCATTTGGCAGTCCATGTGATACTGCAATCATTCCTACCCTGTATACCAACAAATACATGAAACTTTGTCATTTAAAGGGACTGAAATAATTAATAGTATAGAATTTGCTTCACTTGCCCTGACAAAGGTCCTGCTCTGCAACCTGAAGTTCAACATTTTCTGGCATCTCAGTAGGGGAAGTGAATTTTTTTAAATGCATGACTTCATAGTGTATAAAGTCAGCTCCACCATTAAGCTTAATATATGTCATTAATTATGTCAGAATTCTTTAAAGCAACAAAATTCTTCCCAGTGCTATGGTTCAATGAGAAGAGCTAGCTTTTAAGGCTGGGTAAAAAGACCATTTCAAAAACCAGTATCTTATTTTGCTATTGGGCATTGCTTTGTCTTCGGTCTCTGGGCCTGCTGCTCAGCTGATGTAAATGTGGTAGATTTTTCACTTGCTTGTGCCAGCTTATTCTGAAACTAGCTGCTGTATTTAAAAACAAAATAAACCACTGATGACTGTATTTTTGGTGCATGTACAGAAAGCATGTGAAAATAAGCAAAGAAAATGAACTTGCAGCTACATTGAAAGAAACTAAAATGCACAGAGGGCAGTAAGCAGGAACACACACCACTTCTGCAAGGAAAAAGCTTTGCACTATGATGTAAAGATCAGCCAAGGAGAAAATGGTTAAAGAGGCAGTGAGACTCATCGGAGAGGCCAGTGACCTGATGGCAGACACTCAGAGGCGTCTCACATATCCATATGACATTTCTTGAGCTAGCAAACATGGCAAGGGCAAAGACATGTTTGTAATTTACAGGTAAAGAAAGGCTGTATTTAAGCTAATTTATTACCTAAAGTATTTCTCTGTGTCAGTGTAAGCTTTCAAGCCAGGCTTAAACTGCAAGATCAGATACTGCTAGCAAAGCTGGTATGTTAGAACTGAAATTGTGCAAACCCTGCCCACTTACACCAGGTTCCCTGCTTGAGTCACTGCAGTCTTCTTGTCAGCTCTATAAAAAACTGCTTATAGGCTCAGAGAGATCGATCTGGGCATCTTAAACATCTCTGCATAATCATGGCTGGTGGCTATTTTCAGTCTGCGTATACTTGGTGTGAAGTGGCAGCATGAACCTGTATCCAAGCTTGCATGCGATAGTATCGAACATTTGACTACTCCCTTCAGTATGCCACCACTGTCCTCAGGATGTTTGACCAGGCAGATGTGTTTGAACCATATGTTCTAGCTCTTCTTGCCAATCCAGAAATGCACATCTCTGAAAGGTTCAGGGTGTTTTGGCTTGGCCTATCAAAATGTGTTTGATATGATAGTGCTGGTTGTTTAGAGTTGCTTACGTGTAATAACTGCACGCATTTGTTTTCAGATTAAACCTTGTTTCAGAAAATTTGTAACAGTTGTGATGTTTTTTCTTTCACAACATAAGGAGGCTGCTTATGTGTTGGAATAAGAAAGATGTCCTATGCAAATAGTAGCTCTCTTATGCATGGAAGAGTAGTCACTCAGGAACGGTGAACAGAAGCGTTTGAAAGAGGAAATATCTACCTCTCATTCATAAAACATTGAAGTTGTCCTAAAATGTGAGATCTGGATTCACGGGGTGGGGGGGTAGGCTCCTAAGCACTATTGACTTAACAGCAAATAAGGGTTGGTACCTGGATAGATTTAGCATTATGGCTTAAATTAAGCAAAGCATGCCTAATAGAAAACAAGTGCCTTATCCCATTGCAATCAGTGGGATGTAAGTACATGCCTGTGTTAGACACGGAGGGAGAGACTGCTGAATTGGTGCCTGAGTGAGGGACAAAACTGGTTTATTTATAAGCCCTCTATTTATAGCTTTTGCTGTGTTGGAATACACTAATTCATTTTAAGTGCTCTATCTCTGCGAATGAGCTCATAGCTCTCGAGAAGGTGAAGTTCTCTGTCTGCACTGCCTTTTCTGATGTGGTCCTGCTCTCATTGAACAGGTCTGAGCCTCTCACCATGGGAAATACCACCCAGGAGCGAATCAAAAAAATAGGCATGACCCATAAGAACCTGTTAAATCAGGAATATATACTAGGAGGGCAAGAGTGTACTTTTTTGCCATGGGAGAGCTGGGCCAGCAGGGCAGAAGTAACATTGTGGAAGGGCTTCGTTGAAGAAAGCTTGATGCAAGGGGAGCAGCGCACGATGTGGGACCCCTCCATGGAAATGCGCCGGGGGCTGCAGGGTCGGAGTGAGCCCTGGCACACAACGCAGAGCACATCTCTTAGACTGCGGCTATCACCACAGGTTTGCTGGTGTTTGGGCGAAGGCAGTAGAGACCATTCCCTCCCTGTGACCGGGTGGTCCCTGGGGAACAGCACGGGGGAAGATGCTGTCCTGCCAGCCCTGAGGTCACCCCAAAACCCTTCACATGAGCCTGTTTATTAAAGCCTTTCCACGCATTTGAAGATTTGGCCCACAGATAGCAGGAGGAGTAGTCTACAGCATGATTCTTGCTGAGCACCACTTGCCTGTTGAGTTAGGCTCCGTACTGGGAGAAAAGCAAAGCCTTGGTGTGATACTGGCCTTATCGACGAGATAATCACAGAATCACAGAATCACTAAGGTTGGAAAAGACCTGTAAGATCATCAAGTCCAACCATCAACTAACACCACCATGACCATTAAACCATGTCCCACAATGCCACGTCCACACGTTCCTTGAATATGGCTGGGCAAAGACAAGCCCTCCACCTCCAAGGAGCAGAAAGCGTAAAATCAGCTGAAGCTGAGGCTGGAGGAGACGCAGGGGATTTCTCTTCCTCCCCTTTAAACAAGAGCTGCATGTGAAGCCATTGTCCACATCCCTGGCGACATATGCACACATTTCAGGACGTCTACTTCAAAGGACGCACCCCTGGAAGCGGGAGGAGGTGTGTTTCTTGTGGGGCAGGCTCCTGACTTGCATCTCTTTCAGGGAGCTCTGAATCATTATTTGATCCTGGCAAGCTTGGCAAAGGCGGTTCTGGGCTGCCCCCACGTTTTGGGCTCAACTCCTTCCTCGTTTGTGGTCCTCTCCTAACAGCATCTTGAATTTCCAGTTTGGCCCTCATCTAAATTTGAAACTGGACCAACCAGTCAAATCCCATCCCCAAGCCAGACAACCCCTAAGAAAACCCCACAGTCCTACTTTATTAATGGATATGTTTTTAGGGAAGTCCTTGTTGAGATGCCATCTGAAGCTCCAGGAGAGGACGAGCAAACGGAAGCGGGTGACAGAATTATATGCAAATTTCGCTGTATAACCACAGCCTCCTGTTTACAAACCGCACAGCCTCACCTTTGATCGCTTTCTCTTAAGCCCTGAGCACATAAAAGCGAGGAAATTAGACATGGCAAAACATGTGCATTCCCGATGCTTGTTCTTTTCCAGAAATAATGAGAAAGCAAAGGTTAAAAAGGGCTCCAAAAAAAAAAAAAAAAAAAAAAAAAAAGAAACAAGAGTTTGTTATTTCTTTTTAAAAAAATATTAATACCAATTTGGGTAAAGTGGTCTTCTCTTATGTTTCTCTCTCGAACACAAAAGAAACATTTTCAGGAGCACAGAGGATTTTTTCAATGCAGCCTGCTCTTGGCTTTATCTTTATTTTCTATCAAGTAACTGAAAACGAAACAAAGATCTCAGACATAGGTACATCTTTAAGAGAATTTGCTCACTCTTAACTTTGTTTGAATGGGTAAACCTCCTCACTGTTTGCCCTTAAAGCTATTCTAACAGAAAGCTGTTTTATCAACACTGGCTGCTCAGTAAGGAGAGGCATTTTCTTCCACCTTCAGAGCAGTTTTCTATGCCACTGTTGGGGGGTGGGAAGTTGACCTTATGTGGACCCTCAAGACAAAACCAGAGGCTTTAAGCAAGTGAAGAATAGGCAAACACTAGCCAGCAGTTGCCATATACAGAGTACACTGCTGAAAAATCCCAGAAATCTCACTGATAGAGCGTTACTCTGTGACTGGATAGGGCTTCTCCCCTTGTAATTTATACATGTGTCAATAGGAGATTACGCCTGTAAGGACAGACTTGGCAAACTCACTTCTAGTGTTTGCTACGAAATTTTTGGGGAGAAAAGTAAAAGAAGTACTGCAGGTATTTTCCCCAGTCTTGGTGCCTCGGAATGATGAAACTGCCTCTGGAGCTGTTTTGTAAAGACTCTTAAATAACGAGTTTAAACAATTTTTTTAAACAATAGGCAATTTTCTGTGCTTTGTGGGGAGTGGTTGTCGCTAAGAGTTTAATGTTAAAATCCACAGAGAAGCAGATATGCAACAAATGGTCTGTTCGTAATTATTAATTGAACAAAAGTCCCTAAATCCAAGTATCTCTGAATTTTGCAAAGTGTGAGAAGCAGATCTGAATTCTTCTGACCCGTGTCTCAGGGCTATGAGAAATCATCAACAGTTAAACAGTGGGCTTAAAAATAAAACTTATACCTGCATTGCACAGATGTTTTGATTTCTCTCAAGCCTGTTGGGAACATGTTCAAGATAAACCGAATTAAGCTACTATTTAAACTGTAGCAAGAATGTCCACAGACCTTTTGCAGTGATTTAATGGAATAAATTGAGGGAAAAAAAGTATGGTAAACTTCCTGGTCTTTTCCCAGGAATGGGTTCATGGTTGAGGCACTAGAATGGGTTTTAGGAAATCTTGATTCTATTTCTGGCTCTGCCAAGTCATTTATCCTCTCTGTGCATCTACTCTTTACCATTCAAATAGCCATAATTAATATATCTCTGCCTGGCATGTAGCAAGGGTGAAACTGTATTTGCTCAGAGATTAAATGCCATGTATTAGAGGAAAAACATAAACATGTACAGGTGGAGATTTTCAATGTACTAGCTGTTGCCATTCAAAAATTTCCAAATCCTGGAAATTTTACACACTCTGTTAGAAACTGAAGTTTCTAACTGCATTGGTATGTTTAGTTCTGCTACAAGAAAGTGCAGGGAGTTCTGTTGTAGTGAAAATGTTGTCCCACAGCTCTCCAGGAAGGACCATGGCAGTTTGGTGTTCAGATGCCATAAATCAGGGATATTTGCACACTTTCACATAAAAAAGAATCCAGGTCTCCATATTTGAAGCTTTCTCATGGACATGGGGATTCTCCAATGGATTCCAAAGGATTTTCACTGTATTTCAAGGGCTCAAGTATTAGTCTTAACCTAAGACTGCATATAAAAATAACTACCTCAGCATTCTAAAAAATGAAATTATTTTTAAGTTGATTTAAAGACAAAAAAGTTAAAAACCCCCTGATGCTGAAGTACACCTTCATCTTCATTCCCCAAGCTTAATTTTAAAAATCCCAAAGCCAACACAGCTGTTTCCATTATTTTTATATTTTTCATTATTGAATTTCAACATAGGTAATGCAAACATCACAGTGCTGTGATCTAGAAAGTGCAGCTTGCTCTTCATTCAGCTGAGATGACGTAACATGCTCAGCCTTGCAGCTGCATTACATAAATATTGCTAACGACGAGATGTGGGCTGCGTGTTAAAGTGTTATGTTAGGGTAATCCAAGGCAATATTAGTGATGAGGTTTTTCAGACATTATCTAAAATATGGCAGATGAGTGTCCCATCAGGAAAAATGTTTTTCAGGAGCAGGATCATGTATTGGTAATTCTTACTTTATTTGAACTGCTGCTGAAAAGTATGGAGAGAGATGTCTTAGTATGTGGAATCCAGTCATGCCTATTTGTGGATGGGGGTGTGGTTTACTGCAAGATATCTCAATATAGAAATGAATAAAACACTTTTTTTTCAGAGTTTGCATAATATTAGGGACAACCATGCAAACACAGGCTCTACTGTCATCAAAACTCTTAATCAAGGGCCTAATAAAAACTCTCCACAAAGTCAATGGGGTTTAGGAAGCAATTCATCTCAGCCTGAGCTAGACAGTTACAATAAGTCAGATGAACCGGTCCTTTTGCATCTGGAAGCAGACAGACAACAGGTAAGCTATGCATTGTGTCTGAACTGGTTTGGTGGGAATTTTCAGCTTTCTGGTCTTCTACGTGAACTCTTGCTCCTACAGAAATTGCTTTATGGTCTTTGTTGACTGTATGGAGGAAATGGGATCTTAGATCTAAAGGGCTCATTTGAAAGGCATGTATATGCACAAACGTACATGCTCAAATATTCACACATCACACACAGAGGCAATAAAATCCATAGTTTGAAAACACACTTTCAGAGCCTTCGCTACCACAGTATTACTAAAAAGATGCTGTCAGCTCAAGTACTGTAAACCTCAGTATTTTATTTCTCTAGATTTTCAAAAAGGAAATAATGCCAGAAAGGCATACATTTTCTGCTGGCTTTTATTATTTTGTTTAGTTGGGACAATGATGAACAGCAGAATCCTCTGTCTCTTTCTTCACAATCTTTTTCACAGTCACTGTAGATTTGATTTCAGACTGCACTGGGTGGTGCTCATTCAGACCGACTGCTTTCAATGGGAATTTTTTTTTTTTTGTGTCAAATCACATCTATTGATTTAAGAATTTGCCACAGTGGGTTGCTGTTGTTTTTGTTAATATAAATTAAATTTATAATCTTCCCTTAGTGCTGAGTAGTGGAAAAACATCTTTGTTTTGAAACTGAGCTCCATCAAATCACAAATCCCACTATGAATAGAGGACCGAATGATTACAACAGCCATATGTTTATAAATGAGTAATAACCTTTACATCAGCAGAGTCCTTCACCAGGAACATCACAGATGGCGATATTTACAGTAGTTCTCTCTGAAGGGCTGACACCTAGGGTGGGTGAGCCTCCGTTAGCACAAGCAATCTTAAAATTGCAATTTTTGACCTTCCAGGCCGGACAACGGAGGAGTTTCATTTTCCAGAGATTTTTTTGCCTCCCTTCTGTCATCAGTTTTGCCACGCTGCTTAGTGACCTTCCGGCACTTGACCAGTTGGCGATTTTCAGAATGCAGGAAAATGTTCATCGAGAACAATGCAAATCCAAGTGCCAGCTTTCCTCAATACCCTGCTTTTGTATCTGTACAATTCAAAACCTGTAGGAGTTGGAGAGATATAATACTGCAGCAAGTAGGCCTCTAAACCAGCTATTGAAAATTCATATGTTTTGATGAGATAGCACATAAAACAGTGACTGGCACCAAGCCACAGCCTGATTGCAAATGTTCATATTTGTTGGCAAAAACGAGTCTTCTGTGACCTCCCAAGGTCACCTCTCCAGATTTCTCTCTCTGATTCATCAGTAACGGTTTTGTCAGTGTGTGCAAGCACACAACTATGAGCTCTTCTCTTTCTCCTCTGCTGGCGGAGTGCCACTTCTGAGCAATAAAGTTTCCGGAATTGCTTCTGAATATTGCCTGTGACACTTGCCCCGCTCCGGCTCCCGCTGCTTGCAGAGAGATGGCAAGAGAGTGAGCAAAAGCTCACCCACGTGCGACATCAGAAAGTCAGCTGGCTGCCGGAATGCCATGCAGTCTACAAAAATGTTGTGAATTTGGGGTGTTCTAAGGCCGAGAAATTCTGTCCCAGGAGGAGCAGTGTTTTCTGAATGGGGAAGGGGATTTGGATGCCTGAGGCACACTGAGATGCCTGGGTTTCTGGAAGATGCATGAGGCTTCTGCTCTTCTTTGACCAGTCGGGTTCTGCCAAGGTCCAGTTTCAGCACCCACCAGGGCTGTCTGTGTTTTCAGTGGGCAGGGACCGGGAGAATTTCTGAAAAAGACTCCTCAACTCCCCAGCTTGCACTTTCATTGGCTTCATGGGCAGGTGCATCTTTCCATACAGTCCTTGGACTGTCCCTTTGCAGTGCTGGTTAGCTTGTGATGAGGTGGTTGTTTCAGGAGCACTGTATGCAAACGACAAGGTGCTTCCCAAATCCTGGATCTCCACACCCATCACCCTGTGGAAGAAGAACCTGCCTGGACACTAACCACTTTCTGTATTTGTTTCCCTTGCTGCCCTGTTGGATTGTCCAACCTGAACTATTCACTTCGCTGTTGGAGCTGACCTCTCATGAATCAAAATCCTGGCACTGCCCGTTTCCTCAAGCACTGGAGCATTTTAGCCTAGGGTCTTCTCTGTTTTCACTCTGTTTTTAAACTCATTGGATCCTATTTACACCTTCCCTTGTCAGTGAGGCACCATTCATTTCCTCTTCACCATGGTGAAGGGCTCAGGAAACCAATCTTATGACTCAAGCTGTACATTTTTGTAGTCATTTTGTCCACAGTTAATCCAGCTCCGAGTCCCTTACTCCCTTCCATGCCTCAAGGTGAAACACTGGCCCTTCCAGTGAAATCAGCTAAGTAGAAACACCATAACTGCCACAGGTCCCCTGATGGTACCTTTGACTCCTCCTGCAGGGTTTCGGATTTAATGACTTGGAATGGGTAGCAGATACTAATGGTTTGCACATCTGTTACACTGCAGCTGGAGAGTGTGTTCCTGTGTTAGAGGCTTGTTTTCATGTACTGAAAGTAGATGGACAAAAATAAAGGCTCATTAAATATTGAAAAGAAAGGTATCTTTTTTAGTCAGAATATTTACTTCTCCTCTAAAAATCAAAGTTTATAAAAAAAAAAATCTCATCTCTTCCTTCTGGTATGAAATGATTGTCTTTAGCAAAGGAATACATCTGTGTTTCTTGGGGTCATCTCTATTTTGACTTCAGCCACTCATCAAACTGTTCCCTATTGTTGCTTTTTCTTCTCTCCTTTCCCCCTGCCCATTTTGCTTAAAAAAAAAGCTACCCTGACTCCTTGTGTATTGGAGAAGTAAGGAGACATGCATAGAAGACAAAGACAACAACATGGGAAGCTCCCTTTACTGTTTTCCCAGCCACCTCAATACAGAGATCTCATATGAGCTTCCTCCATCTTGTGGTGCTGTAAGATAATCTGGGGGACTCAGTCCCTTCACTGGAAGGGAATTCAAACAGGGCACTGCCCTTTCCAGCTATCCCCATTGCTTCAGTAGAAAATGTTACCTATCACTTAAAACCTTGCAGGTCTAGAATGTACCAAACAACAAAACATTTCAAAACACATCTAAATTACTGCCCAGCAGAAGAGTGCCTTAGTTTCTGTGCTCCTCTCATGAAAAGTGAAATCATGGTTTTGCTTTGTATTTTGAGACCTTGCAGCGTTATCTTCTTTGAACCTTCGGCACTCTTTGTTTTTCGCTGTTGAAGTGACACTGCAAGGACAGCTGTGCTCACTAAAGTTCTCGTTTTTCCCAATATTACATAGTTCTGTGCATAAAGAGCACCTAAATGTATTCAACCAAGTGGCCTTTCTTATACAGGGTACAAACAGGAAAGAATGAAAATGAAGTCAGATCCTTGAGAATCTGCGCTGGAGTAAACAAACGTAACAAAAATATTACCGTTACAATCAACGAATGCTGACTGAACTCAGTGGGAGCTATCCACATCCATCTGAGCACAGGCTTTGACTCGCCTTAGCAGTAAAGTTTAGACGTGAACCTGACCTTGAAAGTTCAAGGGTGTTCTGATTTAAAGTTCTAGTTTGATCTCATCTGCACTCGCAACAGCAGGACAACAACTTCTGTTTTCCCCTCTTTGTTAAAGAGGTCATAACTTGCCTTGGTTTTCAAAAGTTTGTTCTTTTCTTGGAAGAAAATGCAAGAAGAAAAAGAGCGTTGTTTTTTTTTTTTTTACAAATAGATAAAAATAGGAGAAAAGAGAACTGCAAATGATAGAAAATAATTGTTTTATCTGAGAAAAAAATGATGCTTTATTACAATAACCTGTTTTAGTGCACAGACCTTGTTTTTTTCCTTCTCTTTGTACAGCAGGCAGAAGATGGAATGGGGCTGACTGTGAACATGAATATAAAGGTATGCATGGATGTAAGACTTTATGAACTGCATGGGGTAGGAGTCTTGATTAGTGTTGCTGAGTAACAGATTAATTCCTTTAGCACTTTCCCGTAAACATGCCTGACTGTTTATACAGTCAGGGGCTTTAAACTGAATGCATAACTTGAATTCTGCCTCTCTTGTCCCTCTGAGCTGACATCATCTGTTTCTTCAGCCCATTTCTGATTTTTCTACTTTGCCTGCCCTTTCCCTCAGTGGGGATTTGCTCTCCAGCGGGCTTTGCAGGACTAGTTTGCAAAGGCTGTGTGATCATGGCAGAGCTTTGCCTGCATTTGCATCCTCCCAGCGATCCGGGGGCAGCACGGGGATGGGTGCCCGGCAGCTGGATGCTGAGCAGCCGCTCAGGGTTTCAGTACTGAAAGGGTTAGGGCTGCCTCCACTTCTGCCAACAGGAATCCTCCCATTGATTTTTCACTAGGAGCAAGTTCAGGCCCTTCTTCAGCAAGTTACTGACACAAGTATCACTGTTGATAATAGTGGCCCTGCAGCAGATGGAGCGCTTCAATTATCTTGGGCCCGTGATGAATGAGTGCTATTGACAGCTGCTGCAAAATCCATAGCAGACTGAGTACTGCACAGACAATTATGATATCGCTGCTAAACATATGGCAGGATTGGATCTCTTAAAAAACTACAAACTCAGGCTCTGCTGGCCTTGGGTTTGGTCCAGAGCCAAGTTCTAGGCTGAACTTGGTCACATGCCGTTGGAAAATCCCATAGGGGTGGCAAACTGGGGTCTTAGGACTTTGGAGCTCATTCTGCCTTTGTGGAATATTGTCTTTGAGTGTCATTGGTGTTTATTTGGTGTGAGAAAAAGTAAAGCTTGTTTTCCTATAATATTGCTAAAAATGTATGTGTGAATTCCTTTCAGCCTATTCTAATTCATCATAATACATACAGTACTACCTACAGAAGACTCCGTGTTTCAGCAGGTTGGTCAGAAGGAGAATGTATTCCTTTACCGACCAAGCCGAGGGGCCAGTAATATCCGTTTATTTTAGCCAGTTGCCTGCAGTTAGTATACCAGCCAGTGAAGCAGGAGAGCAGAGTTGGTTTTATCAGATGTTCTCTTGCTCATTCCCATCTCCCTTCTCACTACAAAAACCTGGTTGATTTGGGAGTACCCGGGCAGGCTTACAGCCCCCGGAAAGGAGCAGCACATGAACTAGGTGGCTCCTCCCTAAGATGATCCCTGCCTTCACCTAGAGCTGGAACGGAAAAAGGCAGGAGACCCTCTTGGCTGAGCGACAGTCACATCAGCATCGCAGCCTTTGAGATGGAGGCACAGCCAGGCAGAGGCAGTGGGGACCCTGACCACTGGCATTTCTGCACCACTCTGACCTATAGGCAGGTTGTGATCCAAATTGTCCCTTGAATTACACACAGGCACTGAGGGTAGACGCAGACAGGGACTGCACGTGCTGTCTGTGCAACCACACAGGAGCTTTCCCTCCCCACGGCTGGGACCGTCCCTGTTCCACTGGCTGCTTCGGAGGGCTCCCTGGATGCAAACTACCCAGCTGTTCTCTGTGGCCTCCTACAAACCATCTCCCATTTGCTTCATCTGGGGCTGCTTAGTATTTCTGAAAAGGGCGTGAGATGGCGACACATCCACCTTCAACCTCCATGGCCGCTTTGGGCACAACTGTGGCTGTCTCACCAGGGTCTGGACCCCAAGCCTGCACCAGGCTCAGCGGCTCACAGAGTTCTGCCTCATGGTTCTTCCCAAACTCTGAGATGATATCTTACAGACCTGATGAGCTTTTGTTTCACTCAATCCAGAAAATAGATATAAAATGCAAGTCTGCTTTTCCCTCTTTTTCTTCTGGGTGAGGATAGTTTTTCAGTTGTTTTGTTATATAGTTGCTGTCCTCCTTTGGCAGTGTTAACTATATTATGTGATTAACAAACAGATGCAGCAAGAGCTGTGCATAATAAATGTCCCATCAGCTCAGGGAATTAAAAAAAAGGTTGAATAACTGCTTTTTTCTTTATTTGCTGAATTAACATTTTGAACTGATCCTCCTGCAATGGGCCATATTCAGAACTCTGCATATACATTAGACAATTGAGAGCAAAATTTGCTCTTCATATACACTTTGCTTCTCCAATCACGTCGCATCTCAGTGCCTCCCTAGAAAATGTACGGATTTTTATTCTTGCTGTATTGTCCTTAACGCTTATTATCTCATTGTCAGCTGACAAATTTATGAGATCAAAGGCTTGAGCATAGCAGGCAACCACTACTCTAAAATATTAGAAACATAAGAGTGATCTTATCCAATTCTCTACTGTTTGGTAATTTGGGAGGGACTTTTGGATCCTATTGTCTGCATTGTCATTGGATTCTTTTTCATGCCAACTTGTTTCTTAAACATTATAAATTACAATACCAGGTGCAAGCATTTCTCAACACAGACCACTCTCTGAAATACATCTTTAATTGTATCAGATTATGTTTTTATTTTGTTTTTAATAAATAAAAATATGTGAACACACCTACACAGGGAAGGGATGTATAAGCTTGTTCGCTTACTTTGAAACCCACTTACACGCAGAGAGTTCAAAAGCTTGACTCAGACATCACTCTCTGCTTGGGGGAAGCTGAATAAAGAGGTGAGGAGGGGTCAAAGAGGGAAAAAAAAATCCAGCCAAAATGGGTACTGTAGATGACCACAGTTGATGTGTATTTGCACTGGACTCAGAGATATCCCTCTTTGTCTGAACTGAGCATTTGGTGTTGTTTAAATACTGGTACCTTATCTTGGCTACTAATATGTGGTGTCTCTTTCTCCTTTGTTCATGGCACAAGTCTTTCCTTTGGTTGAAAAGAGGAAAGGGATTACTGACAGGTGAGAGCTAAGTTTAAATACCAGAGCAAAAGGTTTGCAAATTCAACCAGTATTTCAAAGAAGTGCCTTGCCAGTTCAGACCATTAGCTCTGTTACCATAAAGCCCAAGCCACAAACCATTTCCCTGTGCCCACAAAACCAGAGGAGCCTTTGTGCCATGCCACTGCGTGGTCAGGTTTGTTCTCCTCTCTGTGCGTGGATTGTCCTCTCCAGTATCAGGCTCTCCTTGACCACCTCCTCCAAAAAACAGAGGTGTGGGCCCAGCCTGTTATAAAATATTTTACAGATTTATTTATTTTTTTAAAAAAGGGGTGTGGGGGAAGGAAAAGGGAATAGCCCATCTTTTGTGTCCAAATCCTGTCACAGTGGAATTTGAGGAGAAGCATAGATTATACAGTGTATTTTCAAAAGCACAGGTAAATGCAATAGATACATCTGCAAATAAAAGAAAACATGGAAAAATCAATTTTAATCCCCCTATCTACACACACAAGAAACAAATAAATGATTTGCTAAAACCAACTCAGAAAGAAACAGAGGAATTGGGGACAAAAGTGGGAATAGATGTGCCCGGAAGACCATGGCACTGCTTCCCTGCAAGGCAATGCCAGCCTCTAGTTGGCATTGTGCATCATTTCCACAGTGGCACATGGCCCATCTTCCTCTTAGAAAGCATGTAGGGGTTCAGCATAAATGATTGTGGGGTTTGAGATGCTTACCAAAGTCCTATTAGTAAAAACACCAATCTGATGTAAAAATATGTTCTGTTCCATCTGGGGTCAGATTGCATTTGTTATCATTTAAATTTAAAATGAGGCTAGAGAAGATATAAAACCCAGATATTCTAGGAACTGACACAGCCCCAGGTCTGACTTTGAACAATTTATCGCAGAGACTAGAGTTGTCAAGGGATCAGTCATAGCCTGTAGCTGAAAGTCATAGACTGTGAGCAGGAGAAATCCAAATATGCAGCAGGAAAAAGGAAAAAAAATAAATCTGTTATATTCCATTCTCTGTAAATGTAAGATTCTTGCCCTTGTACGAGCTTTTGCATTTCATCACAACTAAGCAGGAAAAACCCTTGAATTGTTCCCAGATAGTAAGCTGGGACCAGGAATGCATTTTTCCTGATTTTGTGAATTTTTGTGCAAGGGTGCTGATTGTTAAGATTAACACTGTAACCACGCGACACTTAAAATGCATTTTCATGATGAGGGCTGGTTTTGCCACTGGTTTTAATAGTCTTATCACTTAAATGGTCACAAAGGGGTTTAAGCATAATGTCCCTATTAGGATGTATGAAAGAAGTTCAAACCGCTGCTGGATTTACTTTTTCTCAGTCTGTCTGGCTACAGATTTGACCAGATTCAAGTGCATTGATTCGCAGAGCACAGACAATCTGGACAACCAGAAATCATAGGCACTTCGGGGCATATTTTTCCCTTCAAATCCATTAACTTTAGGAAGAGTTTCTACATGGGTAATGTAAGAGGAATAACAGACTTGTGAACTTAAAAAGATGTTACCTCGTTGCTGAGACGCTTTGAAACCCAGGAACTAAGCAAATGCTTGCAGTTTGGATTGATTGTAACAGGAAGATGAAATGCCACACCACACCAAGCTACGGCCATGGAGAGCTGAAGCACACCTTGCTCAGCCCCAGCACAGGGGGTGAGGGCTGTGCTGAGGCCAGGACACCCTCTCGACCCAGTACCACAGTCTGAAGATGCACTTGGGTTTTCCGCAGGAGCTGGGCTCCTCTGAAATACGTGGGGTCTGCTGCAGTGTCTTGGTGGATGTGAGTCGCCAGAATGAACTTGCTTTTTAACACTAGGAGATATAACGCAGCAGTCTGTATCCACTACGTGAATGATTTTCAGTGTCATAATAATTTTCTTTGGGACATATCCTGAAAACTCTTTAGAGCCATGCTCAGAGGAGGCTGGATATAGCTAGTTTCTTACCAGTCTCTGCCACCTCCCCGCAGGTGCAATCACCAGTGCAAAGGCAATTCGTCGTGCAGTCGGTGTGCTCGGCTCGGAGGAACCCAGCTGGGTGCTGCGGGCTGGACTTCTCCCCATCCACGTGTCTGGACATGGGTGGAGATTCATTAACTCTGTGCTTCTGTTGGAATTCCTCTGCTGTGCCAACCTCCTGCTATCTGATCATTTCCAGCAAATTTATGTGGCCAGTCACGTAAAATTACGGAAAACTCTGACAAACTAGGGCAAACCATTTATTAAACTCCCGAATGAAACAACTCACTGTTTCTACAGTCATTTAAATACAAATGGCTTTTCATGGATTCTAGTGAAAAACAAGGTAAGCTTCAAGAAATATATCAGTGACATTTATAACTCCACAGATTGGTTTGATGTCTTTTACTAAACGATGTCTTAGAAAGCATTTCTGTGTGGACTTCGTTTGTTAACGTGGTTTATGGCTCCATAAGCCTTACAAGCCACTTAGCGGATAGCCTCCTCTCTACCCAACAGAACAAGACTGATACCCATTTACTTTATGTTGATCAGCCCATATGCTAAAACTGATACTCTCTTCAATTGCTTCTCGCAATCTCTTTTCACTTTATGACTGTCAAATCCTCTCCTACTCATTTTTTAGGATCACAAATGCTACAGCCCCTGTGGATTCAGTTCCTACTTTTATTTTGTTTCCTTAACTTTATGCATAACTACCTATTCCCACAACAGTGGCTGCAGAAATCCTTCCTCAGCTCAGTATTGTGTCTCTGACAATGGCCTGTAGCAGGTATTTAGGGGAAGAGTGTAAAAGCAGAGCAACCATACAGTGATACTTTATTCTGGCACACCCTCCCAGCAGTCTGTGCCTTAGGGGCATCGTGAGCCAGAGATTGTATCTGCATCTTTGCGTTTTGTAACGCTCGATGAATTTTTCAGCCAGGAATTTGTCTAATTGCTTTTTGAGCCCATTTATACTTTTGGCCTCTACAACATCCTGTGGCAATGAGTTCCGCAGTTTAATTACGTGTCATGTGAAAAAAAATGCCTTGTTTTTTGTTTTAAATCTGCTGCTTGATAATTTTATTTGGTACCCTTCCTTGGTACCCCCTTTCTTGAGTGGTAATAGCTAATTTAGAACATACCATCCTTTTCTTGTATTTAGGATACTTCCTTTTCATATGTACTATCCTACATTTATCAACACTGAATTTCCTCTGACAGTTTTTATCAGCTGGTCAGTAAGTAACATGAAATCCTGCAGCAGCATGTCACAATCATCATTTGCTTTTACTTTTGGTGTTTTTTTTTTCTTTCCATTGCTTGTGTTGATCAGTTTGGTATCACAAAAAATTGTCATCTTGCTGCTCAGCTCCTTTTCCAGTTCATTTATGAATATTTTGAATAGCATAGGTCCTTGTGAAACTCCACTGATAATCCCCACCATGGTGAAACATGACCATCCATACTTAGTCTTGTTTTCCCATCTTTTATCTAGTTACTGGTCCACATAAGAATTTTCTTACCTACAAGTGCTCACTTTCCCTAAACAGTGTCAGTGAAGGACCTTGTAGAAAACTTTAGGACTCTACGTGCAATATGGGAACAGACATAGTGTCATGTTGCAGTGCCCTCTTTTTCTTTCTGGTCCCTTGACAATCCACATTGCAGGGAAGTTAGTTCACATCTTGGGTCTAAACTGGCCATCCACATGCAAAGTTTGACCTTAGGATGCAAGAGGCAGGGGCAAACTCAGGCATTTTTGACTGGGAGACCTCAGACTTGGGTACTCCCAAGCTACCAGCAATCTTCACACCCAAACATAAGCAGGGTGCTCAGCTAGTCCTTCAGAGGAACTTGGAAAGACCTGAAAATAACTCTAGCCCCATCTCAGTGTGTTCTGCATTACTGGGCAGATGGGCATGTCCACTCCACCAAGCTTGTGTCTCATGCAGTGTGATATCATGGACACTCTTCATTTCAATTTCTTGAGGCAGAGAGGCCCTGAGAAAAAGATGACACTCTCCCAAGGGCACGAACACTGTTCTCACACTTCGTGTCAGTTAACTGTTACCTACACAGCGGCTGCCCCACTGGTCGATATGAGCCAGGATCTCTTGCAGCAAAGGCTGTTGACTACAGATGCTCCAAGGCCTTATATTTTGCACCATCATTTATGGATGACAGCACCAGTAGGGAGGAGGAAAGGGGGAAAGATGTGTGGGACCTTTGATTCCTTCTCCCACTTTGAAGGTATTCTTGCTGGACGCTATGCCTTTAGGCTATTCTTTTTCCTTTTTGCTATATTCATATTACGTGCTTGGTTAGAATTTCTGGTTTGCTGGCCTGGCCAAGCCATTTAGTTCTCACTTGTGCTCTCCTTCATCTCCCAATAGGTTTTGGCCTTCTACAGAAAGTGTTCCCAGGTCTAGGCTATCTAGAGTCTGGATATACAGAGAAACTTCCCTGAAAAGGCAATGGCCATGAAAAGGGATTGTTGCTGGATACGCTGTGTCTTCATGATAAAGAGAAGATAGTAGGGTTGAAAGGGGCCTCCTAAAAAGCACGCTAGACAGCAGTACACTGTCTGTTCCTCACAGACTTTGGGATGGTGCAGGAGAATATTCAAGTGGGAGAAAAAGGGAGTGAGGTATGGGTCAGGAGAGGAGGAGAGAGTTCTTCAGAGAACAAGGGAGGGGAGTAATGCAGAGACAACATGGGCCCAAGCATTAGCTTTTTTGTGTGTGTAGCACTTACTCCTCTTCATATGTAAGTGGAAATGCCTTCCTGGGTTTCTCTTGCATACTGGGAGTGAGGACTGCCAGTGTTAGGCTGCATAAAAGCGGCCTGTGGGCCTGGGTCCTCCTGTATGCACTTCTGGACAGACTCCACAAGCTGGTAGATTCAGCCAGCTGCAGTGATGCTGATGGTATTGGGGACTTTGGTGTTTAGCCTTTTCTGGAGTCACAAGCATTGTTTTGAGCAAATCAGAGTCCATACTTCACCTCTAGTCTAGAGAAATTCTGGGCTTCACTAGTTCACTCAGTTGGGCCTTGATTATCTGTGCTGGGCTCTATGAGTACAGGGAATATAGAGCACAGCCACAGTTCAGGTGATTTCCTTGCACTGTTGATGACTGTGTCTCCTGCAGGAGAAAGTGCCAGCGGCAAGCGGATGTCAGTTCTTGGTCCATGGAGATTGCTAACGGTGAAATCATACCTAGTGATTGGCTGGGGCTTACAAAGACCAGCAAGTGATACTTCTAAGTGATGCTGTATTGGCCCTCTCTGGCTGATACTGCATGAAGGCATTCATCAAATGTCCCTTTCTTTCTTGCACCTGTGTTCTTGAGGTGTCATGTGGATGCTGGCAATAGGATACCAACTCTTCACACAGGACTGTGAAGTACAGGCATCCTCATGGGAAAGCTTTGCCTGCTGCTCTTGGACCTTACTCTTCAGGACCAGGTAGTCCAAAAAGTAGGTGTTTGTCTCTTCTTGCCAAAACTAGCAAACACTGAGGAACAAGGAGGTTGGATTGGCCCCAGCCAATATCTGCACCAAGGGAGGTAAAGAGCAACCTTCCACTTGCCCTTAATCACAGGAGAGCTGTGATTTCCACCACCGGACAGATTTGCTTCATCTTACAGGGATGCTTGTTCCATACATCCTTGGTGGTCTGACACTGCAAGAGTGACCAATTACAGCAGCAGAATCAACAGCAGGAGTACAAGGACTGCTCAGACAGCATAAAGGAGGAGATGGATTGGGCCATATCCCTGCTTTTGAGCATGTTATCATGATAGTGGTGTGAACAAGAACAAACTGTGAACACAGATCCATGAATCTATGTAGCACCGTGCCACAGTACATGCTATTTGATGGACGTGACATGTCCACCCCAAAAGACTCTGAACTTGGACAGAACAGGAGAGAACCAACGAGCACTACTTGACATTGAAAATACAGAGGTCCTTTCGGGCAGGACTGCAAAAGGTAGTGCAGATCTAGTCTGTATCTCCCATGTCAACATGCTCCAGCTATGCACATAATAGACAAAAGCTGCATGTGCTATCCCAACTCGGTTCCCTGATCCCCAAACATGAAGAACAAAATCCCTCTAAATTCCTTGCCTTCTACTGTGTGCTAAAATTTATTCACGTTTTTCTGGGTTGCCTTCATTTCCAGGACCCATAGGCAGAGGCACAGCATCTCACAGCGGTACATGTCTTCTGGCAGACTCAGTATCTACTGATCCTTTAAGCCTGAGCTGTTTTTGCACACAGTTCTTGGCAACAGCTGTCTTGATTTTTGATCCCTGAGGCCTTCTTAGAGATGTTGACTAAGCGGAAAGACCAAGGACAGAATTTTAGAAGTAGCCAGAGAATCCTGAATGTTCTCCTTTGTCTCCCCAAGGTTTCCTCTTATATCTCTAGGTTATGAAGTTTGCTGGGACTGAGTAGTCTATCCAGCTGAGAAAAACATTAATCTTTCAAGCTGCCCATTTTCCCAGGCTAGGAACACGATTCTCCCTTGACACTATTGACCGATCATGAAAATAGTTCTGCTGCATTTCTCCATCTCATCCTCACTTTTTTTCACCAAAATAGAACTGTCCCTTTCTTCCTCAGGCATGACCATTTTTGCCTTCCCTTTGACCACATAGTAAGAAACTGCTTCATTACTGCAAATTGACTGATCAACCTTCTTTCAGAGAAATCTGAAACCCATTGCCAATTATCTTTATGTGTCTCAAGTTTCAATAAGCTAAATATGTCTTTAAAATTAACTTCAATTATTTTAATTGAGTTGGAATAAATGCCACAAGAAAAATAGAGTAACAAAAAAAAAAAAAAAAGAACCCTATTAGCATGGTGAGTGAGTTCTTATCTCCAAAGCACATCCAGCACTATTTCATACCCAGTCCCTGGCTTAAATTCCAGGTGCAAAGCATGGGTAATCAAAAAGTTTTTCTTAACTCACCACCGCATCACATTCCAGACCTTAACTGTATGGTGACTGTGGTGTCACAACAGGCAGAACAGTGGAAAATGCTGGGCTATAAATAAGCCAGAAGCTGTAACCTTCTCTTCATTGGATCACATGCCTGTGCATCAGTGTCATTATTCTTGGCTTTCTTACCATTTTCCTGCTTCATGTTGGTCACCAGTACAGTGAATCCATTTTGCTGAATTTTCAGAGGCCAACATCTTGGTATTGCACCCTAGAAGAATGCTGGGGTATTAATTACCTGGGAATTTCTCATGATTCAACATGTAACCCTGTACCTTTGACACTGCGATGTTATTCCACCTTTGTTTTTCTCCTGTGCCAAAGGGCTTTATCAAAGAAATGTAACCGGTTTTAACAGTTATTCGATAACAAAGATCCTGCGTTCTGCTCATGTGGATCAGTCCAGAGAAGGGACTTAGGAGGTTCGTGCTTCAAGATCTAACATCAGTAGTTTGACAAGGGTATTGGCTACATCATCTGCAAGGAGGAAGGAGCATTTAAAAGCGGCGAGTTTAGGTCACAACAAGAATCAGACATTCTGCAGTGGTGAAAACGATTAGTGTTTCTTCCTGTGAGGAGGTGTAGTTTCAGGAATGAGATGTCTGCTCTGTGGTCGGTGAGAGGACTCTACATAAACATTTCTGATGAAAGGTAGCACAAATGGCTCTTATTTTCCTCCATGGGCCCCTTTATAAGACATCACTTGTAGATCAAGATAAATAATATATGAGTGCATGAGTGCAGGCATAGATCACACCTTCTCAGAGATCAGATGTTTCTCTTCTTTTAGAGGTTTCAGAGCCGAAATAAAAGCCAGCATTGATGATCTTATTGGTCATCTTGTAAGGTGCAGTTGTGCCTTGAAAATTAAATACATAATGCCTTGGGGGTGAAGGCAATGAGTTAACCTTGCATTAGATATTTGGATACAGTGAGCAAAAACTAGGCTATTTGTTGCCTTTAATCATAAAATGCCTTGGTTTCGAACTTTATTAACACTTATAGCAGTAAATAAACCTCTGTAGGTCTCCCTCTCTCCCTCTTAGGCCAGCCAATACTATTAACCACATCTTCTACTTTTATGTTTGTGATCATACTGTGCATTTGAAAGATCTCTTTAGCTTCCTGGTGTAACACTTAAGATGAGCCTGTCAGTGTTGGGGAAACTTATGGTATTTGCCGTTATTTGATGAGAAGAAATAGAGGTCTCATCTCTTTTAGCAGTGAACGTCTTTGCCCCCATCAACAGAGCTGTTCCCCTCCTCATCAGGGTGTCACAGACACCTTGGTGAGAAATATGGGGTGGTCGTGGTGATGTCTGCTGGCCTTGCAGCTGGTGAAGTCCCCTGTTTTCCATTCATAATCCATGCAGAGGACAAGAAGCTCTGGATTGTCCCCAGTGTTATTTCTGACAAATGCAACTGCTTCCAAATAGCAACAAACACTGGACCTCAGGTTTCAGGGACCAAGGAAGGAATTTCCCTTTGGTGAAGAATTGCATGCACACTCACAAATAAACACATAACGAAATAAAGAATATGCCCCATGGATAAAGAAAGGCCTCCAGATGGGACAACATAGTGTTCCCAGGTGACATGTTGGATCATCCTTGCCTGAGTCTTGACCGGCATGCCTTGTTCGTGGGTTCAGGTCATGCTGATTTCCAGATTTTGGGGTTGGGCAGGTATTTTCCATGAGGTTGGATTGCAAAAGGCAGGATCCTTTCCCTTGTATTGTTCCCAAGAAAGTGGCCATCTTACAGGGGTCTTTATCCCAATTAATCGGTTCCCTGCTAATGCAGGAATCTCAGGCTGTATCTTCTGTTCTTTGAGTGTTATACAGGAGGTCAGATGAGATAATTTGGTGGTTTCTTTTGTCCTTGAACCCTATGAAACTGTGAAATAAGAATTTAGAACATTTGGCTTGTACTCAGTGGAAGACAGAGTTGTCACTGCCGTAATTTAAAGAGAGTTGTGATGGAAATGGATGTAATATGCCCTTGAGAACTCTGAGATTGTATACCCAAAACAAATGACAGAGTAAGGGCGATGAGCAGAGACAGGCCACAGTGCAAAAGTTCTGGGGTGTCTGGAGGTAGGGTGTCTGTTCTTGCCCATCTCCAGACCCCCTGCAGCCTGTAAATTGGAGCACCTCTGCTGAAGTCAGCGAAACCGTGCCAATTCCCAGCCAGCAGATAATTTGGCCCTTAATCTTCACATGTGTAAATGACAGTCATAAACATGGAAAATAGCAAGATACTCCAAAAAGGTCATGTTGAGGGCGATGAAAGCACTGACTTGCACAGGTCTGCAAGCAATGTTGATAGGAAAGGAGTGTCAGGGAGAACGCATGAGTAACAAGTGGCAATAAGGAAATATTTTTCCTGGAAACCCAAATAAAATTACACCGAACAAAACCATCTCCTTCCCCAAATGAGAGAGCTCATCTGGCAGCTCTAAGAGTTGGCTCTTTATGATGGTGTTTAGCAGCACTTCTCTTATGAGAAACAGTGAGTGAAATATTCACCTCCTCTGTGGGACTTAACGCTTAAGCTGCTGGCATCAGGGCTAGGATTCCTCATTAAGCATGGTGCTTGGTTTAAAGTGTTTTCCACCACTCTCTGGTGAGGATAAATCTAAGCTAATGGTGGATTTGAGAAGGCAGCAGTTTTATGATCCAAATACATTGCGTTGTCTATGAATATAATCTATTTTTGTCAGTTACATTGGAAAGAAATAAATTACTCATCAGTCAATCCATTATTATTATAATAAGAGCACGGCACTACTTAATTGCATCAGTTAAGTGGATATGACTTTGCCAATGCTCATAAATGCCATTACATCAATCCACAGAAATGGACCTGTTGATTTATTAGATGATGATGGACAAAGAAGATGTTGCAATCTCTTTTATAATTTAACCTGTGCTTAAAACATGTAGGTGTTTAAGGCCAATACATGTATAGTTATTACCACAGAGAGGGAAAGTGAAAAGGGAATTGTAAACCATAACAACCTCTATCAAGTACATGTCTATTTTGGTATGTGTAATAATCCTGAACGTGCATTTATGTAACACACTGTATGGTACTTAAGCTGCTGTGGGCTATCATGTACTGTAAATCCACATTTAATCAAAGGACCCACGGTGTATGATTGAGTACTGTAAATTTTCTTTACTGTGGTGAAATGCAACTGCAGAACGACAGTTCCACAGATGAACTGCAGCCGTGCTGACTGACTAGCAATAATAAACTTCTTAGAGGAACTTCAGGTCCATCATTGGTGATTCATTTACCGAGTGCCTGTTCTCATTTACTTACATATTTTTAACAACAAATCATTACCCAGCCGTGAGCCAAATGAATGCAGTCCCAGTATTGATATCTTTACAAGGAATGAGGACAAGTAGACTGGTGTTGTGATTTGGTAATACACCTGCAATAGGTCTTCAGTTATTTTTGCACAATTCCATTCCACAAGAGAGGCCTCGTGTATGCTGGATAAAGGTCAGAAATGTCACAAAAATGGAAGGCACCCGGTCTCTTGTGAAAGCTGCTTCTATTTGCCTTTTGCTCCTCACTGCCTTGCTGAAACAATTTGGGTTTTATACCTTCTGTATTCTGCCTATGTTTTGGGACAAAAATGCTCTTTGAGAATAACCTCATTGGGGAGCTTTAAAAGAGAGGGTTCCAAAAGTCTTCTGCACCAAGAAGAAAGGCCAGGTTCTCTCAAGTGTTTGAGTCCCATTTCGGCACCTGACTAGAGCAGTCATATTCAACGAATTGCTCCCACACAAAGCCCTGGAAGCCCTTGGTTGAGAAGGTCTTTGAAAAGCTGGAAAGTCTGGCTATAAACACAGATCTTAGTTGTTTGAAATTCCCTCTTAAAACATCTGTGGGAAAATCTGCATAAATTCTAAAGTTCATATGCAACTTTAAGTAGCTGACAGAAATGAGAAATAGGCTGAAATTTAATTTGTTTCAATTAATTAAATATTGAGATTTGATATTTTTACTATTTGCACTTTTGACTCCCCAGCGGGTATAATATTATATTAGGTTTCTCAATAAGTCTTCTAATTATAATGCATCTTATGAAGTCTAGAAGGTCAGCATCTTATTAGAAATAAAAATTGAAACTTTGGAATAATGCTGAACACTGTAGCACCTGCAAAGCTGCCGTGCCTATGTTATCAAAAGCCAGACTCTTGTGCCCATTATTGAAGCTGAATAAATAAATTTCTTCATGAGAAGCTTCCTTGAAGTCAGTGGACTGTGCAGTAAGTCTCCCTCTGCTGTGATTGAAGGCACAAGGCTCTGACCTCAAATAAGGAAAGAGATTTTGATTTTGCTGAACCTTTGGACCGTATTGCACAAGCCAGTGGAGTTCCTGGTATGCCGACAAAGGAGAAATCTGCACAACAGCGAAGACTTGTGAGTTACCTCAGGAAGGAGAAGAATGGTCAGTCCCTTTCAAGAGCTACTCTCTGGGTTGCACAGCCCATTCAGTCTCCTCCTGCCAGTGGCAAACGAAGGAAAACCACAAGTACACCTTCACGGGCTGCCTCCTCTCATTACCATACTTACCAATAAGGGGAAGAGCGAGCACCTTGATGCCTGTCCCCCAAAGGAAAGTTGCTGCAGCCCTACAAGCTCTAATGCTGCTGTTTCAGGCAACAAGGAGCTTTTTTTCCCCCTCCAGGGCTCTGAGTCTTGTGGTGGAACCATGAAACATTGAATAAACTTTCCAAGGAGCCTGCTCAGACTGGGGGCTGTCCCTGATCACGCTCTCTGGACTGAGATTTTATCAGGTTGCTGCAATGAACGTATTTCTGGTTGACATTTTCAGGAAAGCCTCAAGAAGTCTGATGAAGCATGTCAGAAAAGACAAACCCAAGAGCCAATCCTATACGTGTCAGAGGGGCATCTAGATCTAGCGTAAGTTAAAAAGCATCTCCAGCACACTGAGTTCGGTAGCATAACTAACTGCAGGATTTGGCCCATTGTTGCCTGGGAAAATTAATGAGCTGTATGAAAAATATCTGACCATCATTTGACTTATCAAAGCCATTGTGACTCCTTCCCTAAATAACATTAAGATGAATCACCTATTATTTGAGAATCGAGAGTCACGGTAGTGACTGAAGCCAAGTTAGGAAAATAGCACTGCCATTACTAGCTTTGCAGGATTGAACTTGACTTGGAATCTGGGGTTTTGCCCTGACAATACCACAACGTTTGAAATCTTATTTACTTTGTGGGGTTTCTTTTGTACTAACCTACTCACTCTAACATCACATGAAACCTTTAATAGGTGTCCTACATACACGGAATTTATCGTCAGCTGCTCAAATCCTGATCTCAGACGCAATGGTGCAAAAAAGAATGAGGGTGCTACAACTGGTGCAGAAAATGCCTATTTTCCTTCTGCAAAATGCAGTCACTGAATTTTACAGTAATGAAATTGGACCTGCAGGTGGATTATTGACATTACTCTGGGGATGCATTTTCTTTGATCTTTATTGCTTGCACACATTTTTTAAAGTGTCTTTTCTACCCTCTTCACTCTCTCACTGCTTCAGTTGCACAAATGAAAAAATATGGGAACCCTCTGGTGGCCAAAATAATATCTGTAAATCCCATTCAGCCTTAACCATCTCTGCATGATCTAGCGATAAGGTCAAATTCTGTTGGAGTTGCATTATTAATATGTTTGATCACCTTCTTCCTTCTCTTCTGTCCATGTACATTTGTACATACCCTGTGTGTCATTACCTCTGTTACAGAAAATGCCCTGAACTTATCTAGACAACTTAAACAGCGTGGGTTTTATTGTGGTTGAAGGTCTGTTGGTCTTTTTAATTGCTGATCACATGCTCAGTGATTGGGGCATTTCAGCATAATTAAATGGTGCAGAAATGGGTTAAATGGTAATCAGAACTGCCTATGACGGAGTCTATGCAGGTCAGTCCAGATGTGAGCATGCTTTAGGATAATACTTTCTGCCTTTATCCTCAAAACCAGATGAAATTTTTCATCATCCCCCTCCCCCCTAATACTACTTTTGAGTTTAAAACATAAAAAATGTGAGCCCTCCGGTGGCTAGAAAAACAGGGGGTAAGTCCAGGGGTACTGATCATGGGTTAGAGCTTGGGGCAACTGAGCATCGATGAATTGGCACAACCTGTCTGCCTGCTGTGGAGAAACTCCTTTTCTACACTACTGTCATGAGCAAGGGCATCAGGCCTCCAGCAATGTAGACTTAGATGTCCCCAACTTCTACTGCAGTGGTATTTGGATTTTTTTGACTTGTCCACTTCATTATGTCTCCTAATGGAAGCATAGACTCCTCTCAATTTGCTTTCAAAGTGCAAGGTAAGCCTGCAGGACAGTCTCATTTTTCTTAGCAACCTTCCCTGGACACTGCAGAAGTATTTAAATTCTGCCAGAGATCTATGGACCACAGTCTGCTAGTGCCCTCCAGTTTGTCAAATGGATGAAGGTCTGGTATGAATCACCACTTTTCCATTTTGTGCCATTGTACAATCAATACACACTCATATAAATGAGGACGCAATGGCCAAGGCTCCAGAGGGAGTTGGGCCCCACAGATTGCTGCATCAGTGCATCAGATTGCTGCTCTTCTTTGCTGATGCTAACGTAAATTTTATTGCTACGTTGACAAATTTGGCTCACTGAAAGGCTTGTGACAGTTGCGACAATCAGCATTTCCTGATCTATGTGTTGGTTACATTTTTATTCCTTTCTTATAGGGAAATGAAATAAGTTGATTTTCATATATTAATTTAATTCTTTTCTTGAAAAAGAGTTCATTCAGACAACTGCATACTAATTTATGGTCATAAAATGCATCAAGGAATATGCAGATAAGCTTTTCACTTAAATCCTAAGCTCTTCAGGGTAAGGATCATACATCTTTGCCTTGTAATCCTCTGCAACACCTACTGTGACACAGACCATTTGTAATGCCAGATTCCGCTTGCATTACGGTTTCTTACTTGACATCAACTACTTGGTATCAATGAAGCAGTAAAGGGCATTCTTCATCTGCTCTGCTTCACCATCTGAAATTTAAGGAGTCTGAATCTAAGCAAGTCACTTTTCAAACTCCTTATAGTCAATGGAGAAATGTAGGCACCGACGAAGAGTAATTAATCACACGTCAAGCTGGACATCTAAGATAGGTCAGGCATCCCCAAGGAGTGAGCCCAGGCACTGGACTGCTGATCATCTGCGTGTTTAAATTATTAGCCTGTTCCCTGAAAGGGTTTGTGTGTGTGCCAAACAGCACTCCCCTGGACATTGCTTGAGCATGTTTCTGAGGAAAGATGACCCATAAGGGAGTCCTGGGACGGGGCTGCACCAGGTATGGTTCACCACTGCACAGCTCTCCTCCATTGCCATGCTGTATACCTACAACCTCCATTTCACGCCATGAAAACGTCAGTCTGACAGGCTGCAGCACAGCTGTTGCATGATTTCAGACACTTGCAACTGGAGAATATCGTGTCCCAAGGCCATGGAGGCAGCTGGAGACCCAGAGCCAACTGCATGGGTGAAGCTGGGCCTTGCTGCTTGGTTTCAAGGTCAATCTGTTTTATGTTCAACAATCCCTGTCCCCTTTTTACAAAATAGTGTATAGGTAACCAGAGTTTCATTTTGGGTTTAAAAACCAGTATTTGTGTCATGTCAGCTGTAGGGTGAATTTTATGATTGAACTTTATTTAGGCAAATACTAAGAGAGATAACTAAAGCCCAGGAACAACAGCAAGTAGGCGTAATGGTACTACAGCAAGAGAACCAATACTTACTGTCATGTGGATGTAACAGTACTACCGTATCACAGACACAAACCTCTTCAAAGTGAACCTGACGGTACTGGTTTCCAAAGGAGCTGTGGAGACCCAGGTCACTCAGCCAGTTCAGCCTTTGGTAGCAGATGAGGGCAGGGGAAAAAAGCAGCCAAATATTGACTGTTTCATTAATGTGCTGTTCCTACAGTACAAGAAGAAATACTTTGTGAACCTAATAGTACATATCTTACTGCTGCCTATCTGCACGTCTGCAGTGTTGCTTTGTTCTGAAAAATAGTTGTAAAAAAATGGCACCTCCTTGCACTCCTGGGTACATGCAAACATAGCTGTAAAACAGCATAGTGTAGAATTTGCCTTTCAAGCCCCAGGCACCTAGGACTGGATGTATTGCTAGTTTCTGCTCCTCCCAAGGCATCAGTTACTGCAGGGAAGATGGACTGCACAGAATCCCTGAATTCTTTAAGATGTGGCGTTTAGGAGTAGTTTGGTCTGCAGAATCCCCTCTGCAATGGCAAGAGACATTAAGAGAACCCACCTTCATATACAGTCCTCAGACTGGCTGGACAGCATGGACAGTGAGAAAAAAAATAACCATTTACACACAAAGTGAGCACATGCGACCTGCAGTCTTTGTGACAGAGTCCATGTGTAACCCTGCAGTGTCATTTTTGCAGGTACTTCTGAGACAGGAGTTGCATTTAAAGTCCATGTTGAGGCAAGCAGAGGGGAAATAGCTTCTCATTTCTCAGCAGCCTGTAGCAAATTGATGGTGTTTTGGTTTCATGGCTTGGGGAGGAGTAGATGAAGGCAGAGAACAGCACTCCTGCAACGTGGGTTGTGTTCAGACCACCTACAATAGGTGCCTTGCTTAGTTGTCATAACTGTTATGGCAACTTAGTTCAATAAAGCAGTGAGACGCCTACAATCGAGGTCTGCTAGATTTTGGCTCCCTGTGCAGACGGTGGATAGAAGCAGTCACTATGCCTAAGTTAGGCACTTGTAGTAGGAGGGTTCAATGAAGCCCCATGTGCTTCTGCCTCATCTGCAGAATTATATTGCTTTTTACTCAAGCAGGCTATTTAATGTTGCCAGAAACTGATTAACATCTGAATCACGTTGTCCTCTGTCTGTATGGCAGATATAAATAGGTTGCAGTAGAGGTGGGCTGTGTCCACCACCGCTCGTCTCCTTAGGGAATGGTCTTATCTATGTGCACAAAAGTAGGGATGCCTGAGTCTACTCAAAGAAAGCTTCCAAGATGTTCCCCTTGCGATGAGGATTTATCCTGCTGATACTCTCCTCCGGAATTGCCCCTCTGGGCCCCTGTTCTCAGAGGCTGTACTGCTGGCAGACTGTGACACGGGTCTCCACCCATTCGACCCACACATGGTTGGACAGCTGAAAAACTAGCGAAACTGCACCAGCTGAAATTCACTTTCAGTTTATTATCTATGTAGTGTCACTATAAAGGTCTGAGCTAATCTTAGCTGCATAATGGGCTGGTAGAAAGTATTCCATTTGTTATACAAATAAATATTTGCTTCAAATGTGGTTTCCCAAAGTAGGGTCACCTTGCACGCATCTGCTTCCAAAAATGCATCTGCTTTACAACAAGGTAGTAATTATCCTTTCCTCAAGGGGGTTCAGTTTGAACCTACTATGTGTACAAGACTGCTGGCGAAGTTTTTAATTTTGGTTTATGGTGTTTGTAGTTTTTGGAGGCACAGGATCAAACACTTGAAACGCAGTGTTCATCTGATACTAAGTACCAACCCCAAATACAGGTAGGGTTTGCTTGGTGGGCTTTTTTCTTCTTCAAGAACAGTTCTTTTCTCCTGTACATTTTTTTTTTCTGAAAACGTCAGTCAGTGGAGTGGATAGATGCAGAAAGCAAGTAACTTCATTTTACTGGTAAAATACCTTAGTGGAGTAACACAATAGCATTATCATCCTTCTTTTTTACTGGTTCTTCTTTTAATCTGTATGTCATAATAATGTCATTAGAGGGTGACTTCATCTTTTTAGCAGGCTATTTCTGCAGTACTTAATGTCTGTTTGATCTTTCATTCAGATATCTATTACCATACGTATCTATTATAAGTTGAAAAGGTTTTTAGTCTGACATAACATTGGAAGGAAAGAAATGTCAGCTTCATTAAACCTCACAGTTCTGAGACTGGAGGTAAATTGCTTAATCAGCACATTTTTTAAGAAACATACTGAAAAAATCTTAAGAAAATATGTAGTTTTTCTTTATTTATCTTCCCTCCTTTCTTTAATCCACCTCATAATGCACTTTGCTCTGCTTTCTCTGGAAAGGGGGCAGTGAGTGAAACAGTGTCTTGAATTAAGACATAAGGCAATGCCTGAGCCCAATTTCTACTGGACTGAGCAGCTCAGTGAGCTCAGGGCTGAGAACAAGAGGGAGGAGGAGGCTGGGGAGTGACATGGTTTTTACCATGCCATAGTCCCATATTGCAGTGGGTGATTCAAAGGGTGCACCCATAGCTGTCCACTCCAAGACACCACCATTCCGCCACGATTGTCTTATGGGGGGACTTAAGGCTGCAGAATTCTGCATGAAGTCCCAGAACTGTCAAAGTCAATAAGGAGACTTCAGTTTTTTTCACTTTTGATCCATAATGTTGGGCTGATGTGTAATTCAGGTGAATTAGGGCCTGATTCAGCAAGGAGCATAAGCACTTTCACAACTTCCAGTGCACAAACCATCCCACTGAAGCAGATAGGATGCACATATGGGTGATGTCTATATTTACGTGGTTTGCTGAACTAGGACTGCGAGAACACAGAGACAGTGATGGCTTTTCTCCCAGGGTTTGTGTCTGTCTTCATCTGTCTGACGGTTCTCTGCAGTGGCACCAAGGCTGACAGTCTGGGCATCAAACAGCACAAAACTGAAGTCCTTTTGAAGCAGGGAAGTGCAGAATGCATATGGAAAGGCAAGAGAAGGAGGGGGGGTCAGGGGGCTGAACGCTCAAAGGCATGCACTGGCTACCAGCTCTTATGAAAACTAAAAGTTGATGCCTCCACTTCAGATTTTGCTCCTCCGATCTGACAGGTGAGTTTAGGGGTGCAGAGGCTATGCTTTTGGGATGAATCACCACATAGACATTATGGAGACTAGGACAAGAATATGTTTGCAGATGCCCTGCTGTAACTCCCTGTATAACACTAGCACTGCTTTTTCATTTAGCTTTCAGAGGCATGTGCAGTTGTGTCTTGGTTGTCTTGACTGAAAGAATGATCCTGTGTGTTTTAGCTGGATCTTCTTTGCTACAATCCATAACAGATGCCATTGGTGTTTTTGTTACTATCGCTACTTGATGGCTTTCTGCAACCGCACTTCACATTCCTGAAGCTGAAGGTTTTGTTCTCTTGGCCACCGAGAAACACTACACTCTTATTTTGGAGTCTCCCTACATTCCAAGATAGCACCGGTAACAGAGGACACGCAAGGGTCAACAGCTCCTCGGCCAGCAGCACAACCTCATTCATTGCAGCAAAGAGGTTTTCAGAGTCTGGAAATGCCCTAGAGAGTTTTTCCTTCTGTGGCCCAAAATGGCTGTCATTTGCTTTTGTTTCTGGGCAACTCATGGAGACATAGACAACTGTAGTCAAATATTTTGCACCCAAACTGGTCCCTTCTTGCACTGAAAACTCTTCACAGAGCTCACTTGGGGTCTTGAATTCACATTGGGTGCCTTTGGTTTTGTGATTGGTAATGGCATGTTTGTGCCATTGCTAGACTAAGGAAAAGCTGGCAGCAAGCTTAAAATATGGTATGTAATGACATTTGCACTAAATTGTTCCAGAAACACGTTACCTTCTGGAGCAACTGGGAAAATGAAGGTGAGAGCTTTTAGCAATATACACCTTAAGCTGTGTGAAATTCTGCCCTGGATTTTGTTTATATTAGCCCGTCGAATGAGATTCACGATTGTAATGGAGGTCTGTAGTTGGCCGTGAATAACAAAGACAATACTGAGATTTAGGTGCAAAAGGAGAGATCAAGGTGTTTTGACAAGATATTTTATCTCCTGTAACATTTTTATCTTGTTAAGTCTGAGATGTGAAGTGCAAATAGTTGACATACACTTGGTCTGAGGCGTTGTCATCAACTTTCAGGCTTTTTTTTCCCCAGTGTCAAACTTTTACAAGCAGCATGTGAAGTTCCCCTTCAGTACCAGCATACAAACACAGTCGTCTCAGATGGAATGACTGTGACAGCAATGACATCTCTCCTTACGCAATTCCATCGCTAGAAATTAAAGATCTCATTTCCAAGTTAATCGTACCTATATTCTGTTACTGCTTCCCTGCAGAGAAATGGGATAGATAATTTTTCAGTTCCTTTCCAGACCTATTGCTGTATAGTTTTTTGCACCAGTAACTTTTTTATTTTCTCTGTTAATTGCTACTGTAGGAGAAATATATTACTCTAGAAGAAACAATCAGAGGGTTCTTGCACATACCTAACAGCTTGTAAATAATGGCTAGAAATGCATGATATAGCACTGACATTTCTTAATTTTTGACATTTTCAGACAAGTATTATTTCTGAACAGAGGAAGACAAGTAAACCCCTGTACTCGTTTAGAACGGCAGCTCTCTGTCTGTGGTAAACACTGACAATCTGGTTTAACACACCAAAAGTCACCTGTTTTTATACCTGTGTCTGTCCTGGTTTCTACAGGAAGGTGTCTGTCCCCACAGCAGTGCCAGCAGGTACTTGCAATACTGATGCAGCATGTAGCAGAAGGAGATTTTCTACTGTTGTAGATATACAACCACTTTGGGCAACATAATGTACACCGATAAAATCTCTCTCCTGTCAGTGTCCACATGGAAGATTTTTTTCAGCCTAATTTTGGCTGCTAAGGATGTGAATTTTTCATACTGAAGCCAGTATAGCTGTTCTGGAAGAACATTTTCAGCCAGGCGCAGTCTCCATAAATCAGAGCGTGCCGAGCCTGCGTTAGCTGAGCATCTGGATGGGGCAGCAGGAGATGCCTTTGGGAGTTGCTCTGCCTCTGTGCAAGGCAGCCAGGAGACTGAAAGTGAAATTCGTCCATGGGAGCCGGACTTTTGCCACGTTTCCGTTCCCGGTGGTACAGCATGGGGCTGGCAGAGGGTCCAGGCTGGACCCATGGTGGGCAGAGCAGTGACAGACAGAGGTAGTGAGTCCTCAGGAGGAAAAATGTATGAGAACACAAGGCAGAAACCTGTGAAGAATAGCTGTACCCATGTATACGTCTGTAAATAACTGACATTTTAGTTGGCTTTTCCTAATACACAGTATGCACGAGCCACATGGGTTGTAGTGCTGGCACCAGCTTAGGAACAAGAGGGAGCCATGATTTCAAAGTGAGTGGCCCAGTGAAGCCCTTTGGTCTAGGGTCAATCCCTAACCTTTGTCTCTCATTAAAATATCGTTCAAGTGCTAAAAACGTTCTTCCCACTGGTTATATCATTATGAATGTTTACCCTGCCAGTACCTGGAAAAAATTGCTCTCTGAGGTAGAGCCAAATACCATTACTAGATCTGCAAAAGATTTGACAGTGAAATTAATTAGTTAATCTTTGTAAAGTGCTTTGAAGATGAAGAGCTCACTATGAGTTTTAGGTAATGTTATTATAGGTTAGTGAGTAATTTTGTAAATTTAAGGCAGAGGGGTCTCTTTTACAATGTCTTATAGCATGGCCTTCACCGTGTCTGTGTGGCTGGCCGGTCTTGTCCTGTCGCCTCCTGCACCTTTCCCTCTGCCTGCATTTGTGTGCTGCCTATAGTCCTCTGGTGCAAGCTCTACGCGTCAGGGACCAGGCTGTTCTAGGGGCAGACTTGCTTTGGGCAGTGAGAATCTGCTGCTAAAACCTGCTTTCAGCAAGTTTCACTCCTTGCCATCGCTGCCCCCCTTTCCTGGGAAGTTTGCCACCCGAGCCTGTTTCGGCAGGTGGCTACTTCTCTGCCTGAAGAGACTCGGACCCCGACGTCCCCAGCCTCCCCAAAAAGGGCAGCCCAATTCACTCTGGCTGACTGCCCTGGGCCCCACCTGGATGCTCTCTGATCTGCTTGTGGAGCTCATGGTTGGTATTAGGTCAGGGACTTTCCTTCTGCTCTGTGTTTGTGCAGAACGCAGCACACTGGTTCCCCACCAGACTCTGAGATACTGCTGTAATGCAGGTAATAAATAATAACAACCTTTAAACCTCTAGTGCAAATTACAGCCTCATGCAACACCTACGTAATTTTGTATAATATTAGCACAGTAGCTACCTTGGGAGAACTATATTCAGATAAGAGAATACACAATAATAATCCTACCATCTGAAATCAAATGGAATTGTCTAAATGCCGACAGCTCCTTTTCTGCCACCGTGTTTTTAAAGAAAAGAAGGAACACAGAAGGGAAGCAAGGATGTGAGATAAATAACCAAAGACAAAAGGAATAAAAAAATAAATACTAAAGCATAATAATGATGTAATTTCTCTTCTATAATACACAAAAACTCTTCTTATGTCTGAGTCCCCCTTGCATCTAGCAATCCATGATTACACTGGAGGACATGAGCTCTCTCCCAGTGTTTATAATCTGAGGTTCCAATCTTGCAAACATTTACATGCATGGTTAACTTTATGCACACAATTAGTGCAATTGAAGTCATGCCACTTGCAAGACAAGATGCAACAAGTGAGTGTATCAAACGCTAGGTGGGAAGAGGGCGGCAGACAGATGAAGGGTAGTAATGATAAGATCATGTGGTTACCTGGGCTAACTCTGCACGCTCAATGACTCCAAATGCCTTTTTTATTTTTGAATCATCACTTAAAAAGATTTCCCTGTCACTCTATAACTGCTTGTTGTGACTCAGAAAATGCTGGTCTTACTCATGTTCGTACAGTATGTAATTAGTGGACTTTTTCATTTTCCCTTCATAGAAATGATATCTCTCCACCACTAACTAACGCTACTTTAAAAATAAGAAAAAAAAATGACCCCAAGCCTTTCTCATTTACTGCTTTCCTTCTCTCTGTTTGTGTATTAACCTCCTCCTCTAGATACCTTCTCCAAATGAGCATCTTCTAGTTTCCTGAGGCTTTTCTTATCTTTGTTGCAGCTGTCCAGGAGTCAAGATCTGAGGAACAGGAAGGCAGACGTCTCGTTGACCAAATATAGCAGGCACCCCTTACACGTGAATCACACGAGGGCTGCTCTTGACAACATCCTGGCCTTCATCCCTCCCTCCTGGCGCTTACCAATCAACACAACATGGGGAAGTAGACCATGAAGTCTGGCAGGGCCAAAATTACTGGACCAGCCAGGGCGGGAAAGATGATATTTTTCAAGGACCACCTTGCTCTCACGTTTCCTAGCTCGTTGGGGAGACGGAACAGCCCTTTTGATAGCTAAATCTCTCCTTCTTGGAAGATCTTCTAAAAAAGCTCTTGCCTTATAGACTGCCGTGGGAGTCTTTGCAAAGTCAGATTTAGAAAAGTCACCCCATGCCACTCCACACACACTGCTGGATACTCGAGGCACATTTGTGGAGCAGGGAACTGTTCAAAGTTGGATGGACTTGGGAAGACAATTTAGTTTACACGTAACATTGTTATCACATAAATTAGAATAATTATCACATTTGTGTTGTATTTTCATGATATTTGCTTCACTTAAATTGTTGTTATAAAATAATTTTATGAGTTATGTTGCTATACTCTGCGGCGATGTAAGGGAGTTTTCTGAACTCAATGGTGAGGCCATGTGATTTAATTGCCACACTATTTGTTAATTAGTCTGGGTGAAAATGCCAGCACCTGAGTGTGTTTGGAGAGTGGGCGGTGAGAATGTAGCTTTGTGTGAAGTAGTTCCAAACGCCAGAGAGCTTGAATTTGTTCTGACTTCTTTAGCTCTACCAGCCAAATAGCTAGCATTTAAAGTTTTCACAGGCAGAACTTTTCTTGTGTATCTCATGCATCTGAGTGGAGAAATGTTGATCTGATTCATCACTGGATCACATCTTGCATAGTGCAAGTGGGTTTGGATCACTCTCAGACCAGAGAGGCAGCATTGTATGCCACGATGCAAGGGCTTAAATGACTCAAAACATCGGGGGGGGGGGGGACGGGCACCACTGGCCCCCTCAGTGTCTAGCTGATGTAGTTGTGGAGCAATTTCCTTGATATCAAAGATAGACTTGAGTCCATGTAGTCTTGTGGTAATTTTTAGTGATCGGGTGTATACTTAACAAAATCCTCATATAGTCTTTGTCCTGTAGGAGAATCTGGTCAAGGCAGATATACCCAACAGCAAAGGCACTGTTGCTTACGCATAGTTTGTATTAGATATGGGTAATGATGTATAATAATGTTGGCTTTTTCAGAGACACGAAGCACTGTTAATGAAGCTTCTGATGGGGCCAAAGGAGCTACAGGTCATTTCCCAGCCCTTGATCTGGTTGTAAGAAGCAGCAGCCACAAGGCTGTCAGTCTTCTCAATGTTAATATGCCTAGGCCTCGAGCTGCAAGTTATGTTTTACATCATTTGTGTTATTTCTGGGCTAGCAAGTTTAAAGTTCAAACATGAGATGAGTTTTGTATTTCAGGGAACAGTAAGGGGATGCCACACTCTCATGTTCTTTCTGATGTTACAAAGCAGACTACGGCAATCTGTGCTGGTGCTTTTAAACAGCACGGATGAGAAAGTAGCCATGCTTCTTTGTGTTTTGGAAATACAGGATAAAACACTCCCTACATAATACATGTTTTGATGACTTCAAGGCTTAAGGAAGACAAACGGATCTAGCAAGGACCACGAAAGGATCACTTGGTTGCATCATAACAGACAAAGCAAGAGCCTGGCAGGAGAATAACTTGAGAGCAAGGAAGTAACTAACCCAGTGATGGACTGATGGCTCCTTTGGTGCAGTACGAGGCTACAGGAAAGATCGATTGGCTCAATGCAAGAATAGGAAAAAGTCCTACTTGCCAGTGGCCCGGGTCTGCCTGAGACCCAAACTGGTTACACACAGATATTAGTAACACAGGGAATGCACGTGTATACATTCAGGGTTAGCTGGCTCTGGTTTAGTTTTCCTGAGTTACTATTTTCAGCCCAACAACCCACCATAAAGGTGTGTCAGAAAGGCATGGCTAAAAAAATCTCTCCAAAATACACTCATTATAGCAATTTTCTTACATCCACAGGAACGGCCTTCCTTTTAGCAAGTGGGTAAACCCCATGTTGGCATCATAATTGTCTTCTGCTATGTTGACCATTGATGGCAACAGTAAGGATGACATAAAAAGGAATTACTCACTTGCACTAGCGGGTGGGAAAACTGCTGAGTTCTGCACTACCCTAAAGGTGACTATTTCACTGTCATTTCAGAACAGTCTGCTTATATGAGAGGGAAACTGCAAGTCACCTGTGCTTAATATCTAAGTTCACGTTAGTTTATACACAGTGGGCTAAAGCATGCCCTCATTTATACGCATGCTGCCCTGCAGTGATTATGCAAGAGGAACTGAGTGGAGAACTTGATCTCGTGTGATTTCAAAAATAGCACCATGAAGTATAAAGTTAGTATAAATGTGGAGGAAGTAAATCCACAGAAGAACGTAACCTAGGGTGTAAACCGGCAAGTTTGGGTGATGATGCTATCAATGAAAACTCAGCACCTGGACGGAGTCCCTGCCCAAACAGCAAACTCTCCCAAACATGCTCCAGTCCATCACATGTACACAAAGCCACCGGTGGTGAGGAAAAGCAGGATGCTCCCGGGAATCGAGAGCCCTCGTGGGCTAATGAGTAGAAAAGGAGGGAAGAGAATAAGCTGTTTAATCACCCTGCAGATAAGATAATTGTGGCTCAAATTCAGAAGTGTAAGGTAAAAATTCACTACATGCATGAAACTAAAACTGTTTTATTTCAGGAAAGCTGGCAGAGTGTTTCAGCAGCTTCCTGTGGCTTAGCTGCTATGACACAGTAGGAATAACCTTTCTTCTGTCTGCGTCTTAGGAAGTATTATGTTTCATCCGTACTGAGTGACCTGCATTTCACAGGTCAGATGTAAAAATTATCCAAGACTCAATTCTCTTGCCCCTCAGCATGTTGGGGGTTCATTAGAATGAGTGGCTGGCGCAGGGTGTACCTGGCATTCAGCGCTCATTCACCCTTCCTTGTTCATAGCGCTGTCCACGTCCCCGTGTGTCTCATCACTAGCCAAGATGAAAGCCGGATCCAATACCTTCAGAAAGGAGACCGCTTCCCTTCCCTTTGGGCCAGCCTAAGTGGTTCTCCCTTGACCCCGCAAGCGCAGGGCAGTGCAGGGAGGGAGCCGGCCGGACCTCCTGCTGCGCCCGTGACATGGGGTGCCGGCAGTACCGCGGGGTAGAAAATGGTTCAGCTCCTCATAGCGACTCTTGCTCCTCCGCGTCTCTGTTAGTCGGTGCCAGCAAGGGCAGCGATCGTTAGGGATGGCAGTGCCTAGAAAAGCTCAGGGCCTTCTATTAACAGGCGGCTGTGAAAAATCAGCATTAATTTCAGCCTTGGATGTTTCTGGTTTTGTGTGGTGTTTCCCTTAGGGCCTCATGTAAAACAGTGTCATTGAACTGCCTTTCTGGGCTGATCGTGAGAGTTTGAGTCACATATCCAGCACTGTGACTCCATCACAATGACAAGTGATGCTGCTTCATAAAGTATTTCTGACGGGTACTGTGCTCAGATAATGCTTCTGCTATGGTGTGCTGCATCGTTTCCAATTTGGAAATGTGCTGATGGTGGAACAGCACTTCCTTTCCAATCTTTCCTTATTCCCAGGTGCATAATAAGTTTTTATAGGGACATAATAACATGGTAGCTTATACATAATTATAATGTGTAAAGTTTCTAAAATTAAAAAAAAATCCTTTAAAATAAGTTGAGAAATAACAGCAGAGCATTCAGACAATTTTGCACATTGCCCAAGGTACTTTCCTGAAATCCAGCAGCAACCACGAGAACACAGGTTAGAAGGTGGATATCTCCTATTCTGGTACCAGTGTAAAACCACAGAGAGGGAGCTTTACCGGCTTTCAGGTTCAGGACTTATCCTTACAACTGTGTATCACGAACTGCACGGTTGCACATACACTTACTAGCTACACAACAGCTTTAACACAGAGATCATATTGTGTTTTCCTTCAGTATAACTCACAAATGGCCTAAGAAATGGTAGCAGTAATTCTGCAAACACTGAAACAGTTTGGGAAAATGAAATTATGTAACTGAAGATTCAGAAGAAAACTGTTGCAGAGTTGAGGGGTTTTGCCAGCATCCCTTCTGGTATTTGGAAAAACAACTGATTTTTTTTAAGTTTTAAGATTACATATAATTTGGAATTTTTTTGGCTGGTAGCACCTAAAAATCAGAGATATTAAAAAATAAATATTTTCATTACATTACAGTATTTCAAGTGATCTGATCACATTTTTCTTACTGCGAAAGGGGATATCTTTCTTCTGTTTTTCTGTGGATATTTAGGGTTATATGCCCTTAGCCATGCAGACGGGTGTTTACAGGACTTCTTTAAAAACTCCTGGGGTGCTTTGCTCTTGATGAGCTGTGTAGGAGTTGGGCATCCAGAAACCTCTGAAAATCCTTCTGCCTGTTTACATTGGAAGGACCTTGAGGCATTTAAAGGTCTGGCTCTAAGGATGGGATTCATCACATCTAACGCTAGCCGCCCAAAAGACACGTGTCTAACCTAAGCGAACCATCCTGCTCACATCCCGAAGGGGAGCTCAGCCCTGTCAGAGGGCAAGGCAGCCTCCTCACGAAAAGCACCCAGCTCTAGACACGGTTGCTCACCTTGTGGAGGTTTCTGACTCTTTCCACTGACCCCAGGGGCAGCTGAGATCCATGGCTTAGATGAGATTCTTAACTTTTAGAGACCTAATTTAGGGGAGATCAATCCAACACTAGGGTGAGGTATGGTACTGGAATTACCCGTACAATACTGTTAGAGGCACATGTAACTAGCAGCTAGCACTGCCTGCATCTATATTTTAGGCACTTTTTAAGCAAAAACTTAAAGGGTTGGGAGCCAAATTCACTGACTTTTATTCTTCTCCTTGACCTTGATCCAGCTGAAACCTGTAGAAGAGATGCACGGTGCTAAAAACAAAAACTCCCCGTCAAGGCAAACTCCTAGATGCTGAAGGTTTTGTGTAAGATCGGTATGGGAGCTTTGGGCAGGTAAACAAGTCACAAGGTAGCTTAGGTGTGTAAAACTACTGTGGATCTCTTGAATTCAGTCCAACTCATCTCCTTTTCATATCAACATAGGGCCCCATAGGCCCAGGGCTCTGCTTATGCTTTTCCAGCATAAGCATTTTTCTGTATGCAAAAGCTCCATCTCACCAGAATGTTATGAATATAATTTCTAAAGCTTTGTGAGATCCCTAGGTTAAATGCAGTGCATAAATGCAAATGGTACTATTTAAGCTGCTGCACTACTAGAAGTGGAACTTTGATGATACCCAAATATAGGTTTGATAATTATTTGATATGATGGATTGGTTAATAATTGTCCTGCAAGTAGTCAGCATCCTAAATTTGCTACACCCCGGTCTGTACATTTGGGGCTAGGTCTCCTCCTCACCTTTCCTGGAATGCCAGCTATGATGAGCAAGCTATTTTCAGTTTCTTATTAGGAAGCTGCCTTTGGACCAGTTCCTACACTACTTAGCATTTTGCCTGAGCAGCAAATTCAGGATCTGGCCCTAGGAAACCTGTTTTCTTGGCACTTTGAGCCAATTCCTTATTAGCGTAGTTACCTCTAATAATCTGCTATGTGCTGTCTGCAGTGGCCCGTGTAGGAACCTCTATGAAGATGGAGTTGTTGTGACACTTGTCTCATGAAAGAGCCTCTCCAGTTCTTCACTTTGAAGGTCCACTAAAAGGTGTGTCTGTGATGACACATCTGTTCTGGTATTTTTTTTTCTTCTTTCTCATATAAAAAAGTACTGTGATAAGTTCTTGTCGCTGTGCCAGGACGTCACTCGATACATGTAGAGGAGAAACAGTTTAAAGCTACTTGACTAACAGCTTCCTCTGTCAAATATGACATTAGAGTTATGATTGTCTCTTTTTTATCTCTTCACTTTGATGACAAGCTTATCTGAGGTAGTGAGACAAAGAGCGGAGTTGATTCAGCCTACCATGCTGTGCAGGTGAGAGTTTTGAGATCAAGTACAGCTGTTGGAAGGGCAAGTCCTAGTGCTGAATGACAGCTGCTTTCATCAGGAGCACGGCTTGTTTTTTCTTTTCTTTTCTTTTCTTTTCTTTTCTTTTCTTTTCTTTTCTTTTCTTTTCTTTTCTTTTCTTTTCTTTTCTTTTCTTTTCTTTTCTTTTCTTTTCTTTTCTTTTCTTTTCTTTTCTTTTCTTTTCTTTTCTTTTCTTTTCTTTTCTTTCTTTCTTTCTTTCTTTCTTTCTCTCTTTCTCTCTTTCTTTCTTTTTCTTTCTCTTTCTTTCTCTCTTTCTTTCTCTCTTTCTTTCTCTCTTTCTTTCTTTCTCTCTCTCGTTCTCTCTCTCGTTCTTTCTTTCTCTCTTTCCCCTCTTTCTCTCTTTCTTTCTTTCTTTCTCTCTTTCTCTCTTTCTCTCTCTCTCTCTTTCTCTCTTTCTTTCTTTCTTTCTCTCTCTCTTTCTCTCTATCTTTCTTTTTGAGAATGCCAAGAAATTCGACTGAGGCTTAAGGAATGTACATGCTTAAATATCAAAATGTGACTGCTTGTATAATAATGTCAGTCTGAGCTACTTGCTCCTTTTGATATTCTTAGATCAGATCAGATGCTCCTCTTAGAAAATCAGATGTGTTGTTGCTGATTCTGGTCAGAAGGAGTGAATCTGTTTACCGAACCCATGTGTGTGTATCTGACAGTGGAATGTATCACACCCACTGTAATACTGCACGGAATATTAACATTTCTGATTTGTTGCTAGAAAAGAGCTGCAGATTGCTCAGTGCTGTGATTTTCAATCAATGTTTGCCAAGATCACCCTTTTCACCATTTTTTGCAGAGATCCTTCCCTTCCCCCATCACTTACTGACACTCTACCCCACCTCTCAAAAACAATTGTTAGTGATTTGATAAGTTCATTAGCCCACTCTCCAAAAGCCCTCAGATAGTGCACGTTATTGAAAGATTTGACATGTGGCTATTTTGAATTTCCCAGAATACTCACATATGCAGATATAGCAGGAGGTTTTGCAAAAAAAGTGCTCAGCCTTTATTGCATGAACAAAATCTCCCATGTAAGCAAGCAGAGAGGTATGTGCTTATCCAGGTATTTATCTATGCCTGCAGGTATTTGAAGTGTGTGAAGGAGTGCAGGGTTTGTACATGCACTGGTTGGACTATACATACATGTTATTAAATGCTGAATATACCTAGGGCTCTCTCTCACTTACTCTGCCTATCCAGGAGAGGATATTTTTATTTTTAAACTTCAGGTCTTCTTGCATTCCCTGAACAGAACAACCTGATTTCTTCCTTAGTCTTTTCTTCCTAGTTGTCTGCTATGCCACAAATATAATCTCTTCCAGAACTGTCAGATGTATGGCCACATTCATGCTTTTTACTATTTCCTCTTACTTTTCCTCAAAGACCATTCAGGCAATCTAACTTCCTGGAATTGAAGGGTACTGCCCATGTGATGTTGGAAAGTCTTGAGGATAAAGACACTACTTTTCTTTTCTATAATAAACATGTCAGCCTGGTCTCTGTAGAAGTACTTTTCCAGTATGGTTTGCCCACCAGCAGAAGACACTGTTTTTTTCTGTTGTGAAACACGTAAGAGTATAGGAGTTTATCTTAGGTGAAAACAATCATCATTCATGTCAGCCAGTAAAGGCACTGGAAATATAAAAAGTATTTGTAGCCACTACAATATTCCAGTATATGGTACTTTTGCAGCTATTGATTCATATTCACCGAAACCTAGAGAGAGTAGGTTCTATTAATACCAGATCTACCTATTAATATCTATTAATATTAAAACAGGTCTGAAAAAAATCATGTGAAGAAGCCCAGTAAAGTCAGAGGGTTTGGACATATTGTAGCAATGTCTAATATTTACACAAACACCCATTGAATGAGATAGATAGAAACGAAAAATGCTGACAATTCTCCACTTCTATATATGCATTATAACATTATTATGGACTGGTTGTATTATAGCAAACTTATGGACTGATACTCTTGAGGAAGAGGTGTGTTAGGAACATGCTCTTACTGGATCCTGCCCTTCACGTCATGTAAGGGGGAGTCCTATACTCCATGGGATCCTGTCCTCAATTTAAAGACCACTAGAGCCATATGACATAACTTCCACCTCACGCAAGGCCACCGAATGTAAAGGGATATAAGAAAAGAGAAGCATGTGTCTCATTTTAAAAATCATTGGAGCAAGAGCATCTGGCTAATTTAATTTTATTTTAAATGGGAACCCAGGAGAGCATCCACCACATAGTACTGCAGTGAGGCAGACTTGCAAGGTGGTTAGGTGTCTAGAGCTTCAGATAACTAACTCAACAACATTTAAGTTCCATTGAAATTTGAGGCATTGGATACCTAGATGCTTTTGAAAATCTCAATATGCCTCTATTTGCCCCTCTCCACATCGAAATATCTTAAAAAATCCATCCCCTTCTCTCCTCTTCCAACAGAGGTTTCCAAAATGAGATCCTTTCATTATTAGAGCCAGAGCGGTAGCTAATTGCTATTGAGGAGCTTTTCACCGTGGCCAAAACCAACAATAACAAGCAATAAAAATCTAATAATCCAAGCAATCGACTGTGTATTGAATAATTCTTTTGAGGGCACAGTGCAAATAGCACAATTCTGGGCATACTAAAGAGAGTGAAAGATTAAAAACCTAAATGAACACAGAAAATGTCTGTCACGTCAGATACATCAACTCTGTCAGTCCAATACATACACTTAATTAAAATGGTTCAACCATCTGTCCAAGAGGGTGCATGGGAAAACTTTAATTGATCGTCTCAGTTCTTCTGAGTGATCAGGAAATAGGGCTAAAGCTAGCTCTCCTGGAATGGATTTAAGAATTATAAAACTGACAGTTGGGGAATTTTCTGCTTTAGCTATTTTAAGCCTCTCTTGTTTCTTCCCACAACTTTGATAGACTTGGACAATTCAAAAATATAGGAGCACCTTAAATAGCAGGATGGCAGGTGAATCACGCCCCTTGGTGACAGCCAGGCCTCGCGCCCGAGGGGCGATTTGCTGTGAAGAAGGGTAGGTGTTTTCCTGCCCTCCCTGGAGGATGCTATGGAGGAGCAAAGGCAGCTTTCATTTTCCGCTGGGGCTCTCCGGGACCTCAGTGAATGGAAGCAGCTGAGCGGACATGCGAACCCCTCACTGCCTTAATCGCCTCACACGCCTCTTGATTGGGTCTTCGCTCTGTAAAAAGATGCAAAGTCAGAGCTATATTCAGCTGGGTGTAGCCTGTGCCTAACGTTGAGGCTCCTGGGATGAGATTCAGATCATCTAACTCCAGCTGCCTAAAAGATATCTGGTCTGAGCTGGTCACCTTATGACATAAGTGAGAGAAAGGCCCCTCTAAAATGTGGTTGAAACTGTTTTCTGCACGTCTCTGTCCCCATAAACCCAGTGGGAAGAAGCTGGTGCTGCTGAAGGCCTCCAAAAAGACATCAAGTCCATAAAACTGTTTTCCATAAAAGACAAGCTGTAATCAGCCACCGAAGGCAAGAGGCCTTCATCCATGCCAAGAGATTCATGGTCACTGGTTTCCCCAGCACAGACTGCTCCTGCTTGTTTTTTCCCAAATTCAGTCTTGGGATTACAATGTAATTTATCTCCTCCCTTGCAACTTCCATTGCCCTCTACCATTTATCTCCAAAAGACAAGGTTCTTCTAGCAGTCATCCTCCCAGAAATGTCCTAAAGGATAATTTGACCAGCTCCAGGGTAAAAGTGTTATAGGTTCTTTATACAGAAACACCTGTACAAGAAAAAAAAATAACAGCGGCTATTGTCTCTTGCTCCTAGGAGAATGTTTGCCAGGTAGCCCAGGTCTCTCCAGACAATACTGTATTGTCATTCACAAGCCTCTGAAATAACAACTTCCACTGACAAGGGCGAAGAAAAGCCTCCATAAAGCAATAACTGAAGCAGGGGTAGCTGAGAGTAGGAGCAATCCCTTCTGTAATCACCCCCTTAGGCCCTTCAAAACCAGGATGGTGAGAGCTCAAACCCTTCTCCAGGGCCCTCTCACCAGCCTCTGTGCTGTTATCATGGCTGCCTACTCTCACCAAGACACACTGGCTCCAGCGGTGTTTTATATTCCTTGTTGTGGGGAGAGGTTTATGCCTCCCATTGCTTCACCAACAGCTAGAGGAGACGGCTGAGCAAGTTGAGCAGTGGTAGGGGCAAAACGAGTACTCCTTCAGCCTGCTCAGTAGCCTCAGGAAATAGCACGGTTGGGGCACACCCTGCTCCAGCAGCAGGGTGGGTGGGAATTGAGCTTACGAAGCCTGTCTCTATCCCTTTAGACCACTAGCAATCTTCCACTCCATTCAGGTCTTTGTAAAATGGACAGACCCCAGGAACCTTTTGTACATGTCTGTGAACTGGAGCAGTCACAGCAGCTGGTTAACATGCACATGCACCAGTCTGCTGGTGGGAGATGTATGCAAAGGCATTGCCATGGGGAGCTTCTGCAAGTTGAAATACACACCAACACTTCCCCGAGTGCATTGGGAATTCAGCTCTCTCTGTGGCTGTCTGGTTCAGGTCTTCAGGTCCATGAAGAAGTTTTAAACTTTGGTGCATGTTTGCAGGGAGTTCAGCAACTGGCTGATGCCAGGTGACCGGCCACATGCTGAAAAAAAACAGTGATCAGAGTGTTTTCAGAGTTGTTCCTATGCTGTGAGTTATAAAGATGTTTTTTACAAGCTTGACCCAGTCTAGCTGCAAAGGTGTTGCAAAACTCTAGGGATATAGCAGTCAGGTGGAAAACTTATGAGGAAAGTAAGGAAGGAAGCATCATGAACTAAGAGGTTATATTGGGCTTGCTTCTCTGATGCTTCAGGTAATGTCTTTTGATCTTATTGACCTACCCTTGGTCCTGTCTCTAGCTTCCCCACCCATTCTCCCCTCTTCTCCCACCAGCCACTCCTGTTCCTCCTTGCTCCCAAGCTGAGATCCCTGCCCTGAGCGCAGAACTCTGCCCTGTCCGGTATGACCAAGCCATCCCTCGTCTTGCTATCAAATGAGGTCAAAGCCATGAGTGTGTCTTTTACAAGTGCCCATGCCCCATACCTTACCGTCCACTCTGTACATTTCTCATGTAGGACTCCATGAACAAACCCCACTGTTGTACTGCCCACAGGCTGCACCAAAGGCCAAGATGTGCACCCACCCAGAGAGCAGGTTTGGGTGCAGATTAGACATTTTGTCTGTGTTTGACAAAGGACAACTTCCTCTCCTGACACCAGACCCTGTGCCTGTTGCACTGTCCCACCAGCTCTCAGCGACAGTCCAGTTCCTTCTGAAATGTTTTTTCCTTGGTGGCCTTTCCCCAGTGGGGTCATACTATCTATTTGTGTTCACTGAGGCAAAACCTTATCTTCTAGCCACATCGAACTTGATGTATTATTATCCTAAACTAACTTTCTCATTTGATTTCAGGAATATAATTGTGTGATTTGTTTGGAAGCTCCTGTTTCCACTGAGAGTAGCTACTGCTTGCAGTAAATTACACTGTAGTATGATATCTCATTTTTTATGACAAAAAATAGATTGTGACCATCCCAGTCTTCTGGCGTACTGATTTAGTAGTTAAGCTCTGTGGGTAAACTGGGGAGAGTTTACAAGAAGACATATCATCCTTGATATTTAAAATACACTTTAAGATGAATGACTAATTGTGTGGGAATAATGTCATCTGTATGTTTGCATTATAGCTCTATGATCAAAGACGGACTTCTAAGATATAATCTAAGCTCACTTAAATCCTAATGAGAAATTACATGGGAATGTTGGTATTTCAACAATCCACAGGAGTAGGTGAGCTCAATTATCCCCATGTCATAAGGGATTTGTTTGGATAATTGAGACTTCTGACCATCGAGACAATGTTCGTTGTAACTAATAGACATGCAGGGATAAATCTCTATTTTGAGGAAGAGGGAATTGTGGACAGCTACAGCTTTGGATCGTCAAGTTGCACTGTAAACCGAGTTTGGATTCCCATGGATCCCTGTGGTTAATAAATAAGTAACAAGGCGGGCCTGGAACTCCTCTGAGGGATTCGTCAATTGGTTCATAAACACGATCAAGTTAGTACAGAGATAAATGGCTCCACCTGTTACCCAGCCCTGCAAAATTTATCAACTCGAGATTAAAATCTCTTTGCCTATCCTTATGATGAAGTTCATAATTATGAAAAAATGTATCATATATTACTCGCAAGTCAAAACAAATACTATTCCTTAGATTAGTGGACCAGCACAATTACACAAGTCTGCCTAATACTTTCTCCTTGAATTAATTAACAGGGTGCGAAAATGTACTAAATTCTTTGTAAGGGTGAAGTCTTTTTACACTTGCTGAAGACATTGTTATCTTTCTGGGTCTCTCTGAGCCAAAGGAGGTATTGGGGCCAGCTGGACAAGATTCACTCCATGCTCCCATGGTTTCAGAGTCATCCCAAGATAATAGAAAGCATGGAGATGGGAGCAGAGATACGGGCAAAGAGCTCACTGTGTTTCTGTCTGAAGACTGTGAAAATAGGTCAAGTAGGTTTGTTTGTCTGTTAATGAAGTCTGTAAGAGTTTTTCCATTTCTTCTTTAGGAGAAGACTCTTCTTGTAACACCTAATAGCATCTGACTGGCTGAGAGAATAAAGCAAGGGCTGAAATCTCTAAAAAGATGTGTGATTGTGCATAATAACGCACTTTTTAAGAGTAACTTAGGATCACAGCTCTCACTGAATGTTAGTAAAGGCTGTGTTCACAATTCACCTCAACATTTCTGAAAACTCCACTTTAATTAATGAAGATTCTAGCATCCTCTATTAGCGTTGACAAGCCAACAGTGTAGAGAATGGAACAAATCACAGAAAAATGAAGAACATCTTTCTGCCACTCTATAAATCCATGGCACTTGCATGTCTTGTGTACTGCATGAACTTCTGGTAATTCCCTGTCTAAGGTAATAAGAAGAGGAATAAGAATTACTGGAAGAATGAAACAGCTTGCATACAAGCAGAGACTGAATAGACAAGGTTCCTTTAATTTGGACAAGAGAAGATAAAGAAAGGATATGATAAGAGATCTAAACATCCATGAATGCTGTGAAGAACATAAAGAGGAAATGATGATTCACTATTTTCATAATGGCAGCAGGTTCAAAATTAAAAAAGGAAGGATTTTTTTGTACAATAGAACAGTACTAACCTGTTGCTACAGGGTGTGGTGGAGCTTGGAAATGCAGTGGGTTCAAAACAGCTAGAAAAATTTCAAATGAGACAAAATGGAGAATGGCGGCTATTAAAAATGATGATCCATGTGCCAATCTGGTTAATAGACAGCTTTATCTACTGATTGCCAGAACTGGAGATCAGATGACAAGGTAGCATTATGTTGTACTTTGTTTCTTAAGCACTTTCCTGAATATCCACTCCTGAATGCTTCTGGAGGCAGCAGAATACCTTTCTGACCCTGTGGCTATGCCTATGCTAGTAAACTAGACAGGCCAGGACACAGGCAGGAGGGCTGTCACAGTTAATTTATCAGTTTAGTCCCTGATATGGGATTGACCTGTGCCAACTGCGAGAAAATTTTCTTACCAAGAAAATGCACAGGGATAGTTTGGGTTGTACAGGCTAGCAGTTATTCACAATGGGCAGTTTCAACGTGGCCACCTGCTTTGGAGGTAAGACTCTGCCTTCATGGAAAGCAAACTGGGCAGTGCTAGCGGGCCTCAGGGTGCAGAAACGGTCCCTATCCAGCTTAACTTGATAGCCTAAGTGTAGACAGCGTGGTTGTCCTTACCTGACTAACTGCAACAGAAGATCCTGTAAAACAGTGTGAAGGAAGCCTCTGAACATGACCTTCTGAAGACTTCTTTCATAAGCATGAATTTCAATGGGAAGTAGCAGATGTCACTGCTAAGTGAGTCCAGGGATTTTAATCTATAGGCAGGTGACCTCAGAATCCCTAAGAGATAACCAGATTTCAGGAGATAAAATCAATGAAATGTGAGTGCCTCATGAAGAAGAAGGCAGCAAAGGGCTATTTAGAATTTGTGCCATGTTTTTCATGAAGAGTAGTAAAATAGATGAGTCCTGAACATATCTTCAAAGTTCTTACCTGAATCAGTTTGAAATCACAATTAAAATCACAAATGATTGACCATGGATTCATCTGGCTCCATGGTATAAGGCTCAGAAACTACCAGGGGCAGCATACGGCACAGAGCCTGTGCCACCCTTGGAATTAACTAGGGGAATCTGATTTTGCGTTATGTACCACTATACTATTTGTAATATGGGCAGACACGTAAGACAGGACTTGTTCCCATTGAATTGATCTTGGCTCTGTACTATTTTGGAAGCTAAGTACTTTAACCTTTATCCCATTGCTGCTTGGTGTGATGTAACAGTAGAGATCCTAAGTGCATTTCTTGTCAGAAGCATCTTAAATCATGCCCAACTTAATCGAGTTATTAAAAAATAAAATTTCTTCTCTTGCTTAGTCTATTTTCCAACCTCAATGACTGAGGCCCACTAGTAGGAGTCAATCATATTAAGGAGCGACTGGCTTCTTGCCTTGGTTTGCCTCATGGAACCACAGCCCACCTTCTCTGGGTGTGCTTCTTGGTGGTCTGGTCAGCCAGGCTGGATCACAGCAACAGGCTAGAGGCATCACTTCGATTCCTAGGGTCATATCTGGGACTATTCCCATTACAATGTTACTACAGCCTCACAAAGGTAGAGTTTGGCAAGGAAGAGGGGAATGGCTGGGAATTCGCAATGACACAGTCACAAAGAAGTCTGTTTTCTTTCCATAGTCTGTGTGAAGCAAGCAGTTTCCCACCAGTGGGCTCTGCTGTTTGACTCACTTTTAGTCCTTCAATTTCCATATTGCTTTTCTTCTGAGGTGACCACACCATAGATCACATTCTGCAACATCTCATTCACTCTTTATGAAGGGCCATGGAGGAGTATATTCAGATCACGTGCAATGGCACTTTGCATTGGAATTGGTACCTTCAGTGTCATCTACATTCAGGAGATTAATGAGGCAAACTACCTTGCCAATCTGCCAGAGCCTGGATCCTTGTCCAGTCAACTCAGAGAGATAGACACAAATTCTGAGTTATGTATTTAGCCTAGGTGATCTGGTCACAACCTCTACTTCTCTCTGGGACCCGAATAGGGCATGATACCTCCTTTTCAGTTTATGATTAATGGTGTACCTTAACTTTCTGGCTTGCATTCAAAATAATGCTCTCTATGCCAGATTTGCCCCTTTTCTGTTCTAGTCCATTAGGTCATAGTGGCGGATATACATCACCCTGGAGATGGCATCATTAGTTTCCACTCTGGGGTCCGTAAGAGGCTCATCAGCAGAAGGCACCAGATACTATTAAGCCTTCAGTTGTCATGGCTACCTTCCTTCCGCCTCACTCGTAGAATTGCCTTGGGAGCTTTAATGGAGAAGACACTGGAAATCTTGCATTGCTGCAACTTCTTTTTAACAGATTGTGAGATTCCTGGGTTTCTGCAGCTTCCCTGGGAGGGAATTTCGTCCTCAGGTTCCCATCGGTCACTCCACAACAGGAAGCAAAAGGTGAGGCTTGGCTGAAAGAACAGCTCTGGAAAAAGGAGGAAAAAGGAGAAAAAGGGAGAAGAAAATGGATGAAGATAGAAATACATCAGTAGAGAACAGAGATGTAATGATAAGGAGCAGGAAAAAATGCAGGTTGCAGGAAAGAAAATGGGGAGGAGGTTGAAAATAGAGCAAAACAGATCAGAAAAGAGAAGTGAAGAGCAGATCTACTTTTCCCTCTCTGGCAGTCTGTAGCACATAACCTAGGAAGAATTAGGATTTTAGTGTTGTACAGCAAAGAAGATCTCTCCTCCAAAGCTGCAGGAATTATTTCAAGCCTGGCCCTAGATCCCTCTCATGCATTGACAATCTCATCTAAAACGCAAGGTGAGATCACTGCACTTTTGTTTGTTTTCCCTAAGTCCACGAAGGAAGATGGGAGGGGACCTGGTGCCCTGGATGGCTTCAGACAATCTGAGCCCATGAGCTAATTACCAAGGTTAAGCAGAGAGGACAGGAGAGTATTGCTTCTAAGTGTGCTAGCCCCAAAGATGGGCACATATAAATGCATTTCTGCCTGTTGAGGAGCTGGATGCCTGGTATTACTGTACACGATCCATAGAAGAAAAGCGGGAATATGGGCATTTGATGCAGAGGACCTGATGTGCTATAAATTTACCACTTAGCGTAATCCAATATAATACATTCCTATACCTTTATCTTGTCTGTACAAAATGCTTGTGATGCATTTTAGGATTTACCAGGGGAAAAACACCATAGGTGGTTTTATTCGGTAATAAGCTTTTACAGGTTATGTGGGCTACATAGGTGTTATTCAGTAGTAATGAGTTACAGATTCATCTCTTTGTAACACACTGTTTGGAATTCTTCATTTGGGGATCATCTAAGTCTGCAGAAAACATCCGTGGTTCTCATTTTCAGACACTAGAGCAGATGCTATTGCTGCCTTTATTCTAGATGCTGGCCCAAGCTTGGACTTCCCTGAAATAAGCTTTGGGCTCTCATGGATCTCTCTCCAGCAAAAGATTCAGGAATCTTTAAGCACTGAAACTTCAAGCACTGAGGTCACTGGGACAATCTGTGTGTCTATGCATGCATTGCTTGACAATGGTCACAGGCAGCAAGCAAGCCCAGTCAGTATAGATTATCTCTCCATCTTTCTCATTGCCTAACTCCTAACGTGGTTGCCTACTGACTTTGTAAACGATGCAGTTACCTTGGATTAGGTATAAGGAAGTCTTAGATAGGTTTTTCTCTTGTAAGACAAGCATTGTCATTTTAAACATTGCTGTAGCAGTGGCAGGATGCTGATGCACTGAAATGTTTAAGTCAATTTTTTTTCCTGAGGAAAAGACCCTCCATCATGTATTTAACTTACCTGCATCACATCACTGAACAGAAAGTGCCTCTGAGTGTGAAGGATAAACAAAGAGTGTGCAGACCTATTTTTAGTCTTAAGTTGTTTGCCTGTTTCCTAGGTTTGTTCTGTGACTGAATGATTATTTATTTATTATTTATTAGAATATTAATTAACAGCCATATATTTTCTTGAGATTCGTTTCCTCTTCAGATGAAAACACTGTCTGCTCACTTTTCCTCTTAATGTATAAACCATTCGCTACATGTTTACAAAATGATATCAAGTGTAAATCTAGTCTTGATAAGCAACCTTGACAAGGAAATAACTTAGCATTCAGTGGTCATAAGGTGGCAGGGTGGGAAAGAAGGAGAGAGAAGGAAAGAGAGAGAAAGGATAAGATCTCAAATGAAATGAGCACAATGTGCTCCTTTAGGATTGGTTCTAGAGCAGATAAGGTTTCTATTCCTCTATAAGCAGGTCAAGGAGTCTCGGCATCAAAACTGTATTTACCACAGTTTTCTGTCATTTGGTGAATTGATCACACATACAGTAAACAAACCTTTGTAAATATGAAACCAGATTAGCATTTTCAGGTTTGTCAAATGCAGCATTCTCTTTAAAATGGTTAGGCATTTTTCTTAGACATTTAAATCCTATGCAAATAGTTACAGCAAATACATGAATCAGAAAATGCACTTTCAACTGCAGTGACCACTCCTTTCTGTATCTCCTTTTATTTGAAAATAGGCAAACACAGTACTAAGTTATTTCTATTTGCTTTTTCTGTTGAATATTTTTAATGGTTTGTACTGACGGAGGGAAAAACTGATGTTTAGTTAAAGTTGATACAACCCACAAGTGGACATGTCAAAACAAGCTATAGAAAGTTACTTTTGATGTGTTTTATTGAGATATCTATGGTACTTTCCAATTACTTTATGCCAAAAAAGGTAGCTCTACTCAAAAATTATTTCTTTTGAAAACCACAAATACAGCTTGTCAGCTTTCTGAATGTGCTTCAGTATATTTAAAGGGATCCTTCTTAAAGTAGCAATTGCCTGCTACTAGGAAAAGAAAAAGGTGAGTAATACAATAAAATCCATTCAAAAATCTTTACATAAAGTTCATAATTTCATTAAGGTAGTGATATCAGGTCGTTGTTATTTTGTGTGTGCATACATGTGTTTTTGTCTTCAGAAGCTGCATTTGCAGGAGTTAAAAAGGAACTGTGTGTAGAGACCCAAGTTACTAGCTCTGTGATTGCAAGTTGTCTGAGCCAAAATTACGGAATATTTGATGACACTCGGATGTCCTTTCTATTTTAGGAATCTTCCTTCTACTCCAGAGAAGTGATCCAACCTGAAATTTTCCAGGATTTTCTGTTTCCTCCTTTTAAAATCAGACCTTGAAACTGCTGCTGAGGAAAAAAAAAAAAAATAGAGATATGGTTTTCCCCACCTTAAACATACACAATTTGAGTTCAAAGGCTCAGCTTCCTGAGTGATAGTGAAGGTCTGTTGTTTAGCCAAAGGATCAAGAGGATACTGGGCTCTGAGATGTCAGAAAGCGTGTCTAGGCAGGGGCGGGAGGTTTCTCGGTGGAGGTGGGAGGGATGGTAACCTTGATACTTAAATGTCCTGTCTCATCCATGGCTGCTACAACCACAGGGGGAGAAAATGGGAGGAAAAAGCCTGATAAAAAGGCTTGTCGCTTTTACAACTAGAAAGTGTGTGAAGGCAGATGCCCGTGCATTCCCCCTCCTGCCATGGTGGAAAGCTGCGGGTGCTGCTTGCTGGGGCGCTGCCCTTCAAGGGAGCACAGCCGGTGTGCCCGGAGCCTCGGGACAGCTGCCCTGGCCCCGGGATGCTGATGGGCAGAGTGAACACACGCAGCCCTGCTCAGCACCATCAGGACATCCATGGCAGGTGCCACCAGGGCTGAAAGAGAAGCCAGAGGTGATACCCAAGGAAGAGTCAGACATCACAAGCCCTTCAGAAATATCAGCCACAGCAGTGGGGGTGCATGCTCAGGCTAGAGAAAAGAAACTGCTGCAAGGATGGGAGCTTCCTGGGAAAGCTCTGTAATCCCTGAGACGCAGATTTATCCAACATGAAAGACCAGCTCTTTTTGAAAAACAAGGATCTCAAAAAGCCTTTGCACTGCCCAGGAGCCTCTGCCTGAATGAATGAGAGACACCCAGTCCTGGTTACCCTACAAAAACTCATGATTAGACCTGGACAAAGGGTTTGTGGTTACTCTTAGAGGAGGCATGCAAATGTCAGTCTAGGAAGAGCTTGCCTGGTTTATTCAGGGCTGGGAGTCTTGTGCTGAAGCCCTAACTCTGCCACACCACCATTACACTCTTGGGGTAGTTTTTCCATATCACACTTGTCCTCATTACCCATGTCAGAGAGTGGCCCACATTCCTGAGGCTGAGTGGGTAGCTGGACTTGTACCTATGCCATACACCAGGAGAAGACCCTGACATGAAGTGAGACACTGGAACAGGTTGCCCAGAGAAGCTGTGGGTGCCCCATCCCTGGAAGTGTTCAAGGTCAGGTTGGATGGGGCTTTGAGCAACCCGGTCTAGTGGAAGGTGTCCCTGCCCATGGCAGGGGGGTTGGAACTAGATGATCTCTAAAGTTACTTCCAACCCAAACCATTCTGTGATTCTATTATCTGTACTGGGAGTTTCCTGACAAAAAAAATGTTAGTCAGTGTGGAGCTGAGATGCAAACACCCATAGTCATGACAGGGTGGGATGAGGATCCCGGAGCACAACAGAAGGCGATAAAGATTCCCCAATAGAAGGCCAATAGACATGGCACCATACAAACCCATAAAAGATGGTCTGTATCCTGAAAAGCTTCCTACCAAAAGAGATGTGAGACAAGGAGAAGGGAAGTGACGGCTTGAAGGTGCAAATTAGCTCCATTAAACTTTGTATCTCTTTGCTATTTATGCCCAACCATACTCTGTATTTATCAGACTCCCAGTCTCCACTGGATTGGTGCCTGCTAGCAAACCCTCTGTGTCCTTCTGCCATCCACAAAACTATCCCTGTGAGTGCTCTCTGGAAACATGCAGACTTTTAAGGTTCTGTACGTATATATATGTGTGTGTCCTTGAGTGATGATCCCTGCTTTAGAAAGAACTGGAAATAGCTAAGACATAAAATCCATCATAATAGGGCAGGGTGCAGAAAAATGAGAAGAGAACAGGAAAAATTGCAGATGACATTAATTTGTACAAAATGTTTATATGTGTTTTGATAAAACTATTGCCATAATATAGTGCAGCCTCTGGTAACTTACACAGCTTTTAGTGCACTAATGTGTTGTCATTTTTACTGTTTTCATTGCTGTTTTACTCTTTTATTAGCTTCTTTGTGTTTTATCTTTTGATAGATGTTGGTAGCTTTCCCTCCTTTTGTGCATCTGAGCCTCTTGAAACATAAATCTGCTGGTTTAGAATATATAGTTAGAGATATTATGATAGGATTAAGAGCGCTCTTTTCTCCTTAATACAATAATTCATTAAAATACTTTTTCATTAAATTACAAAGTGTATGTTGCTGCCTTTTATCATTTGTTACTTTCGGTATCTGCAACTGAAGTCTTTATTGACTCTATTATTAAAATGTGTTCATGAAGAAGGTTATGGCGGGTTGTACTGTAAAAGTGCATTAGAATAATACAAACATCTCAGGAAGAAAGAACTTAAACCTTGATAAATGAATCTGTGTATGACATTACACCTAAAGGAGAGCAAAACACAGCCTCAAACATACTCTTAAATAAGAACACCTGAGACTTTTTATCGGTATCTGAGCAAAAAGGGTTTGCAAAACACTAATAGGTGTAGTATTTCCTGCAATGAATTATGCCTGTTGACTTCTGTGAGTAAGGACTTTGTCTAGTATTAAGTGTTAGCAGGATTAGGCCTAACCTGGCTCCTCATGGTAGAAAAGCATGCTTGCTGCAAGCCACTAGCTGTCAAAAATGAGCAACCTGCCAGCATATGGGTGAGGTTTGGCTCTTCTGTGCAACAAGGAATTCAGAGGACATCGCTATTTTTTGACAGTGGAAGGAACCAGATCAGGTTTTAACTTGACTGCAAATTAAGAGCTCACTGGGCATAAGAAGAATACTCCTGCAAAGAGCAAATAGGCTGAGCAAGAAGTGTGTGCCTGATCTTGCAGGGAGCCTTTTAATGGAGTCATTAAAGAAAGTCATGTTCTGCTATTGGTGAAAATGTTGCCCATGACTCACAGGCTGTATCAGTACAGCGTGTGGTTCTCTGCCCACAGCCAGCTTAGCTTGTGCGCTTGACTTCTGTGCAAGTGTTTAGCTTCCATTTAAAAATCAGCCTGTCTGCCCAGTTACTCTGGCTGTCTGCAATTACCCCCTGGCTAGCCCGCATGCGTTCAGGATAGCCAGAAGATAATTTGCTCCCATCCCTGCTACTGTGCAGTCTCACAGTCGGCAAAGTAGGTACATCCAGCTGTTAAAGCCAGTTGTTGAAAACCACCTCTGATGCCTCCAGATCCCTGCAATATTGACTCCTTTTCTGGGAGCCATGCCACAGAGCTTGGCTCAGCCAGCGTTTCCTCCTTCTGGCCTGTTTTCTCCAGCTCAGCGCTGGAAATCCCCACCCAGTTCCCATCTCCCCCAGCCCATGCCCCCAGGGCCAGCCTGCGCCCGTCTACGCGGGGTGATACCTTCCCCCCGACATTGCTCTAGGCATGGTCCACACTTTCTGTCCAGCTGAGACTGCAAAACCTTCTGTGTTTGCTCTGTGTGTGCATGTTTGTGGAGGGCTGATCCATCCTTCAGAAGGCAGCGTGGGTGAACCAGACTGGCCAGGAGCTGTGGCGACACGGATTTCATCAGACGTGAAGTTCTTACATCTGCTTATTCTCCATTGTCCTCTCCCATCTGTTTTGTTCACTGCCTGGTCTTCTGGATGGCAAGAAGGTCAGAGGCCCTCCTTGAACTCCACGTCTTCATGCATATCCATCTGCTATTGTTATAGCCATAGAACCCACTTTCGATAAAGCTTGTTCTTGATCCTTCAGTATGGCCAACATAAAATGTTGAGAATCTGTGAAGCTACCAATAAATGGTAAGATTTAAATATAACAAGCATCCATTCAGTCATTTTATTTGCTGCATGGTTTCAAAGTCTTTGAGATACATTCTGGTCATGTTTCCCATCTTAATGCTTAAGTCTTAAGCGCTAGAGACTTTTATAGAAAGAGAAAATGGATGTTTTGGAACAAACTCTATTCCAATAGGGTAAGCTTTGCAGAAGTCACCAGTGACTATGAGACATGTAATAAAATATGAAATATGAGAAATTCTGATATGCGGTAGCAAAACTTCAAAGCAAGCAAGTTCAACCAGAACACAAGTTCTGTATTTGATGAATCTCTTAAAGCTTAAGAGAACTGATAAAATAGATCAATTATTTTTCCCCAGAAATATTAAAAAACTATTTGTTATTTTTCTAAAGCAGAACTGCTTTATTTTGACTATCAGATTTTTAAGCCCTAAGTAAAAAGGAAAAACAAATAAAGCAAACTTAAAATATAGAAAAGTCGAGTTAAACTTTTAAAATACAGACAGAAAATTTGTTTGATGGAAAGTGCCTTTGATCAAAAATGTTTACGGAAGCTTTGTTCCACCTGGTAGCCAAATGAAGCAGCCGTGTATTTGTTATTCCTGTTATGCTTCACAAGTCAGACTGGGCCCTATTGTTGTCTATATACGGTATAAGCACACCTGTATATGTAAAATGCTAGCTAGTGTAGCAAAGTTTTCTTGAAATGTTGCCGCTGATCAGGCATATGCAGAATGGATTGGAAGTATGCAGAATGCTGATCATTATAATAATCTCCATATACTCATCCTGTGTTCCTTTTATTAAACTTTCTTTCAAGTTTCACTATTCATTTCCAAAGACACAAAGATAAGAACTGAGAAAATACGAGCTGTCTGCCCACATTTATCCATGAAGCCATGTCTTATTTGCTTTTTCTGCTGGGGCACAGGACCAGATGTGAAAGAAACATTGGCACAAACTGTATTTTTATAAGACTTTTAAACCTTTTAAGTTTACTTTTACCAACTAGTCTTCCTCTGAGTCACCTGTCTGAAGCAGAGCAGAGACATGCAGAAAAGGACAAAAAGCTTGTGCATCTTCACCCTTGCTGAGCGTTATTGTACCTGTGTGCAAGGAAAACCTGTAGCATGGGCGAGAACCTCAATGCTCCCAAACTCGATTGCCAAACAGAGCTGGTGTTTATGGAAGGCCACAGACATGCTCTGTTGCAAGACTTGCTTCCCCCCAAAGCCTCCCTGCTGGTAATCTACTGCAATTAATGGAAAAGGAGGAGAGAAAAAATGGTCAGCTTTTACGTACCTTTACTTAAAAAGAAAAATTGCATGAGAGGGATGAAACTGGTGATGGGGGAGGGCAGAGAAGTGTCAAAATGTTTTCCCCATCATTTTATATGCAGTGGAGTGAGGGATAGGAGAGGACCAGGGACATACATGGTCCTCTGCTACACCTTGCCCAAGGGGGTTGCAAAAATGGGAGACCTAGTTATAGGGTGGGTCAACAGACTGCTGGCCACCTCTAGTGGTCGCTGGGAATCGCAGGTAATTCTTACTTTCTAGAAACATGCTCTCGGTATGTCTCAAGGCATTTGGCACTGACTGTTTTACTCTCTGAAATCTGGGAAAGATCCAATCTGCCTTGCCCAGGGATGCTTTAGAAGTGCTTCTTCTGAGCTGGGGCAGCCTCTCGCTTCGGTTTCTCCTCAGGCAAGAGGAGAAACAGTCATTAAAGTTACAGCACTCATGAGTTTTATGGGAATAAGACGAATTCTCCAGCAAGCAGAAGTGTGCCATTTCCACCCTTTGCATTGCTCTCAGTGGGAACCCTGCAAACAGCCACAGTAGGGAAACCACAAGGTGGACAGACATTTGGAGACATGTACCATAAAGGAGAGTATTAATTTAAGAGGCTCTACCAGAGTGCATTAACAAGACTAACTGTACTTAAAAGAAAAAAAACAGGAAAAAAACAAGCGAAAAGAAAAAGCATCCATTCCCAGTCTATGGGAAAGTAGGATGGTCTGAAAGGAATTGTCAACTTTGGTGAGAAAGAGAGCTGCACACAAGAAAAATGTAACTTCAAAATACACAGGCACATGATGTCGGGTATGCTTAATGGAGGGAAGGACTATATTAATCTGTTTGAATTGCTAATTGGGGATTTAGTTGGTAGATTGGGGGTTATAAGATTAAGGCTTTTATTCTGTGTTTTTGTTCTTTTCCAAAGGTAGGAATACTCCATAGATCTCCGCTCTTGGGAATCTAATGCCCTCAAATGCACAACTCGGCAGCTGACGAGCAAGCTGATAAAGCATTCCTCGCAGATACTTAATGGGTACATTCTGTATCTCCGTCTGCATCTTTCTGTCTGCCTATCTTTTTTTTCCCCCTTAGCACGCTTGGAGGAAGGTAAGCAAACAAAACAAACTAAAAGAACTACCTCTTCCCTTCGTGTTTATAGTTGCTTTTCCAGAAGTCACTTCCATTTACAGAAATAACTCTCTAAATTTCTCCTGTTTCAAGACTTAAGATCCCTATTTTATTTCAAGTTGTTTCAGCTGAATAGGACAAAATAGAAAGTGGCCCCCAGGACTCTACACATTTTGCATTACAGCTGTACATCAAAACACGCTGGACTCCTTGGAGCATGAGGCAGCTTGATGCAAGGCAGGTCTGACATGGCAGAATGCTTCCCGCATTGCCAGACCAGCTCCATCACTCGCTATGTTCCTTCCCTGGGCACAGATACCAGAGTTCACCAGAGGAAGTATGGTTTACATTACTCTCCAAAAACTACAGGTCCTCACCACAATTGTGCAGTACCATAACTGACATAATAGTAAGGATGTGGAGCGAAGGAGAGGCTTTATTTTTTAAGATAGTAAGGGGCAGTTTTTGCTGTAAGGTTGTTTATTTTTGTGCAAAGGGAAGCTCCAAAGTTGTGTTATTTGCACAGCGTCCAGTGGAGAGCTATGACATTTTGAAATCATTGACTCATTCTTTAAAGAGGCAAATACAGTAAAAATGTATTATGTAGTAAAATGATTACAAATGTCCTGAGTTCTGAAGTATGTACAGAAACCCTCTTCAGAAATCTTAATAATCTTAATCAGAAATGTAATAATTATCTGTATTTCCTCAAAAGTCAAGTAAACATCTCTTCAGAATTGATTTTGTAGCAGAAACATCAGAACAGATGTTTTTATCACTCAGGGAAAACCATTGTAAATTCTATGTTTGCTGAAAACAAGGTAACTGTCCTCAGCCAGAAAGTGAAAAACAAATTCTTCAGCTAGTTTCTTATTTACTCTCACAGGAAGCTTCTCTGCTGGGTACAAATAACTGCCAAACTCATTTGTCTCTTGCTGCTTGTGTACTTAAATTCCCCAGTGGTTTGCAACTCTTTAAAAAACTGTGACTGTTCTTACACTGGTAGAGTACTCCTGACTCCCAAGTTGCCACTTTACACCCATTTTGTACCTGTAAGAATGGTTATTTATGGTGCAACTGTAATGATGAACTGGATTTAAGATGTTGACAAAGCTGGGTCTCACATTTTTCCTCTGAGATCCAAAACCTTTATTCTGTGTGGTTTGGGCATATTCCTATCCCGATCAGAGCCTTAATGAAGTCAGAAAAGGACAAGAAATGCTCAGGGATGCACCAGCTTTGATAGTAGATCAGGGACCCAGCAGGTCATGGCAATCTGCCCACTTTTAATGGGATGAATCTCATAGGAAATTTTGCGTAAAATTCATCGTCAAAACAGTGCCAAGTCAGATCCTTCAGTTATAACAGAAGAACCAAAATACGGCTCTGCAGGGAGCTAAAAGCAAGATTGCAGATGATGCTGCTGTGTGGCTGGAAGTACCACATGATGTGGTGAAGAGCTGAGAGGGGTGGTTTTGAGAAATTATTGTTAAAAATGTTGTGCATTATACAACAGTGGAGAGACCTTGAGAAAGTTTGGGGCACAAGGAGTAACATTAGGTGAAGCTGATAAACAGTTCCAGAGCTGGGAACATCAAGAGGAGTATTCCTGGGTGAGAAAGGGTTTCAAATGCATTTGCTGTTCGGGCTTTTTGGATTTCGAGGCTCTAAGAAGTTACAACGCAGGTGACCTCCTTTTGTGGTATGTTTTACCTCCACAACATGTCCACCTTGTTGAGATGGAGTTTGTACTTCTTGAAGACCAAAAGAGGAATTGCCGCATTTCTACTCAGCCAAATGAGCTGTGCTGGGGAGAATCAAATTGCTACTCCTGGAAGACACTTGTCTTCACTGATCCAAATTTTAAAGCGTCTTATAGAATTCACTCATCACCCTACATCTGTCCCCTTGTCAGTTGGGCTTGATCAGTATTTCTCGGTTCCTTTGTAGAGATTTAAAAGCTTCCCATTCTTCCTTTGAAATGTGGGAATAAATCGCATATTGGGTTTTGCAAAGTGAGTGAACGGCCCCTTTCAACTAGTCAGCAAAAAGTTTCAATAGAGGAATTAAGGCCGATGGAGGAGGAAATGTGATTCTGGGCTTAAAAGTTGTTTTTGGTGCAGACTTCTAGAAACCTAGTGCATACATTCATTGTGTAAGTAATAATGGAAAAGAAATGTCTTAAACAAATACCTTTTGTAGGATAAGTTTAATGCCACAATCATATTACTTGGGTTGACTGCAGAAATGGGAATGCAAATGATAAACCTTTCCCAACAACACTAATCTGAGAGGAGCTCTCTGGGAAGAATAGCATCTGAAATATTGTACACAATGAAATATTGTGTCCTTCCCTACCCCCAAGGTTGAGGTCTTCTTCCCCTCTTCAGGCAAGTGGCACTAGTCGGATTACAGTGCAATCATAACAACTAAAAATGGAAAAAGCTATTGGGCCATTTAATCTCTTCCCCTGCCAGTAGAGGATTACTCCTGAAGCATGTTCTTCAATGCCTTGTCCAGTTTTGGGTGACCGGAGCAATAGGCTTCCATCATTTTTTAGGGAGATTATCTTTTAGATAAGACCTTAACGACCTATGTCCTAACTACTCTGCACGAATCCTCAGAGCTGGATTCCTCAAAGTCAGGCTTAAATACAGCTGTCTGCATCCATTTGCCTGTATGTATTTTTAAAATCAAACTTAGGGCTGTCACAGCGATTTTGATTAAAGTTGTTAACAGTTCTTTGGCCAAAACTCCTTTCACTCCCACATCTGTACTACATGCAAAGAAACTATTTGGCCATTTGCTTTCAATCCATGTGTAAGTACATATTGGAGGCTCTTCTGCAAATTTTTAATTTGTAAAGGACTTTAGGATCCTTAAAACCCATGAGTGGATTAATTTGGCTAAAAATTGCTATCTAGTTCACCTGGCATAATTTGCTCTTTTAAAGAGCCTTAGATAAATTCAGGCTTATTTATTGATTCATTTGTAACTTTTTTATTATTACATTTATGTGTTCAGATTTTTTTTTTGTGTTAGGAGTTGTTCTGTTATTTTGTCAGGGACTCACATTTTGCTCACCAAATTATAATTGTGGGGTTATGGCTATTTTTAAATATAAACCTTGGTAAGACATTTTGTTTTCCTACTACTTTACTGCATTTCCTTAGTATTATTATTACTAGTATACATATTATTACTAATGTACATACGCTCCTGTATGTGCAGGAATACATACAGGACCAACAAGGTCCTAACTTCTCTGTTTTGTTTTAAAGCAAGTGCCCAGAGAACTCCAATTCTGCAAACATTAGAAACTTGCTTTACTTTGAACAGAAAGAGAACAACAACATCTGTAACACAATATACAACGAAATAATGGCTCCTTTCTCCGCTAGTGAAGAGGGTTCAGGTCTTCCTCCCTTCCTCAGGCAATGGAGCATTAAGATCATTAGCAAATTCATTAGCAAATATTGAAAATAGGGTAAAAAACTTAATTTAAGTATGAACTGTCTCGTATTTAAGCTTGTAGACATGCAGGATCAGGACGTAAATTGATACTATACTGTTGAAGATTTGATGAAAGGAAAAGGTGTTAGGAACTCAGATTTAACAGGAATTTTTTTATGATGTTTGTGGTTTTGCATCTGGATCTGTTGATACTTATTAGAAAAGAGGACTGGCCCTTTTTGTTCTTATAGTAGAAATTATATTTAAAGCAGGATTCAAGAGAGAATTTAAATAGGAATGTGGTTTATATTGCGCAGGCAGCTTCCGACAGACATCCTGCCAGGGAAGAAGGTCATGCAGGACCATGGTAGAAGGATGTCAACAAACTGTGATGGTCTTGCATGTTGAGTGGCCACAGCTTTGTAAGGTGGAGCCAAAAGGATGAAAAATGCAAGGTCAGTAGCAAGTCAATTGGACAAATGATTTCCTTTTATTTCTGAAAGGGAAGAGGAAACTGTGTGTGTGGATGAAAGTGAGCACGAGTATTCTCTAATCATTAGTTAAGGTGAATATAGTTTGTCCATACTGATTCTGGCTCATTAGTTCATTTCTTTGACATTGTAGAACCTTCATGAACTTTATCTCATGATTCAATTATCTACATGTTTTCATCTAAATCGTCAATAATTTTTTGTCATTAAACGTATGACAAAAAGTCTGAACTACTTTTTGCAATTTTCCATTGAAAACATCGTTTATCTAATACAGACTCGACTGTTAACGCCACGGAAATTTCAGACAGCTGAATTTTCCTTTGTACTGCTGAATGTAGCAATTTCCAAATGCTGAAAATTAAGAATAACAGGAAAATGGGTGCCAGCGATAGGCAGAACTGATTGATTTCATTGCAAGCTGCTTAGACAGTCTAAACACTTGTGTGTAGAAGCTAGATATACAGTAGTAAATACATGGGAGTTTTCTTTGGCCCAGAGGCCAGCTGGCGTGGCCTGGCACGGCTCAAACCCATGCGGCTTAATTTTCTCTGTCCCCCAGAAGAGTAGCTGCATCCCCTGCTGCTTATTGGCAGTGGTCCCCGGTCTACACCAACCCCTGAACTGTGCCCAGACCTCGTCAGAGAAAAACGAGACACTTGGCACAGGTCAAAACTGTGCCACGCGCCAAGCCAGCAGTTTCCCAGCACGGGTGATTGCTGGCCAGAGCACAGGCATCTCTCCTGCTCCTGCTTTGCTTTCCAAAGCAGGCTGCAGTCCTACGTGCCCAGCCTCATGTTAAGCTGCACATGCACAATTTTATTGATTGCAAAACTATAAAAGAATAAATAATTTGCTCTCTTTTTTTTGAGGCTGTGACAACTTTAGAGGTATTCCTGACATAAGGTAATAGATACTAGGTGGAAAGACTGGTATACTGGCGAGAGCAAGCAAAGTGTATAAATGATGCAAGAGATGCTTTGCTTAGGATGTATAAACAGAAGGAGAAATGTAACGAAAAACACATAAAAGCAAAAAATCTGGACGTAGTGTCTCTACTCCTAAATTGCCTTTTCCAGGAGAAAATGTTCCCAGGAATGTTAATACTTTTTCTCAGATCTGCTTGAAAATACTTAGTAGATCTGATTAAGTCAAGGATAAATTTAGTTATCCCCATAGCTGGTTTGATCTCACTTGCATTTTTTGATTGGTTAATTGTAATTGCCATTTTTATTTTATTGTATCTCTAATTGGTGCAAAGTTTCTTTTAATTTAGTGGTATCTAACTTACCTTGCCATGTGTTTTGCTTCTAAGCAATTTCAGTCTTAAGCATACTTAATTCCCTTCTGAGATCCTCCATCACTAACAACACAAGATCAAATAACCAACTAATTAAAATTTATGTCCATCTTCTATTGAAGTCATCATTCATATCCCCTTGAGTAGGTGATTTCTGACTGTGTGATCCCACAGGAATATTTTTATGTCTACAGTAATATGTGAGTGTGGAAATGTGAAGTTTATTCTGTTTAATTCCTGTGTAAATGGAAAAGGTTTCAATTAAAGGGTTAGTATTATTTTTTTTTCAGTTTTCAGATATACTGTGCAAAGATTTAGCTAAATTTGTCTTGCTGCAAGGAAACAGTGTAAAGTTCTATGTATATCATTTTCTCATTAAAAATATACATCAGCTAAAATAAACTTCATCTTTCAAGAGCCACCTTTTTCTGTTTTTTCCTTGTAGGCACAACTGTTTCAGTGGAAATAGGGATGCAAACCCTTTCTGAGCAGTCAGTATCCATCTGAACATGTCATTCAGGGTGTTGGGTGACTGGTCATCTCTTCTGTAGGTGAAAAATGGCCTTAGCTTGTACTTAACGGCAAACTTACCTCCCTGGATATGTCTATGTTTGCAGACGAAGCAGGGCTGGGGCTCAGGCTCAGACTAGACTAGTGGTTCCCCATCATCCACGCTGTTTCATTGCACATTAGCACTCCACTAGACATTTCCTAGTCCCCGTCAGGGGATTGCATGTGCCTGTGGCCATTCCCAAGAGGCAGTACGAGCGAGATTGCAAACTTTCCAGCTCCCTCCACCTTACACAGTACTCCAACACTATCCCAGAAGGATTTGTACCCTTAAATGCATACTCACATGCCATTGCCCAATGCAAACAATTCTTACCAAAGGATTCATGCTATGAAAACACCACCCTGATGGGCAGCAACACAGCCCTCACATGATTTCAAAAACATGGAACTACAGAAGCACACACAAAGGTTGATCACTATGTCTTAAGGCTCCCATTGGCAGCACAATATGGTCCAGAAGAAACCCAGGACCAAGTGCTGTGCAACATGGATTTGACCAGGTCATGTCACTTGGCCTCAGGCCTGTTTTATTTAGCATGAATTGCAACATTTCTTTAGCAATACAGATACAGCTTAAGACAACTTTTATGAACTCTGATTTCCCCATGAGGGCAAGGAGGGGAAACGGTCCTTCCTCTCTGCAGTGCACCTGCTGAGTCCTTGCTTCTCCTTTCACCCAGGTGGAGCAAGCCATCTGAGAACAGCTCTACAAATGCACAGACGTCTAAATGGAAACCCACAGTGCTACAGAGGTGTCTCCTGTCAGAGGGAAATGCTGATTACTGTGGAAAGAAATTAGAACAGGACTTGGGCCAAAGTAAGTGTCTAAGAAAACAGTTGTGCATGCAAAAGTGGTTAAGATAAAGCAAAGGCAATCATGTGGCTTCCTGATAAACTGGGTCCTCAACAGCTTTTTTGCGTTAAAATTAGAAGTTTAATGATATTCTCAGCACTATTATTTATGCCACCCTGTGGTTTATTTAATTTTATTTAGATGCTTTCAATGATTTTTATGCTGCCTTTCTACTGAGTCAGGTCCATTTTTTAGCACATCCAGTTGGTGTCAAGTCTTTCCAACCAGGACGATTCCCAAGTACACAGTGTCCTCAGTCCCAACAAAATAATGGAAAGTTACTGTGGGACTGTGAAGCTCCTGCAGAAAGCTTGCACTGCTGGTTAGTAGTGCTCATGATAGCTAGATAGTATCAAGTTCTCATTCGTAGTCCTCATGTCTCTCACTGATCATGCACTATACGCTGCTTAGATCAGAAACCTGGGAGAAGGATGTGTCCTCAAGCTTTGCAGTAGATGTGGGAAAGCCAAGCACAACACGTCTCTTCAGTCCACAGAGAAGAGCAAGCACCTTCACAGCGAGAATGATGACATCCTAAGATGAAGGTCCAAAATAGATTAAATTATTTCCATATGGAAGTAGGACTACAGAGAAAGTCGTGATGCCTACCTTCTAGACACTGAAGTTAGGTGAGATGAATCTGACCCTTAATACCTTGCCGGCATATTGTACCAAGTTATGTTTACCTGGATGGCTGCAGATAAGTGTAAGCTGTGCTGTTGGTTCTCTGCACTGGTTTCCTCCTGATGGTGTGTTTGCTTTAGCGCATCTCGGTGCACCGGGCAGATACACCCAGCCACCCTAGGGAGTGTTTCAGAGACAGGACACCACCATACCAGGGCACCCATAGAGCTTCCAGATCTCTGGGCCACACACCTCTGCATCCACCTGTGTAGATATACATGCAATGCAGCCTCTGGTGTGGCGTAGGAAGGAGGGGTGGTGGGTTTAGCAGCTCAGGGGTATTTCTCCTCTGGTCTCCTGTGGGGGGGCATAATTAGAGATGTGATTACCATTATTGCATGATTTATTTCCTTTAGTTCTTGCTTCCACCAAGTCTAATAGATTTCTCATGTTATCAGATAACCCTCTCTGTGAGCCATTGTATAGATAATGGTTTCATGCCCCAGACCCAGAACTTCAATTTTCATGAGTGCACTTAAAAAAAATAATCAGGCAATGAGTTATTAGTCAAGTTATTAGTCTCAATTGTGTCACTATTAAATAGTTTGGTCGCTTTCTTAGCTAAAAGAGCAATCGGCTGAGTGTCCTCCTGGTCTCCCGGCTGTGGAACGAGCCCGATGATACCTTCATTATACCATCAGAAGGGCTCACAGCACTCGGGTGCCAGCACTTATTTGGCTTGGTATGTCCAAGGCTCAAGTTTAACACTTAAGCCAGTACTTACATCATGTAGAGTTCAATGGAATCAAAGCACATTCTTTGTTAAGTAGAAATGTATTAAAGTGCTTGCTTCATTTTAAGGAAAAACAGGAGTGCTTTACGGCATTTTGGCCTGTGAGCGTGTGGATCCAGTTCTTCAACCACAGCAGGTCCCCAGAAAAGCCACTCCCAGCGTATTGGCATGGACTTTTCCATTTTGAAATTGTGTATCAAGTTACCCGGGCTTTGGGAGTCTGATTGTATCAGAGCCAGAGTCCACTGTGAAGTGAAGGGCATTTGATGCGTAATGGATGTCGTTCGGCAGCGGGGCAAATCAGGCTCTTAAGCTTTTACTGCATCCCACAATGTGAAAGTGGAGAAGTCCAAGTTTTATTTAGCTCCATAAAATATTTAACCTCAACAGTGATGGAGTTGATAAAAATCTGTATTTTGTAAAAAGCTTTTGTTTCAAGGCTATCCTTTTTATGATTAGCCCGTACATTCTCAGAAAAAAAAAGCAATATCTATTATTACCAGTGAATGATCCAATAAGTGTCTTGGGTATTTCTGCCAAACTTCTGTGCAGGTTCCTAATGAGGGAGATATTAAGTTAAAATCAATGTGGGAGTAGTTCTTGTAGACCAGGGGAAAGTGTGTCATTATTTTTCTGGCCAAATATAGTATCATCATCCATTAACTCCCTAGCTGAAAAATATCCTATATCTCACTGGGATGCTGATCAAGTCATGTTCTTGTATATGATTTCTCTTAAGACATGCCTAGCATGTATCTTAGCAGGAAGATTTATGGCAGGAGAATCTCAAAGCACTGAGAAATTTTGTGTTGCTAAATTTTACGTGTATCCTACAAATCTCCAAAAATAAAAAGGAAAAAAGCCATGACATCAAAAACCGTTTGCCGTAGGCTACAGGTAGTAATTTTACCCAAACAGACCATTCTAAAAATTTGAAACCTAAACTAGCAAAGTTGTCTGGGGAGGTAGATCCAAAGCTGCAAGAAACATACAGGTGTGAAAGTACAAGAAAGCAATAGTTGTCATGAGGAAATTCAGGATCTGGAGTTCAAGTGAGATAAAACTATGAAAAGACAATATAATCCATGATGCATGTATGTTTTTAAGGAGCTGGCGTTCTAACTAGAGCTAGATAATTTTTGCCTGAATATTTTGTACCCTCAAAATACAGTCTGGGGTTGTCTGAAATGATTGATGGATTTGGGTTAAATAAAGTGAATAATTCTGACTGAAAAATTATTTCAAAAGCATATTTCAATTCTGCATTGAATAAAAATTCATTATGGGTACTGCTTATGCTCTGAAGGAACAATTTAAAATAGTTGCTCAAGAAAAGTATAACAACAGAATCCTTCCTCTCTTCTAGATTAATGTCATGGTCTTTGTTTTCATGTTTCTAGTTTGGGCATGCAACTGAAAACAGTTGTTCACCCAGCTCTGTGCTTGCTCACATTGATGTAGAAATGCTATTGAGAAATTCATTTCATTGAGCATCTTGAAAACAAGATATCTCAAATCTAAAGCTTCTGCTCACTTCAGGTGTAGGAGGAATCACTGAGAGAGGCAAAAGATTTCTAATCTTAAGTGAGAGAGAGCACATAAAATCTACCTTGTTTGGTATTTTCTGGTACTGTGATCAGCCATGCTATGGCCTTCTCGGGGAAAACAGTAGACTGTACGTCAGGAACATTTCATTTAACATAAACAAAATGCAGCTATTTGGAAAGGCCATGACAAGCTGTATGTGAAGTGCACTTGAAAGACGTGCTGGTTGGGGGTGCATGGGAGCGGCCCCGCTGCAGAGCCGCGTGCAGCTGTGGCCAGCAGCAAAGCAGGGGACATGGGGCGCCAGGCTCTGCCAGCGGGACATGCCAAACCCCAGACCCTTCTCTCTGCCCTCACACAAGCTGCTTGGGGAAGTGGCCCTGGCAGCTACCAGAGGGTCTGTCCTGGAGGGACCTCCCCACGTGCCTGGTGATGGCCATGCCACCAGGTTTTGCAGCAGCTCCTGAGGGTTGCTGCCAGCCAGGGCTTTCAGACCCACCGGGGAAGGGGGCCTGGGTGTGCACAGGGCAGACCTTTACCGTAAAGGCAATCCCCATTCTCATTAACCTCTTCGTTTGATAATGAACCACTAATAGAGAGAACTAAAGTTGGCAGCCTTTGCCTTGCAGCTGTTCTCCGCTCCCTCCCACTGAAGCCAGGCTTTGGGGAGCCGCTCTGCCATCAGGAGATGCTCCTTCCCTTAGGCTCTGCCTCCTCCTTGCATCGCACTATCCCAGCCCCGTGGCTGTCTGCACGCCTGAGGCACCCAAATGGCTGTGTTTGTCTATTTCAGTGTTGTTAGAAGTCAGGCAGGCTTATTTTGAAGCTTGGATGTCTCAGAGTTTCTGCCAGAAAATTAAGAACTTTACATTGCATGCTACCAGAATTGCTTAAATTTCTGTTAAATCTTTGTCATTTTTTTTTTTCCTTAGCTGGTTACATGACTTTTGGAAAAGTCCTTTAAGTCATATTATAACATTATAAATCACCTGCTGAACAACTGGGATTCAAGGTGGTTGATTCCTCACAATTTCTGCAAGATCAAAGGTATGGCTGGCCTCCAAAAGCTGTGATGCTTCACATCAAAGTTCACAATGAAAACTATCTCAATTTTCCTCTTCAGCATTTGGATTTGACTTCATGACAATAACATTTCAACTGGCGTGTTCAGCCTTCGTTTGTGAGAGGACATGGCTGTGCTCGTTAGCATGGCAAATGCGAAACCAAATGGAGCAACTCTGATTTAAAATCTTCTGTTCCTAGAATTTGTGAGTCTGTTTAAAAAAGCGAACATCTTTAACATTGCTATAAATATCCCTTTGGTAAATGCCCTGAGTATCTTTCAATCCACGCTGATCCTTGTAATCACAGCCGCATTGTTCTGGTCATGTCATTGAAAATGCTTTTGACAGAACAAATGATGATCACCTGTGCTAGAGTTTGTAAGAAGCCTAAGATCCAATCTGCTATTTCATCAAGAAAAAACAACATTCAGTTCATTTCTTTCTCTCTTTCATGTGCAATGCTTTTCACTGGGACACGCTGTTTTTTCACTAGCTTTTTTTATTCTTTTTCTCCATACGCCTCACAAAACAAATAACTGGTGGGAAGTTCATAAAGGAATTGCTTTTACTTGCTTCAGGTGCTGACGGCCTGGTGTGGCTTGCTATGTTAGGGGTTTTTTTCTTAAAACAGGAAAAAAAGTTTAGGGACTGGACTCTGCTTTGCTTAAAACTAAGAGTTCTGCAGATGTGCAATGGCTGATACTCCTGTACCTATCCTTGTACAGCAAAACTAGACTTTAAAGTGTCTGAAGTTGGTATATTCAGAGAATATCAGTCATAAATACTTTTATGTCTGACTCATTTAAGCTAGAGTTGTAACTTTCACATTGCCACGTGCCTTTATATTATTGAAGTTTAAAGGAATTCCTTTCGAAACCTAATGTTTGGCTCATGATGAAAGAAAATCAAACAGCTTATTCGGAGTTACGTTAAATAATTACATGCGTAACCCTTTAAATGCTAGATATGCAAATAAAGTGTTATACGGTCACTTATATAGCAAAGACTTAAGGCCAAATTCCCCCTGCCTATCCCCGTCTCCCCAATTCCACTCCTGTTTCTTCTTCTGAAGTTATCTGAAACCGAAATTACCCTGGCAAAAATGGTTTGATTAGATAAAATCCAATTTAATTCCTGAAAAAATATTTATAGCAAAGGTCCCAGCTCTGTACCCAACACTATTGCTGACATAATTGGAAATTCAACTGAATTGAAGACTCACAGGATTATTCCCCATTTCTCATGGTACTTGCTGTGACCCCCAGTACTGTAGACTTTTCGAGGTGGGAAAAGGTACATCTGAGTCTTAAATATACCTGCACTGATAAATAGGCACAGATCCTGAAAGGCAATTGCTGCTGCTTGTCTCACTGAAGTGGGTACACCAGCGGAGATTTCAGAAGGTACTAAGGCAGCACGATGCTGAACAGGGGCAGGGAGACCTGTATCTGTGCAAAATATATATGAATTCAGCAACTACTCTCAACCTGTATTAGACCTTTCTTGTGTTAGCTGACCTAGCAATGCTGATGTTATTTCAAACTTTTGCATAGAAGAAGGAGCTAAAAACTTAAAACCTGCAAAGGATCTAGGCCTAGCTGAGTCATCCAAGGTAATTTAGGAATTGCTTGGATTTATGCCCTCTGTTCCGACCCCTCTTAAGGTTAATACATAGAATTATCTATTTAGGATCTGTCGTTTCACTCAAACCATTAAAAAAGAAAGATTCACACTACAGAGGGACATATTTTCAAAATATTATGAAGTCTCTTTTAGGAGATCTTGTTTGTATGTTAACTTTTTATTAAGTTAATTGCTGTCCGCAACTAAAGAGAGTCAGAAAAAATTGCCTTTTTTCATGGGTTCAAGTACTTCAAGAACACTGGGCTTCATTGTATTAGAGCATTTTTGGCTTCTTCATTGCCCTGAACCAGGACAATTTGTTGTCAAAATATGTGAGCAAATATCATAAGACCTGGGACAAGGAGCAAAATTTTCTCTAATCTTAGAGAAGATTAAGTTTAAAATCTGGGCTATGATTCAGATCAGGGTTTGTTTGTTTGTTTGTTTATGTCTTTTTTTTCTTTCTGTTTATTTGATCTAAAATAATCTCTCCTTACAAAGTCTTTTTTTCTGGCAAAACTCCATCTGTCTTCAGTTTGGTTTGCTGGAGCTTGTGTTTATGTACCGCAAAAAATCTCTGCCTTCACTGAAAGCTTTGCCAGAATAAAAATTGCAATATTGGACCTTTACATACAAGACCAGGGATGGGCATGAACTAGTTCAGATCAAATGCAGAAAGAAGTTTTGGCCTTAAATAATTTTAAGAACACTTAAATGTACCAGTATGTATTTATGTATTTTTCCTATTTTTAAAACATTTGGAAAAAGAATACAAAAGGTAGAGAGAACTGTATTTCTGAGCCACAAACAAAACCGTAGCACTGTGAAAACTAGAAGTGAACAAATGTATTTTTAGGTGCTTGTTACCACGATGTTACTCTTTTGTTTAGATCACACAAATATGGCCATTGCTTAACTTTGTCATTCACTTTCTAAATATTTTACAAAAGGGAATAAACCATGTTCATTTTTGACAGAGTGCTGTTGCATGCAAGGGCACTCACAGTTTGTTTATAGCATACCAAAAGCTTTCTGTTAATGAAACATTTCAAGGCTAATGAACCAAAACTTTGCACCAAACAGACAGCGGCTGCAAATGCTTTCTTGTCTGTGTTTGTCAGAGTTCACGTTTCAGCTGTGCTCTCCGCTCCACCCACTCTGCGCTGCTGCAGATAAAACAACATCTCGGATTGACAAGTCAAGTTTGCAAGAATAGCTTTCTATGAAAAAGCTGCAGCAAGTCATGCCATTAACTCTTTTGAGGCAAATACGCTCATGCTTTTTGGGCAAATTGCCTACCACTGGGACGTTTTTTTGCCCTAGCAAGCTTTAATGCCCTATCACTGAGCCTTGAATAAGGTCCAGAAGGAATATTGAGAAAATACCATTTGCAAAGAGGGATTGCACGTGTATGGTATGCGCTAATGGTATAGTGGTTCTGACCATAAAAAATCAACGGTTGGCTTTTGGGAAGATGGTTAGCTTGGCAATGGTGATAAAATTTCAGCACCTTTCACTATGTTTTGGGGATCTAATTAATTTGAGATGGAATGTTTTATGGTGGCCGCTTCCAAACTGAGTTATGACCAAAGCAATCCAAAGTCTTCATCCTGCCAGTCTATAAGCAGCCAAGTAAACATCCATGGCAAAATCGTGATCCGAGGCTAAGTGGTAAAGGCATTACCCTGGGGAATCTATGTTCACTTCTGCTCTCTCTCTGATTTTCTTTATGGCCTCAGGTAAAGTACTCTTACAAGACTTTTTATAGCTGTGCGTTTTCACAGTATCTGGCAAAGACCCTACTCTGATTTGCAGCCCCCAAGCAACACTGCGAGTAAGCAAGCTATATCATTAATCAATCTGGAATGAACCTCCACACCAAGCAGAAGTAAGGTCTCAGCCAGTCAGCTTGCAGATGCATGGAGTAAGAAAAAGGTGTAAGCAGAGAACAGGTAGGTTGGAGAGAGAGATTATTCTAAATCTTTTCTGGTTCATGGTGAAGATGATAACCACAGAGCCACGGTTGCACCTAACTCTATTAACAGCCAAAAGTCCCCTGATGCTGTGAAAGTGCTGTGAACACAGGACTGGGTTGGGGTTGTTGCTGCAGCCCATCTCAGGTCATCATCCCTGCAGTGCTCCTCACCAGGGCTGTTGTCAGGAATCCAGTCCATCTTGTTTAGAAGGGAAGCTCCTTTGTTTGTGAATCCAAAAACATATGTATTAACACAAACTGTTGCTTATTTTGATGAATGTGGAGTCGGTAATGTGATCTAGAGCAAATACTCCAAGCAAGTTGTTGAAATCTTAGTATTTCACTGCCATCCCTGTTGTTCACACAAGTCAGTGGATTGTCTGCTTTACAAGAAGGTAGAGACATACATAAAGTACTTTAAAAGATGCTTTTTTAACGGGGTTTTCTGTATGAATGGGCTGTCCTAGCAGCTTCCCACAGGACTGGAGGCAGAGCAAAAAGGCATCAGACAGTTTCTACCACGTAGAACAAAAGGGATTTCGTACAAGAAAATTTGAGAGAAGAGCTAATCAGGAAGAAAGGCCTCTGGTGGATCTCAGTGATAAATAAGAGACTCACAGTCTTTATTTGGCATAGTGCCATTATTCTCTATATTCAGAAAAGGGTAGTTCTGTGAGCACAGTTGCAGGTGAACACTCTGCATATCATCATCCAACTATGATTGCAGTTATGACTCTGATGTAAACCTATTCCTTGGCCACTATGCTTCATTGTTCTAATAAAGTTACTTCTTGCACTAGAAAAAACAAAAAAAAAATTTCCCCAAATTAATAACATCTTTGAAAATAACAGCTGCATATAGGCAATAGCTACTATATTTTTAAGAACAGTCATTGTCTTTCAGGCAGCTGGAAAGGTTATTCCTACTGGTTTTGAATCTGAGATAATCATCTTTACCAGCCGCAACGAACAGGCCCTGTCTGGAATTAGGGAGACAATATCTTTAGCCTACTTTTCTCCCAGGAACATGTTTGAGTGTGGTTTTTGGTTTGGTAGTGGAGTTCTCTGATATGTATCAACTGAAACACAGGAGTGTTTTTTTATCACCATCATTTGTAGATGTGGTCCAAGTTAGCATTGGGTAAACCTACTACCTGTAAAACGAAATATGAATAAATTCACCTGCTTACTCTGAACTCCTGTTATTCAGTAGCTCAATTTTTTCCCCAGGCTTCTCACCCCATTAACATGTGAGGTACCTTTAATGCATAGTATATGCAGATGCAGTTTAATAATGACTTTTTCTTTAACTGAAATCAGTGAAATCCCACTGTTGTGAAGTGGAATAGGTAGCCGCCATGTAGCAGGACTGTTATCATGTTGAATAGCAGGTGGGGATCACATCATCCTCAGCATGCAATAAAAAAACCTCTTTAGATGATGTTCAAAGTGATCTTTCGAGTTGTTACTCCCAGGAGATGTCCTTCAGGAATAAAAAAATAAAAAGGTAGGAAATCAGTGAATGACTAGGAATTAGTGCTACAAAGCGCTGGTCACTGGCCACCCTCCAAACTCTTTCTCTCTCCCACAAAGCCTTGCAGGAGATACTCCTGCCTTTTGCTAGAGATGACAGCCACTCATACTGGGCTACTGCAGCAAAGACAAGCTCAGAGTAAGTCCACTTAATAACTGCTGTGTTTGGAGAAAGGAGAGAAAGATGATAGTTCTTCCATTTTAGTTCTTTGGTGGAACAAGTTATCTCTGAGTCTGGCAGAGCTCCTGGGTTTTTGACATGATACTTTGCTTTATCCCATTACTGTTATCATTCTTCTGTTCCCAACATTGTACCAGCTGACAAACCCCCAAGCACATATGAATGCAAATGCCAAGGGCAATACTGAGGAGATGTCATCTTGTCTTGTTTGACACAACCCTCTATATCTTGGATGTACTGATAAAATCCTCCTCAATACAGTAAAAGCTGATAGCTCCCTTAAGATAGGGATGAAGATGTGAAATAGGTTATTTTATGTTTCTTCAAGAGAAATTTGCAGGGAGTACATAGATAGGATATATCATGCAAGGGGATTCATTTTAGCAAAAACAAATGCTGCATTTTGTGAGGCTACAAAAACAGCTTGAGGTTTTCTTCTATGGGAGTCCAGAAATTGAGACAGCACAACATAGCCAGTTGCTGTCTGGTCTTTCACTCTTTGGAGCTGAGCCTAAGACCTCCAATTTCAAAAGTGAGTATTGATTTTGGGTATCCAACTGGAAACTAATCAAAAGTAGCATGCTTTAAAAAGTAGGAGAAGATAGAAAGAGGGGTTCCCTCAATTTCTGCAAACTGGGCCTTTTCTCAGTGGCTCAAGCTACTCACCTTGGAGTGCTTAGATCAGTCCAGAAACAAAAGTTTTCCAAATGACTTTACTCATGAGTGAAGGCGGATGGCACAATGTAAATGCACTACAAGTACTCACAAAGCACCTTTTATGTGTGCTTGTATATTTGTGCTTAATCCTGAAATCATGAGTATTTTCAAGCCATATTAGTAGAGAAGTAGAATATTGGTATAGTTGAGCATTTTACTGTGAAACCTTTTCTCATTTTGCATGACAAAGGCAAACAAGATTAAGTGTGTTGAATCATTTCCAAACACTTCTCCTCAAGAGCCAAATAACGCATGAAAGCAATATTTACAATATTTTTAACATAAATATTCCAAGAAACCCAAAGAGTGCATATTTTACATTTAAAAGAACTGTGCTTCACGAAATTGGTAAGCTAATTAAGTGAGGATGTGTAGCTGAGATTTATTTGAAATGTGAAAGACATTTTACATATTTTAATTTTTTTGTGATATTCTGCTGTGAAATAGGAGTCCATAATTATCTGTCAAAGCCACTGACTTAACTCTTTTTTTCAAAAGCTACTCCATAATAAAGTGCTACTGTCATAATAGCTATTCTACTTTTCTCTCTGAAGTTCTTTCCCACTTGGAAGAATAATAGGTATTGAATATAATTCTATAGAATCAGCTTCTGTAAGGCTAAAACAGGTGTTTAACTGGAAAAGAATAATGTTTAAAAAGGATTAAAATTGAAACAGGAAGTATTTTGTGCCAAAAATATTCTGCTTAAGGTTGATCATGATCTCAAAGTTGATGTTTCAGACAAAGGTTTACTTTCATTTGGGTGGAATGACTTCTGTATCTTATTATCCTTTCAAATACTTACATAGAAACGTTAGAAAGCCCAGCCAAATAGGTGGACACACCCTGTATTTTGGCAATTTTGTGAAAGTGACACCTGGACAAACATCTGGGCAGCCTAATCTGTCAGCAGTAGTGAAAGTCAACCAGAAAGGTCAAAAATTCTGTAGACAATTGTAATACTTTGATTTAATAGTATGTTAACTTGAAGTTGTGGGGAAGGCTGGTTCAAAGAAATGCAGCAAAAGTGGGTGGGGATTTGATAAGGCAGGGAAATGAAGATGATCCATGGAGAAGGTCCTGTTTTAGCCTGGAGTTGGCAGAATTTCAGTGTTGTCCCTCAGCTGCCCAGCCATGTCAAATCACCCCATGGGCATCCCAAGGGAAAGAATGCAGGCCCTACCATGGGCAGGTAGGTGCACAGCTGCGGGGCTGGGGCCTGCCATTTTCTCCTTAATGGCTTTTAATATTTGGAGAAGCTTGTTTCTATAAAGAATGAGACCAGACTTTGAAAAACCTAACATATTCTCTGAAAAATATGGGATCACTTTTCTGTGCCCAGCTCTCGTAGTAGGTTCTGTTCCTTCAACATCTAGACAGTGATGTGCATGAACCATGATGTTTTAAGGCACAGCAGAGCTAGAGGCAAAGAGACTGAGATGGTGTTTTTGCTTTATCACCATAAAACTCTGCTTGAAGTCCACAATGAAAGGAAAACTTCGTGGCCTTAAACCCTCCCTGTCTTTTCTTGGCTGAGGTTCCTCCAGAGCTGGAGAGAGACTGAGGAACACAAAACATGCCACAATTGTCGTAGCTTCCCTGCACCACCCTGTAGGCCGCAATACTCTCTAAAATCTTCATCATGGTTTATCCTGCTATAGCAGGATGTGTCTTTTTCACCCAAAGTGCCACTTGACTGAGCCGTTTTACAAAGAGACGTCTGTGAATAAGCCACGTGATTTACATCTACCTTGTGTACTGTTGTCAAGCCTCTTGCTCTATTTTAATTAGCAGACTGTCTTTTCACATTGTAGGTAACGGGATGAAATTAGTGGTTTTGCACAAGAAATAGATTTGATTTCTTTAATAAGAAATTTTACATTATTTTGTCTTTGGCAAACCATGTGACATCTGGTCTGTGATGAAGAACACAGCCCAGGCCTGAGATCTGACCATAGTTTGCATTTTTGATTGAACTTGATCATAAACTAAAACCAAAGGGGAATGTAGTCTAAAGGAGATTCTTTTTGGAGAGTAAAATAATAAAGCAGGCAAGAAAAACTTTTTCTGAAAACTGAACTCCTAGGATCATTTTTACTCTGATCTGCTCTTTTGACCTCAGAGATGAGCAGCTTGGCCACCACGTTGCCACAACTGGGCACAAGGTACTGGCAGAGCTACTTATATTGACTTCAATCCTGCTTGTTTCCCACACTCAGGGCAGGTACTTTCCCTTCCTCGTGTTGCATAGCACAGTACCCTACAAGTGGCCAGTCTGGTTCCAGCAAAATTCTGCATGAGTAAGGCAGTAGTAATCTTGCTCTTAATTAGCAGAGAAGTACTATTATGGAATTGCTTATGGAAGAGGAGGCTCTGTAACCAGGGTGCCTATTTTGATATATGCCCTGTAACAGCTTACTCGCAACATGGGAAACCAGTTCATTTTTTGAACAGATGTGATATTATGAATGTGTCACATGTCCCAAGAGCTTGGCTCCTGCTTCCCAGCATCCCCAATGGTATGTTACGATTTCCTTTGCAGGGTGACAACCGTGTTTCAAATACTTCCATCCCAGCTGTTAAATTTATGAAGGTAACGACTGTTTCAAACCTGCCAAGCAAATGGACATTGCCCTTCTAAATGGACGTCTAATTGGCGCGCAGTTTCATTTGCATGAGTTTTCAGTTTTCAACAGGTGGCACTAAAGAGCCAATAAATGATTCTATTCCCAGACTCCAGCATGCAAACTCCTCGGCAGGCACTTTTATGTGTGTTTATCTATTTAAATATGGTATTATAATTCCAACATAATTAGTCATCTAATTGAATTGCATGACCACATCCATCCAAGACATTTGCATGTACAATTAATTAGGATTTATCTAAAAGCACTCTTTTTGTTCTCTATTTCCTACAAGTTAAATTACTCATGGATGGATTAGATGCTGATTTCATTTTGAAAGTGTTACAGTACATATACTTGGAGAAAAGTAAGTCTGCAGAATTGGTAAGCAGTAGGCAAGCAAAGAATTCTTTTTCTTTTCCTTTCTGTTTTTATAATGCTACCAAAGGCCAATGCTCGAAAGCATAGTCAATGAGGGCCAGACTTGCTGTAGTCCTAGAGAAGTAAAAGTCTGTAGTGTCTCCTTTAGACTCCATCATTTCAGCAGAAGCAGGATTTACAAAAGCAGAATGGCTTTGCACATACTACAAGGTTTCAATCTCCCTTCAGCACAATTTTTACTTAAACTTACACGTTCCTGATGGTTGCAATGCATTTGTCAACTTGTATTCTTGGAGAATAATGGACAGAAAATGAAACTGTTAAAGACATCCTTGAGAAATAGCCCTGTTTTCACACAAAATATTTACATCCCTCTCAGCTTCAGGAGCAAATGGAGACCTACCTTGAGATGTGTTGTGCTACACCAAATGGGAACTGAAATACTATGAATGGCCCAGAAATAGAAAACTAGCTTTGAAGAGGTGTCCAGACTGACGATGGACCAAAATACCTCAGAAATAGGAAGGGCAATATGGCTTTGGTTTCTTAATTATTTGATAAAGCTCTTTTTCTTCAAAACATTCATTGTTGGCTGCTACAGGACAGTGAAGCTCTTCTTTCACTCTTTCTGTCGTCATCCAGTTGTAACCAGTGCAGGATGTACTTGGTCACTTCCAGAAGAATAAGCAAAATTAAAGCTTTGAAAATCCAGCTGAGAGACACAGAAGAATTATAAATACAACTGTGCAAAACCAACCAACCAACCAAAACCAGATATTTCATTTTGCAGGAGAGCATGTTACAACTAAAATATATTGTGTTTCAGTCCTGGAGCTTTGAGGAGAGTTTGGTCCTGAAAACTGCGTAGAGAACAGGGAAAATGGTACCAAGATAATCTGTGTTGAAAAATAATTTCACAAGTAGGATAGAGCACCCTAACATGGCAACACCGCAGTGTTAAAGGGAGGAGCAGACTAACATTCCTCATTTCAGTGTAGTCTTTGAAGTGACCTTTGTTTTGTGGCTCTTTCTTTCAAACAAATTATCTCCTGTACCTCCTCTATGAGCCTTTTTAGTCCACAGCTTCTCAGAGGCCTTTTGTTTTGTGAATGGCTTCTGGTGGGGGAAGTAGTAGACTGGTTTAAAATTGTTCCTCCCTGAGATCTCTCTCCTCTTTTTTCTTCTGCTTCCAAATTGCTTTTTAATTCCTTTTCTTCCTTTTTTTTTTTTTTGTGGGTGGGTGGGGTGGGTGTATTTTTATCAATATTTTATTCTTTTAGAAAAGCTCATCCTATACTTCCAGAGGAGTAAACAGTGAGTCCCCAAGGGGTGTGCTGGCTGCTGATCGTATCTTTAGCAAGTATTTCTGATCTGGGTGTTTCTCTCACTGTTACTGTTTTTAGCACCCTATTAGAGTTAGGCCAGATGGATTTTCTGCTGGCAGAAGTACCCACTGTCTGACTGAAATAGATTTTTTTTGCATCTCAGAAAGTTAGTGGAAGGAGGTTTCTTCCTATAGTTTATAAGGTATCAGTAAGTACTGTCCATCTCAACCTTTCATTAAGCAATCCATTGCTAATTGTGATGTGCTTAGCTTCAGCCTTATCCTTACTTTTATGTCTAAGTGCTTTGTTGAACAGAATGCAAGCAGGCTCAATTCTTCGCTGAATTGCAGATGAAAGAACTACAGCCAGACACAAACGTGTGTATGCAGCATGAGCGTGTGTGCATGTGTGTATTTGAGCTGTGACAACTGATGGACAGTGCTATGTGTGACAGATACATATCTGAAAGATGATTACAACTAAAGCAGAATTAGAAGAAATAGTTGAGAGGATGGAACAAAATGAAAAGAAAAGGATTAGAAGGAAATGACTCTTCCTTAATGTCGAGGTCATTTAAAATTCAACAGGGGAGAGTTTTGTAGTGCAGTGTAATGTACGATTTTCCAATGGCCCAGAGGGCCGCTGGAGCAGTCTCCCAATGACCTGCTCTCCGTCTACTTTGTTAAACCATCTGAGCAATGCACTGTCCTTGCATCTACTGAAACTCTGCTGTTTCTCATTTCATTTTATAGGATAAAGCCATCCTTTGCAGATACACTGTTGGGTATAAAAATTATGAGCTTCATGACCTCAGTGGAAATGCTTGTTTGTGACTTTAGAGAGTGCACTCTGCCAATAGTCCATTCACGTCCAACGGTGACAGATGCAGCAGTGCTGATGACATGTAATATACTGTACGTAGGTTTAGACGCTCCATGAAAACATGAAAGGTCCAGAATCACATCCATATTTCAACAACTTGCCAAAGCTTCCGCTGAAACAGTGGACTATAATTCAAGCACCTGATAAATGTTTGTAAGACTCTAACAAGCACAAAGTCAGGAAACTCTACCTAGAAAACTTTTAAAAAAGAAAGAAAAAACTATAACACTGAGCTTAATTTTTGGAACTAATTGACTCCTACTTTGTTACCTAGTGAAGGGATTGAAGTTCTGAAAGTTAAGGGTGTAACATTTAAATTTGTCTGAAAAAAATGAAGAGGTTTTACTTTGGCAACAATTTGTTATCTGCAATTTAAAGGCAAGTAAGGTAATAATTCCCCAGGTGCTGACTGGTGAGAGGTCAGATTGCTGGAAACAGAAGGATACTGAAAACCAGATGAGACGAAGGGGAAGTCAGTAGTGTCTTTACTAAAATCTAATTAGGAAATAGCATCTTTTCCTCTGCTCTGGAAAGAGCAGAAACTATCAGTGAAATATCAGCAAACAGTTTGGCATCTTCAAAGATATTAATTAAGTAAAATTTGGAAAGTGCTTTGAAGATGAAAAATGGTAGGGAGTGCTAAGTATCACTATTAGCAGGACCAATGTGTCAACTGATGTTGTCTGTCTGCATAGTATTGGGTGAACACTTGGGTAATTAAGGTCAAATGAATAGCCTTGCCTGGTCAATTTATTGGATAAAGTGTGTCTCGTTGCTAGCTGAAGCAAGATGTGGTATCTGTGCGACTAACAGACCTGGAAAGTGAACCTCTATGCCAAACATATTTCATTGCTTCAGGAGCCACCAGTAGCAATAGCTGTTTCTTACTTTGTGGGCCTGTCTTATACTCTATACATACCAGGAGAGTAAACAGTTTTTCACAGCATTTAGCAGTTTCTAAACTTCTGATCATTAATTTGACATAATACCTGCCTTCATTAAAGGCTTGCCTGCATTCTTGAACTAAGAAAATACCTCATTCTCCAGACCTAATTTTTCCAGCTTAGCAATATTTTAATACTAAAACATTTGTAGCATTGATTTGGCAAAGGTTGAGGTAGTGAGGGATTGCTGTTGCTGACCAAGAGGTGCTATTCAAACCTCTATCTACAGTCTGCAACTGCACTTCAGCCCTTGTGTTATTATTCTGGGAGCTCTTGTCATGGACAGACCCCAATTTGCTATAACCTCCAGGATATAAAAAAGAGGTATGCCATAAGCTTTTGCTGTACTTTTGTTGTACCAAAAGGAATTTGCGTAAGTAACAGTTAATTTGCTAAGTTTCAATATTTATTTGACTTACCTTAATGAAATCCCCCGAGAGTACTGCCCGATACAGACCACAGCTGCCTCACGAGCATGCAGTCAAACTAAGGGTGAGTGTGGCTGGGCAGGGGAGCAGCCCCGAGCACCAGTCTCAGCAACGGGCACGGGGTCTGGTGCGACATGGGCAGGAACAGCAGACCAGGACTCACAGCCCAGGACCTGGGGAGCACGATCATGCAAACATCCCAGTAGGAAGGCCCAGGTTTCTCAAATGTTCGGTTCTGTTGCAAAATCAAGTTTAGGGGTGGCTTAAACTGTCCCACATAACAGTTCAGAAATCAGGAGGAGCACTTGTACCTGAGCCTTCAGTCTCAGCTGGGAGAGAGCCAGTAGCACTAGATGGGAGGTTTCTGCCAGTGCTTGATACTACCTGGCTAAGACTTTAATCAGCTGAGAAATTGTTGCAGATACTGCTTTCCAGCTGCAGTTATTTGCTTCCACCTGTACCTAGTACCAGGACAGTGTAGACAACCTTAGCACAAGCTGGTGTGCTCAGTGTAACTGCCTGCTTGGCTTGTGAGTAGTTGTTTTGTCTTTGGGCTGCAGACTGGGACCTCCATTTCATAACTGAGCAGGTATTCCCGATCATCCCTTTCTGTTAAACACATTTTCTGTTTTATTTAAAAAATGGCAAAAATGTCCCCGACACATTTCACGTAGGAGAGCACCAGATGAGCATCACTGAGGTAGATGCAGGAAGAATGGTGTCACTCTCTGGCACTGAACAAAAAGTTAAACCAAGCCAGCTCTTAAGTCTTGTTTTTTTTTTTTTTACCTAAATGCGCTGTCATCCAATTAATACTGTAAAGGTGAACTGTACATTCCTATGTTCTGTAAAAATTCAGAAGTGTTGGATGCCACAGAGTTCAAGGGAAACAAGGATGGGGCAGTCCTGGCTGTGTTAGTTATGACAGTTCTGCACACAAACAGTGTGATAAGAATATCCCCAGCGGCCAATAATGCAAACTAAACTGCCTTGAAATGTAACTAGAAGAAAAACAGCTCTCCATTTAGCATATCTTCCTGATTGAATCCAAAGCAATCCTTCAGAGCAAATGCAGAGCACAAGACCGTAAAGCTGCAAGTCCTTTCACAGAGTCATAGGCTAAGACTTACAGAGAAAACTTGTGCATCCTGAAAGAGGCAGCAAGAAAGATTGCTAGGAGTCTTGTCACCATGTTTCTTGTCTCTTTGTTCTGCACCTGATACAGATGCACGTCAGGATACCTTCCTATAACAACACATGAGCAGTCTTCAGATGCATACATTCAAAAGCTATCACTGAGCACTGAGAGTTTTCCCTTTCAGTCAGCATCTGTCTTTTGGATCTCAGGTGCCTATGTGAAGAATCTGCCTTCACAGGAGCAGCTACCTCCAGCCTGACTGTCTGATGGGGACAGCTCTGTTAGGCATGCTCTGAGCACAGAAATGCTCTTGGATGCACAGTAGAACACAGTCCTTCTCTCTTCAATGCATAAACCTGCTTAGAGCTTATGGTATACCTCTTTCTTCATATCCTAGATGTTGTAGCATGTACAGACGAAGGATTTAAGATCTAAAATTTGAGTCTTGCTCAAAATTACTTTAAGAATCTTGATGACTCTTTAGTTTTTTTAGTTATGATTGTTGGGCTTCTCTCCTTTCCACCACAGATAAAATAATCAGGATCTAGGGTGAAGAGGAGGAACCTATGGACAATAAATAAGAATAATTAAAAGGAATGACAGAGCCATCTGCTATTAGTATCTCCTACTGTCTGTGTCCCAGTCTCACAGGGAGCTGTACCCAGCTACCCAAAGGATCAGTAGCTCATTTAGCATTTGTCATACCCCAAGGATGAGTCAGTCTGTGACTTAACTAATCTGGCACAGTGCACTTTCTGCAATGCCAAGTTTGATCAGACTATTTCAGTGGTTCAGCATTATAGAAAAGAGGCACTGAAGACTAAAAGTGATGTTGACTCAGCCATTTGGCTCCTGCCAGGGAACATTAGTGATTTTTGAACTGCTTAGATTCCACTTATAATGAAAATCCATTTAGACAAAGTAATTTACATGCATTTCTCATTTCCATATGAGGTTTGAAGCCTTTGCCACATTGCTACAAAGAGATGCAGTTCAGAATGCAGTCATTTCTCTCTGCCCTGATACCATACAGGAATGATTTTGTCTCACGTAACTGCTTGATATCAATATTCAGTAGATATATTTTGACACATGACAGAAGATAATGGGATTTCCCAGGGAGAGGGGAGAAACAGAATATTCTAGTAGGAAGAAGAGGGGTTTTGCATTGAATTGATTAAAAATTTTAGCTGGTACATCAAGAATGTTTCATCTCCGCAGCTAAATCAAAAATTGCCCAGTCATAGCTGGTAGCAAGTAGCAGACTGTTAGCTCCAAGACATTAAGGAAAAATTCCAGCTGTATTGAAGGCAGTGGTAAAACACACATTGATTTGCATGAGGTGAGAATGTCGTCCTGCAAAAGCAGTAACAGCCAAACAAGCACTTCAGCACTTACATTGCAGATTTCACAGGCCACAGTGAAAGAAAACTTCAGGCATCTAGAATGGGCTGTAAGGGAATCTGGGCTGCAGGTATTCATGTTGTCACCTTAGTGCCTCGAGGTTCACCAGACACCGGGGGATTGTCTCTTAATAAAAAAGTGAAGCAAAGTCTCCCCAGGACATAGTCCTAGCAGGATTTGGGCAGTGGGGAGCTCAGCCAGGTCCAGAGCCTCCCTCAATCTGAGGGGCTCAAATCCATCCAATCCCAAAGAGCACGCTGGCTTCACACCTACCAGCTGGTCTTACTGGGGCACTCTCTACCTCTCCTTTTGACCTCTTACCAGTGAAAGGAGTACAAAATTCAAGTGTGTGTATGGTGGAGGGGGAGAGATGAGAAAAAAGGTAGACATCGTAACTCTGATGCAGTGATTGGGAACTAAGCAGAAAGAGATCCCAGTTTTGGTTCCGGGCCCCAGAGCTTTTTTTGTATGTAGTATTAGCTGCTAGACAAACTATAGAATTGCTCTTACTTTGAGGATGAGAAATTTAGATCCTGAAAAGCTACAAAAATTATCTGAGATCCCACTTCAAGGTAGTAGCGAGTTAATAGGACCTCCAGACTTACTATTTCTCACTCACTGGCCTTAGGTAGGGTAACGTTACCTGTGTTCCTCTAGCAGTATGTTCAAAAAGATCTTGCTAAACTATTTACTTTAGACTAAACAACCCCATGACAGAGTGGTCAGATGATAGCTGGGCTAGGGGACATCTTGCTGATGTGTTGCTTTTTCTTCCCAGCCTCCTATATTGTTACGACCTTTCATAGAGCAGGCACTCAGCTGCTATGGTGATGGGCAACACTGTAAAGCTCTAAGCTAGAGAAAAGGATGTTGGAAGAGCAACTTTCACCGCCTCTTACTTGCCTTTTCTTTAAGTAATTAGAGCCCTATATTTATCCTGGCACTGCTCACAGAGCCTACATTTACAAAATGAAATTGTCTATGAGGCTGTACACTTTCAGCAAGCCATTTAAAGCTGCAGCTCTGAGACAGTTAAGTGCTTAACTTTGGATGGTGCTGAGCAGACCTAGGTGAGGTGTTGGGTTTTTTACTTTAGGGGCTCAAGGGGTTTGTCAAAAGATGTATTTGCCCAAATACATAGTTTTGTTCACTTGAGGGTATTTGAAAATGGAAAGTAAACACCTCTGGCTTCTGTAAGAGAAAAGAAAGTAAAAATAATATTACTTCTCTTCTACTTACAACGTAAAGGAGGTTTGTGCAAGGTCAGCAGTCAGGTCTCACCTATGCTCAGAGCAGTTTTTGATGACAGCATCCCCAGAAGTTTTCTGCCTTACTGCCAGGCTGCAGGGGAGTTTTGGGTAAGAAGGAGCAGTTGAAGCAGCCCTTTCTTTCTGTTCCTCATGCTCAAGGTGTCCACTGGCTGCAGACTTGGGACGTCTCCCAAAACAAGCAAGAGAGAGATGTTCTTATGGTCTTTGTCTCAATGACAAGATAGTGCCTTCCTGAAAATGGAATAGTAAAGAGGAGACTGAGGCCCACTGCACTACATCCAGACACCCTTTGGGTAGGAGTGCTTCCCAAGTGAGGCCATTGCCACCCAACTACTTCACTGAAAATGGTCTGTGAATATTGCTATTAATTTCCTCTGTCTTACATTGAATTAGTCATTTTGGATGCAATTCATGATCTAAAGGCAAAAGAAAGCAGAGGAAGGAAGGTAGAGAATGGAAAATACTGGGTACTTCTAGACAGTGAGCTATCAAAAGAGAGGCAAAAATGAATGACCCATGGGCCTCAGTTCTTTGTAATGTTTTATATCTATTTTTAAAATCTCAGAAATTTGCTCCAAAATGATACAGTTCCCAAATGTTAAATTTAAAATACAGCAGGAATGTCAGGTCAGGAATGATCCAATGTTACATTTTTGAAGGAGATGGACAGACTGCAAAGGCTGTGGTCTTCATGTGCAAATTAAGGCAGAGAGCTAAAGCAGATTAATAACTCTGGGTAAGACTCAGCTCACATATTATGATGCCTAAATATTGGTATATGTGTGTTTGTTCACATGAGTGAGCTGTCTAAGCTTCCACTGTAGTCAGTAAAAATCTAATATAAGGTCTAGTCAGTGCAGTCTAAAGAGCTATTCAGCTCACTCTGAAGTAGGTACCTACCTGGTCCTCCATATCTCTGATGAGAAGTTGGAGCCATAGCAGTGGAAACAGGTTAGTACTAATTATTCTCAAACAAAATGTTTCACTTAGGTGTCTGGCAAACTGTAATATTTCAGAACATTAAAGTACACAAAGAAATTAATATTTCAACTTTTGGTCTCAGTTCAAGGTAGAAAAACACCCCTGAAATAATCAGAATTACTTCCAGAGCAGACCAAAATACCTGGCTGCTTTGCTTCTGGAGTCATCTGTGAGCTGCATTTGTTCTTCTTGGCCAAGTTGTTAGTAGAAATGAGGGATACCAGCCCTGTCAACCTTAAAACATCTTCTGTTGGTTTGCTGAGGGGAAGAGTAGGGTTTTTTGGAGGTACCTGATAGATCTGTGGCTGAGGATATATATGTTAAGTTTAACTGTGTCCATATTAACCCACCTTGAATGTCACCCTAGGCTACATTACTCCATCAATCGGTGGAGTCCATTGTACAAGCATCTGGCCACTAACTAGGAGAAAACACATTAAAGATAAAAAGATGAGTTAAGCTCCTGTGTGAAGTTCCTAATGAGAATGAAAGTGTACAGACTATATTCCGTTTCATATAATTACCAATCATTTGAACTCTCAAGTGCCCAGTCCTTCCTTTGACTACTTCAGTCTAAATTTGGCTTTAAAAACACCCAAAACAACAAAACCCCCAAAAATCCTTCCTTAATTTGTCCAAAATGTTTGGTCTCGACTTTAATTGCTTTTAAATCCTGTCAATTAAAGTTTATAATGGAGAAAACCTGTTAATAGTGAAATGAATCCCTTTGCGTTCCCAAAGTGTGCAGTAAGTCTTCTCACCCAATTGTAATAAAATTTGTTGTGACATAGTTTTGGGGATCAATACAGCAGACCACTGTCAATCAAAGAATTTTCTACTTACTTAAAAGTTAACAGACTTTTAACGTCTTTGTGTTGGACTGAGGACGGTCTGAGTTACCACAGAAGATTAAATCTTTAATTTTACATTACTTCAGCCATCTCTATAGAACAAAGTGGGCTTTACCTGTTGAATATGAGGCTTATGTGAGCTGAAGTGCTCTTGAGACATTAAGAGGCAGTCTTGAACAGTCTCTGAGATTTAAGCTGAGGGGAATTCTAAAGGGATTACTGCAGCATTTTACATAAAACGAGAAATAAAAACAGACTTGAGCAATGCATGATCATAAACGCATTCCTGCTGTGATCAAGAGTCCTGTTCCCATTGCTGTTCTAAGACTAAAGCAGGAAGAACTGTCAAAGGGCAACCATACTTGTAAGGATTTGTACAAGTCCAATTTATAATGAAATTAAGGGGCTGAGTAGTTTTGAAAGATTTGTTAAAAAAGGAGATACTTTTCATAGTCTCTCCAGCCTAGAGGTGAGAAATGCAAGCATTATTGGAATACTGTTTTGTAGAGGAGGCATGCTACTTTCCAAGAACAGACATGGCTAACAACTCATGCACAAATAAGCAATTTTAGCAAAAATTCACAAAGATTTTAACTATTGGTTACCCTTTTCTGAAGAAAACAGGGGTAAAAAAACTATGAAGAAATATCTCAGAAACAAAATAAATACTGAGTGACTTGTGTCTACCCTTGCATGCATAGTGTATGAGAAAATAAGTAATAAACAATCAATGTGTTCTTGCCAGCTGTGATTCACCTTTACACTACAGCTCCCTTTATTGCAAGAATGGTACAAAAAGACCTCAGTACAAAATGTGAGGTTGATCTCTGTACTGCCTGTACTGAGAGAGAAGTCTGTGTGCATTCATGTGCACGTATAAAACATACACACACAACACAGTGTACTTACTGTTCTAATAAGGAGGAAGTAGGATACGGCACCAGGCAACTGTCAGCAAATGCAGACATTAGTTTCTTGTCACAATTTCACTACCAAAAAACCATATTTGCTCTTTCTGCCTGCAAATTCTCAGGAGGTGAAAGCCAGGATGTTGTTCCCTGTACTGAAGGTACCTTGGCAGGTATCACAGCTATAGGTCCTCCTGGTCCTCAGGGACAGTAGAAAACACAATCTGCCAGTCTAGGTCAGGAATGACCAAATTTCCCAACACTCTGAGCTGCAGATCTCAACCATCACATGACCCAAAGCCACGACAAGGTATCACCTACATATCTCTGAGCGTGAAGAGAGAGCTTCAGAGAAGTCCCTCGATCCAAGAGAACAGCTTCTCTGGGTCTTCCATTGTTTTCCTGCAAAATGGATCTGGGTTGAATGTGCTGGTTGATTGTCCCAGGCCAATCACAGTCAGGTGCTGTGTCAGCAGCACATGATAGCACTTGTGTGTGAACTCACTGGGCAAGGATCAGCTAGACCAGCAGCACCCACCTCAGCACCAGACCTCTGTCCTTAGGCAGAGCACAGCAGAGCCCATCATCTGGTCCTCCCTACTGTTCCTAAGCACAATGTTGGGCAAAGTGTTGGGTGCATTAAAAGACAAGCAAGGCCAAGGTCTGCTCTTTCTTGGTCCTTTTGACCATCCTGCATGCCATAACAGCTATGCAGAGCTGTATTTCTCTGCTTGGCTGTTCTCTGTGATGTCAATAATTCAGTTCAGGTGTGGAAAAAGTGACTCATGCCCATTTTTTTCCTCTGGGCAAGCCTTGAGGTTGGTCTTCAGGCTTTGGTGATGATCCTGTGTTTGCTCAGTATTCCAGGTCTCAGGGAAATCAATTAAACCTTTGCCCATCAGTCAGTGTTATAGGTCTAGCCCCTCCTACGGGCTGCAGCACCAAGCCATAGCTTTATTAATTATTTCACTGCTGGTAAGCAATAAAGCATGAAGTCTCTACTGAGAGACAAGTAAAAATATGAAATTGTCCGTTTCGTTACGCCAGCGTGATAAGCAAAAATTTCCTGCTATCTATTAGAAACTCCATTAAAAACACAAAACAGCTGAAATTTGTAGAGAAGAGATAAATCTGTGAAATTCAGCTTACAAAACGGGTCTGAACGGAAGTTAAACTTGTCCACCACTAGACACTGTTTACTAAATCTCAGCAAATATTTACTTGGGGAAATAACATGGAGATATTTCCAACTCTATTTATATATCTAAATGTTAGAAATCCCTCTGCTGAGATCTCTTCTGTTCAATTAGCAGCAGCATGAAAGGAAACAAGGATTACAGAAAAGAAGTATCTGATAATTGTCGTACAATAAAATACAGAATATGAATAGAGATCAAGCACACATTGTGAACCATGCTCATTATTATCATAAACTTTTATGCTGAGTCTTGCTCTTTATTATGGCCTCACCATATAAAATACAGATCAGCTTCAATTAGAGTAATTCTAAAAGCAGATGGCCACCTTTCTACATAGTTACTCAACTATGCAGTGTACTACGTGGATAAATATTAAATTGAAAATATCAATGTTATGTGTATATGATTATCCCAAACTGTCCCTAAAATAGCTAAGATAGGTAGTAGTGAAAACAAGTCAAGGAAGGCCTGCGCTCAAGGTGGAAAGTGGTAAGGTTTGCAGTGATCTTAACACATGAAGATGTTTGTTTCCACCATACTTCAAGAAACCTCTGTGCCCTTCACAGATGAGCATGGCCCACACCTTGTGAAACTATTGCGCTGGTGTTCGTGGTCTTTACAAGGTCTTTGCTTTCAAGTAGAAGGACAGAGGGACTCCTATGGCACAGGGGTATCTTGCAATTTGCAGTATGGCCACATTGACAGGGGGCTGAAGGGAAGCAGCATGGTTGCAGCTGATGGCCCCTCTCCAGCGTGGGACCCCCAGCAGGTACCATCACCTCCCAGTGTTACACTGACTTCATGCCCTGTGAGGTGGTCTTACATCTTCTGCAAAATAAGTTTTGTCCCACTTCATGATTTGCCACAGCAATGAGCAAAACCAGAAGATAAATTGGAGAGGCCGATTCATCTGATTTCTGCTGTCCTTGAAGTCACGATGAGCTGCTGTAATGCTGGGCGTGGAATAGACCAGAACAGTGACTTCATTGCAGCCCCAGACTGTAAAGTTAAGATCCTGAATTAGAAGTGTTTAAACTAACTAAAATTAGAAGTTAAACATGGCCGGTGTTTAACTCTGCCATGAGTGAACTGTCCCAAAGTACCGAGCTCAGAAAAGAATGATGTCATAGCAAAGAGACAAATATTATTTGCTGCATTCTCATAGATTTTCACCAGTTGCTCTTCTTTTCTCTCCTGTTTTCTGAACTCCTCTGCCTTTTCCAGGATTCCTGGTCATCTTAGTCACATGAAGGGAATGGAAAATCTGAATGGCTGCTCAGGAAGGGTATTGAATCATTATCTTACCTGTGATCAATGGCTACCAAAAAGTTATTTCCTATTTCTCAATCACACCACCTTTCAGAAAGTACAAGCATTTGCCCTGAGGAAATACAAACATAAACATTTGACATCTGTAAATATTTAAAAAGAACTAGGATATTCCACAGTAGCGAGGAAAACATACCTGAAAGCTCCTGAGAGCAGTAAGCACCTAATGAATTTAGCTAGTGATTCTGACATTCTGGTGTAAAGTCATCCCATTGTGAGCTGAAGATTAGATAGCCCAGTCTGGGTTGTGTTTATTTTGTTATGTTGAAAAAGATATCTCAGTTGATTAAAATATTTTTTATAGATTAAAGACATTTTTGTCATTTTTAATGACTTACTACTAGTACTTTATAAAAAGTATTTGAGATTATGTTGACATATGCTTTAAAACAAGAAAAGCTTAAGTGGTATTTAATGGATAACTTATTACAAAGAAGGAATTCTCTAGACCTGCTTTACCTTTAATTCACGTTGTTTGGATGGAGCACTTTTTCACACGATAAAGCACTATGTGTACAGCTAGAAAGAGGTGATTCGTGTGGCCAGAGAGCAAATCAAAGTCACATTACTGTAAACAGGGGAGGGCTCCAGTGCTGTTGTACATTCAAGAGAGCTTAGAAATGCTGAACTGTATGATGAACATCACATTCCACAGAAATCACCCCGGGTCCCTGAGGAGTCTGATGGACCCACACAAACATCAGCAATATCACTGTTGTCTTCATGTCCTCACTCTTGTCCTCATCAATTAGCGGCCGAAAGTGGAATCGTGGTCTCATTGAATGAGGTCCCCTTCCGGCCTCTAAGTGTGTGTAGTCTAAACGGACAGGAGAGAGACAAAGAGGTTCTCAGTGGGTTCCTCTTATCAGAGCTGTTTCTCTGTGCTAAAAAGCGCAATCAACAAAAATGAGCTTGGGAATAAAGTCTGTAATCCATGTCTTCCTCAACATTAGGTAGGTTCCCTTTTGCTTGTCATGTGGCCCCACCATTCTTGTATATCTGGCTACATGACAGCCCAAAAATATTCTCCATGGTGCAGTTAGTGCTCTCTTTTGGGAAGTGGTAGCTGTGAGCTCTAACTCCTCAGTCTAAGAGGTATCCACAGACTATCTTCTAAGTTCCTGGGCAAGGACATTAATTTTGCTATGGAAATTCTCAAGGAGTGATTGTATTTGCACTGTTTATAATGTAAGGGTACAACTGTTGGTGATTCTTCATTCTTCATTTATTTTTGAACAAATATGATGTATATTGATGGCTTGACTGTCATCATGATATGCCTCCTAATATAAGGACGTTCAGCAACCTGTTTGGTGACTCCGTGGACATCCATACCCCTATACTGGCACTCTCTTTAATATAGGTCTCTGGAGCTGTTGATTCCTCTCTTGCAAACAAGCAAAGCCAAATGCAGTTAATTAACAGCAATGCAAAAGTTGGCAGTGGTGACAACTACATTTCTTTGGGCTGGGCAAAATCAAGTTTGTGCATATTAAGCATTCTTTAAATGCTGTGCTGGGTCTCCAGAACTTAGAAAAATAACTAGCTACTTACATTTCTAAACTGAGTGACTTCCACACAAGCCTGAGTACCTCACTGCAGGAACTCGGGCACTCTGCAGTTCGCATGTAGCTACCAAATAAATGTAGGGTTCTTGTATGAAGGGGTGTGGGGGTCGCAGGTCTGAATCATTACCTTGGACTAAGGCAGCTAGACTCATACTCAGCTCAATTTTATGTACCAGGATGACCTCTCAGGATCTCACACTGAATGTTGTGGACAACATAACACTGGAAAACCACAATGGAGTGGGGCTGAACTACAGCTTTAAACACCAAGAATACTTAAATACCCAAATCAAAACTTTTTTCTAACATTGCAGTTCTAGGTCTGTCTCCAAAATAAAAAGGCACTATTTGCCAGGCTTACTTTAGATGAAACCTAGCTGGGAGGAATCTCAGCTGGTCTGCCATTTAGGATTTGAGCCTCACAACTGAACACGTCATAGTGCAATGCAGCAACTTTAAGTCAAAGCTTTTTCACAGGAACAATGCCCAATTAAACTTAAAAGCAAACAAAAAAAGGAAACCAATAAACCCCCCATTTTTTAGTGCACACTGAACCCCCTTGATTCTAAGAGAAATGGAGAAAGTGAAAGAGCTACTTTTTACTCTTATGCATATTTTCATTAATGTTTAGGTGTTACTCCAAAGTCATGGAGGTAATAGAAATATTCCTGAAAGGAGTTGCTCATGAGTTTTCACTGCTGCTGAATACCCTGATCCTAGTATCCCCAGATCCTAGTATCAGTCATAATTAAAACTGCATTATAAGTTCAATGTCTTTATCAGCTTTTTCTCTTGACACTTGTTCTCACTTTTATCAGATGGTTGCTCCATGAAGCTGGTGATCTTAAGGCTTGAGCTTGTCTCTTGTCTCTTAAATTCATTTTAAATACCAGAGACTGGAACATGGTGCAGAGAACATTGACTTCAACTGTAGCTGGCCAAAATCATGCTCAAAATGGTAAATCTAGGATTGGTAAGTTTTTGTTTATTCTGTTGCCAAGCCACTAAATCCTATAT